>NC_089760.1:21760000-21765000 GCF_040412425.1 Macrobrachium rosenbergii | reverse complement strand
CCCGACCATCCAACAAACACTTGCGTGTATTAAAGTTTCTTAACATTTTTTATATAGAATTCAGTAATGTTACACCGTTTACAGACTTATATGCGCTTAATTTAAAAAAAAAATAAACCATCGTACTACAGGAAACAGGAGTAACCATCCGAGAACGGAGCGCCAATTCAACATAAGGCGTACTGATAAAGATGAAGATATAAAATGTAATGTAAGATTTGACTGAATTTCCCTAGAGTAGAAGAAGGAGACTTAAAATCGTACTTTAGTAAGTACTTACGTGTTTACTAAATTTATTCGTATAGGAAGCCAGAGGCTCAGAATTTCTAAAATTCGTTGGACTGATCAGATCGTCTCGATTCGAAAGAAAAGGAGAAATCTTGTATCTTGTTTATTTCTTAAAACATTAATAAATGGGAGATGATACTATGTACTGTATATTTAAGACGCCTCTAAATTACCGTGGTGGCCTTACGTCGTCTGTATGTCATTCATTCAATATGAAAAGTAAATGCATTCAAGGATAGAAGCTTAAATTGCCTGGTTGAGGCTGATTCGTCTGTGGTGAAGTTTAGGTCACTCCCATTCGTCTTTTTATCAATAGTTAAAATTGCAATTTCGACTCGCCTGTTTAATAGAAAACAATATTATCCAAAAACTATAATTATCAAAGTACATATTTGGTCTTATCCTATTGCAAACGTCCCTAAAAATAAAGAAATAGGGTGGAATCTTGTCAATACCTTGAACGGCGTTTGACTGCTAGCCACCTTCGCGCGAACCACTTTCTTGGTGTATGCTCATTCCAGACTCATATGCTCACCCCCAAGGAACCAAGTATAACTCTTCATAGTTAAGGGCACAGTCCAGATTGAATGTTATTATGGTGAGTTTTAACAAAGGGAGCGTGAAAGATAAGTTTTTGAGGTGGGTAAACCATAAACTGCAAGTGTAGTAATATGACACGAATAAAAAGATTTAGTTATCTTTTCTGTGCTCTCTTTTTGTGTAAATTTAAAGTGAAAATAATTATCGTTCAACGCATCTGGAAACCAAGAATCAAAACTCAAGTATTTGTAAGCTTTCTCAAAATATTACACGTCTTTGCGACCGGCAATGTTTAGAAAATTGAAACACCGAAACATCAGCAACTTGTAGCCGTTCAGCATTTCCATGTTTATTGGAGTTTTTTTTTTCATGTAAATAACGTATTCGTGTCTTTCACTGGAAAAAAAATTATGCTTTCTCTGAACATACTTCAGGAGGCATCGTGATAAATAAACCAAAGAGCGGGTAAAAATCCTTTCAGAAAATATTGGAAAAGTGTGTAAACTTTCAATTTTTTATAGGATACAGTTATTTGGAATATTCTGAGCCTCTCACTGTTGGGGTAAATATTGTAAGTACTAAAACCACTGTACCTAGTTTTTTTATATATATATATATATAGTTTTATATATATATATATATATATATATATATATATATATATATATATATATATATATATATATATATATATATATATATATATATATATATATATATATATATATATATATATATATATATATATATATATATATATATATATATATATATATATATATATATATAGTGTGTGTCCAGGGACCTCACTCTCTGAAATAAAACCAGGCAAAATGGGAGCCATGACTGAATGGTACAGCATTTGGATCCTGCCTCCTAAGTCCGTGGACCACTCTCGGCCAAATACCCACCAGTAAACTAGCTGCAAATGGGTACCAGCGTTTGCTGGTACCCTTCTGACGGCGCGAATTTCCTCAAAAGGGAAAAAATGCGTTGGTAATATGTGTGAATATATATGTGTGCCTGCAAGTAAACTTTTCATGAATAACCTGTTTTCCCTCATAAGACAGCCTCAGAGAAAACAAGACAAGTTCCTGCTCAATTTATTCTTTCACTTCTGTGTCTAAGATGAAACTTTTAGATAAGTTCGTCCACAGCTTCAACCCGCATATATATCTACGCCGAACGATCATCAGAAATATAGATAATTATTACAAATCTTTGGGAGACCGAAATTTAGCATTAATTTAACAAAATGTAATACTTTTCAAGGAGCAAATCCCATGAACATAAAAAAAAATCTCGGTTAATGCAGAAGTCTATAACTTCATCAAACCATTTCACTTTGATTTGATTTCTTTTTGGCTTTCTTTTATTTCAAGAAAAGGCCACAGAGCCTGTAATAGAATTTCACCTGGCTAAAACGTGTGACGCGGAGCGTTCCTAAATTTATGATTCCACTTCACCCACGAACTCGAGTCAAGGATAATTTATGAACACAAGTGCGGTTTCTGGGAACGCTCAACAGGACTCCTTTCTCACTGCATTTTGTGGGAAGTGCACAAAAGCCTCGCCATTATATCACATAAATGCGTATATTTTTCTTCGCCTTCTGCCAGGATTTTTCTATGGTCAGAATAAAAATGGCTCTCATGGCAAGTGCCAAAGGCTTGTAGATATCGGGCCATAGAACAAAATTTATAAGAAACTAGTAAAAAATGCGCCGAAGTTTCTTCGGCGCAATCAAGTTTTCTGTACAGCGCATAATCAAGGCCACCGAAAGTAGATCGATCTTTATGTGGTCTCGGTATAATGCTGTATGAGCCGCGGCCCATGAAACTCTCAGCCAGTCATGGTGGCCTTTGTTGTCGCGTTGCCAGAAGCACGATTATGGCTAACCTTAACCTTAAATAAAAATAAAAACCAATGAGGCTAGAGGGCTGCAATTTGGTATGTTTGATGATTGGAGGGTGGATGATCAACATACCAATTTGCAAACCTCTAGCCTCTAGTTTTTAAGATGAGGGCGGACAGAAAAGTGGGGACAGAAAAAGTGCGGACAGAAAAGATTGCAGACGGTCAAAGCCGGCACAATAGTTTTCTTTTACAGAAAACTAAAATTGAAATTATTATCATTATATACATCAACAATCTAAAAATGTGGATTTGCTCAGTTTGTGTGTGTGTGTGTGTGTATGTGAGACCAAATCTTTGACCTGCCTTTCACCACGATAAGTAAAGGATGGCTACTCCATTTCTTGGATGATGATGACTGGAAATCATCAAGAAGGACACGTTTTGCTTTGATAGTGAAAGATGATAAAATGAAGCGGAAGAAAGATAACCAAATTTCGGAAAATGAAGTTCAGCATAGAAGACAGACAAAAGAAGAATAAATGATAAATATTGACCATGATGAGCTAAAGGAAATAGCGGCCACTGATGATGGAGATGAAGATTTCGGTTTCAAATAAGCTCGGCTGTCTGTGTACGAACTAGAGTTATTTCGTTGGAATTTGATGATAGCTGCGCTCTCTTGGACCTGTATCTGATTTCAACTATGAAGAACTGTTTTTTAGTGTTATGGCATATGCAGTTTGTAATCCGTGTTTCATAAAAATAAAGTAATTATATACAGATTATTACGTAATGCTAATTTCATGGGAAAAAGAAACGAGAAAAAATGAAACTATATTCAAACTGAAAAGAATCACGATCTGAAAATCAAACTTTGTTTTTATTTGAATCAATTTCTTTTTTTATTATTATTATTCCCTTTTATAACATGACACGATTGTTCTCATGCTAGACGTAAATAACAACAGTTATTGTTACAATAATACATTTAGCCATAAGATGTATAAATTTAGATAATTAGGACCGACTACCATTAGTTTTTGTGCGGACGGTGTATTAATTTTGTTATATAGTTATTATTATTATTATTATTATTATTATTATTATTATTATTATTATTATTATTATCATTGGCGATGATGCGATCATTGTTGATATGAGTAATAACAAAATTTAACATATTTCCAAAAACTCCTAGAAAAGAAACATCAGCACATCCAGGGACTCCACACTGCGGCTGCGTAACAGCTCCCGAAATAAAACGAGAGCTTCATAAAAATTTGAACGAGAAAACAAAGAACGAAAGAAGGTGCGCGAGGAGTCGTCAAGAACGTCAGGAAAACTGAGGTTAAATCCTGATGATAAGGCGGTTTACGGAGACAAAGGGAAAACGGGCACCCCCGGGAAAAAATAATTAAGGAGAGGATATGAAACCGCGGCCAAAATATTTGACGTTCTATTGGTCACTTTCTTTGTCCCGAAGGTGACGGGGATAATTTAATAGAACTTGTGGGACGTGTTTCGAGAGATAACGAGGTCTACGCTGGGAGACAAAGAGTCAAAAGTGAAAAGATAAAGGGGAAAGAAATTTAATTACACGACGCAGATAAACTTGTAAATGGGGAAAGACGACGCTCCGGGACCCGAAAAGAACCTCGGACGGGATTTATTAAAAGTGTGTTTATGCCGCTTTTATGAGGTCGTGTTTTCGCATTCAGAGTGGTGTTTATTTAGCATTTTATAGTAAAGAACACTGATTGTTTTGTTTTTGCAGCGGTTGGCCGGGCCAGCACCGAAAGATCCATATCAGACATAATGGAAACAAGAAAATGTGAAAAAAAGAATAAAACCAAGTCGAGCCTTATTTCAAAGCGAGGGGAAGAGCCACCTTCTGAAAACTGGAGGACTATTCTAATTACGGGAAAAGCTTGAAAGGCGAGTATTTCAATGTTATGCGGTAATGGGAAAGAAAGCCTAACAGAGACTAGGGGAGGGAGGGCTGGTGATTAGCCTCAAGTAAATGTGGTTGACCTAGAAGGGATTTCCTCAGTTCAAAAGAGCAGAAGGGATGGCAAGAACATCTCGCAGCTGAGAAAAGGAGGATTATATAGAAAAGGTAAAAGTAGGATTCTTAGTCACTAGAATTCTCGTATGTTCATTCCATTAAGGAATAAGCATATAGGAGGAGCACCCACAATCAATGAAGATCTAATAAATAGGATCAAAAATAAAAACAAGAAAACTGGCTTCTCAGAAACATATTTCAGGAATGTTTAAATGTCCGCATCATTGAAACAAAAGATAAAAGTTCATTG
>NC_089760.1:21657500-21757500 GCF_040412425.1 Macrobrachium rosenbergii | reverse complement strand
AGGCCTTTATTGTAGTTTTGAGTGATGAGAACAAACTCGCATAGCTTTCCCCTATTTCTGGTTACAGAAATCTATGTCTGTCTAACTTCAGTTTGTTATTATTTTTAGTGTTTATCTCTGCTATATTGCGTTTTTGACCATGCTGTAATAAATTTCAGCTTTAAAATAAAAGCTAACTTTGTGCGTGCGGAACATTTAATGTGAAATATCTCGGAGCTCAAACTGCGATAACGTGTAATGGATTTGCTTAGTGGTCGAATACGCCAATAATTATCAAAAGTATTAAAAGATCGTTAGTCTATTTCGAAGTATCTTTACATTTTTTCCAGCTATCATCCAAATAATCAAGTAGATTCGATAGCTAAGCCGATTTAAACATATTATTGGAAAGACATAAGTTAATATTTTATAAAAAAAAAAAAAATTCGAGATAGGTGACGACGCAAAAGGATGTAAAGCAAAAATCTCTTTCCTTGTTCAACGTTTTATCGACGTAGAAGATTGGACCCTGATTGCGCCTCCAAGTGAATTACGAGGCTGTTGGCGTACGAATCCGATGCACCAAATAACACCGTTTGAAAACCTCCCGTTTCTTATAGGAACCACAGATTTTCCGAGTGGGCTCTCTCGCCTGGATTAATTTTTTAACCAGCGGCAGTATGAGATTTCTTTTCATTTCTTGCAGACACCTTTTCCTCAGACTCTCTCTCTCTCTCTCTCTCTCTCTCTCTCTCTCTCTCTCTCTCTCTCTCTCTCTCTCTTTTTTTTTAATTCGTACCCTCTCACTCATTCACACACACATACGCACATGAGATTTTGAAACCTAACACACCCTTTTCCTATTCTTGAATATGATAAGTAATTTCAAAATAAAAAGAGGCATATATAAACTGTATGCGTGACACGTAACACTGTAATTTGCTTTCTTTGTTTTGTATGTTCCAAGAAAATTAAAATGATGAAATTTAATCGGACGTGCGATTTAGGCAAAGAGGGCAAGGTCAAGTTTATTCTTATAGTAATTATCTTCAGAGCAATCATAGTGAAAAACACAGATTGAACTTAAGGAAACGAAGGGGTAAATCAATTAGTAAAATGCACAGTCTTATACAAATTTATATATATATATATATATATATATATATATATATATATATATATATATATATATATATATATAGATAGATAGATATTATATATAGACATATATATATATATATATATATATATCAACTTTCCTATGTCCCAAGCTGTGTGTGTGTAAACTCAGCCACAGTAGTACTTGAACTTCTTAATTATGAATGAACATCTGTAAAGAACACTGTAAGAACCAGTTTCTTCATAAATTATATATCGAACCTCCACACATCCATTTTTATATTTCAGCTTATCTTAAAAATATATATATATATATATATATATATATATATATATATATATATATATATATATTATATATATATGTATATAAATCTATATATGTACTGTATTTATATATATATATACATATATGAAATAATTTCCTGACATCAACGAAGGACTTTCCTATCTCCAAATAAGTATAGAACTAACAGTAAACATTACAGCCACAGTAGTACTTTAAAACTTGAACCTCTTAATTATGATCAGAACACCTGACAGGTGTCCGGAGTTTGGAAACTCAAACATTACTACTCGTACTGTGGCAAATATGATAACCATTTTTATCTCTCTACCTTAAAGTTTAAACAAACCTTTTGATATTAAAGGATCAAGTTTATAGGCTCCTTGACCAGCAATTTGTCTTTTATGAACCCCTCAATGACACATGCATTTTTTCTATTTCAGTTTATCTTATAAAATCTCACTAACATAAATTACCTGAACACTGTTCCCCTTTTATTTCTTTTTATATCCTGGTTTGGCTAATATAAAATACAAGACTTACACGGAATTTTATATACACACCCTTTATATATGATAGTACGTTTTTCATTGTTGTATTGTTCTTAAATGCGACATTAACACCAAAATTTTATGAGGGATATATATATATATATAAGGCAGAACAAGCAAATTTTTTTGTGTTATATATATTTTTGCCGCTTCAAATGCATATATACATATATATATATCAATATATATGTATTACCTTCACAAACATAGATATGTTAATAATATCAAATGATTTGCGGGACGGAATGAGGCAATAATCATTTCTTCTTGTATGAACGTTATATATTTTTCAGCCAGACGTAATTAAATTTAAACACTGTAATCTTAGAGATTTTTTCATCTCACATTTATGAAAGGACATTAGTGAAGGCAGTGGTTTCATGAATATTATTTTCTACTAAGTACCCTGTTAAAATTATTTTATTAAACCATGATATAAAAATGAGATTTACGATTTGTGAAATAAAAGAGTAAGGCCTCTCTCTCTCTCTCTCTCTCTCTCTCTCTCTCTCTCTCTCTCTCTCTCTCTCTCTCTCTCTCTCTCTCTCTCACACACACACACACACACACTCTCGCTCATACACCTATACTACTAACAGCAAAAAGCAAGCGGCCATTCAATTTCCCTGTCATTGAAATTAGAGACTTCATATCAGAGAAGATAAAATGCTGCAATTGCAAACATTTTCTGCAAAATGGGACATCAGTTGACGAGGAAATGAGCAATGAATTCCCGCACAAAAGAACAAGTGCTGTTCATTGAAAGTCCAAAAAGCATTCGCTCTAATTGAAGCTTGCGTCAGGAACGATATGCTGGAAGGTACACAACGGTTGTCACCGGCAAATTGTTTGAAAACCGCCTTTTTAAAAAATTACGTAATAGGCAAGTTCTTTAGAATAGGTAAAATCATAATCATTTCATTGTATATTAAAAACAATAAGGCTCAATTGTATATGAGAGGAATATAGAATTATTAACAGTATAAGGTTTCCAGAGATGTTAATGACTGCTTATCATTATTGTATTTGCTAGGAAAGTAGATAAACTATCATACCTTATACCGGGACGTGCAGTTTCCACTTCTTGTTTAGGAAAATGCTCAGAAAGAGCATTATTTATCTTCTAAGTAGATGTTGTCTAGGATAGATTATTGGAGGAACAACGACCATTGACCGAATAATTGATAAAAGGAATGCCTCAGAGAGATTCGTCATCATACAATCAAAAAAGTGTAAGAAAAATGTTATTCTCGCAAGGGATAAAGAAAGTTCGTGAAATGTACAAGTATTTATAAAACATCGTTAAAATCATGAAAAGAGATCATATGTAATGCCGTTAAGTATAATGTTTTTGAGAACTCAGATATTAGGAGCATTTATATCTGAGGAGGCAAAATTTCATGTAATTCTTTGATCTTCCAAGAGATATGTACAAACGATGATTGACGCAATTTCTGAGTGCTCGCCAGCATTGTAGGATTTTCCAGTGACGCTGAAAACGTTCAACAATGAACTCTTATAGCGGCACCTTGAATTTAGACACTTGCTCCTGACAGCTGGTATTTTTATGAGAAGCAGGTAATGCAGATGCACCTGAATTTAACTGGTGGTATTCAAAACTACCTTGACAATAGATAGGAATCCAGAATTGATTAAACTGAATTCTGTGAGACTTGCTTGAGTTATTGATGAGGCTGCTCTACAAAGGCTTTATAATTATTGTTCGTTGGAAGTCATATTCGTGCTCTCTCACAGTTTTTAGAGACCTGGGATCCCCTTGCTGATTTCAGCCTTACTTAGGAACAAGGTTGTTGGCTTAGCAGATAAAACGATACAGTATGCTGGTTGTACATTTGCGTGTGTGTGTGTGTGTGTGTGTGTGTGTGTGTGTGTGTAATATCAGTTTCCTTGGAATCTGGACTTTATCAGAACTATTACTTTATTGGCACTGATACAGTATTGTCTTCTTAATAAGATTTTCTGTGCTTATGTAACATTTTCCTTATCATTCACAATATTTAATTATACTTAGAGTTTCTTCTGTCTTCAAGCTTTCATATTCCACAAGATTTGTAAACACCTTAACGCTTCGAGAATACTGGATAATATTTGTAAGGCTTCCTTTGGATAAAGGGACGAAGATATTAAATCCTCATGCTTCATAACGTACTTATTTTAAATGGAAATGCATTGAAAAACTATTTAGAAATATTTGATGTATATCATTTCCCTAAATTATAAAAGGGGGAATAGACATTATAACAAAAATGTGGCTTTTCTGGAAACTCAAAATTCAGGAAATGTCGATAAATAGGAAGTGTTAACATATTTAACGAACAATGATTTTATGATATATTCCCAGAATAAAAAAAAAAAGGCTTTGGCACAAAATCCTTCATAACAAGTACTGAAACATACGGCAATATATCCCCAGCTCAGTGGCAATAGAAGTTTATCCATAACTGTCTATTTCGACGCGGATTAAATAAAAAAAAAAGGTGACACAGATTTACATAAATTTCCATTTCGGCAATTCAGACTAATTAGACCAGGAAGAAGGATTCCGGTTAGATATTCTGAATAACTGTATTAGAAACTCAGGAATATAATGAATCTAATATGAATACATTAATATTCATGGAAATTACATTCCCGGGATTTCAGTGGAATTCAAAATAAGTATATCAAATCTGGTAATTCGCGTGTGTTATTTGTATGCCGGTGTAGAGAGTTTCTCCGTAATTATTTTCAGGTTAATAATGATATGAATTTCGGAAAGGGATGTAGTTTTCCAGCCAAGTATAGAAATTGTCATAAAAGATAAAGATTCTTTGGTTGCAGTTATGGTTAAATTTTGTTTGGTGATGTATTTTTTGACACAGCGGTAATTATCTTGGCGTTGGACGCATGTCTCAGTGAGATAATTTAAATATAAGTCTTGTGGTAAACGAAATTAATTCAGATGTTATTGGAAGCGTCTTTTTCTCTTTCCCTTTCTACATGAAGCCCTCCGGTCCGTTTTTGCATATTTGATAATATGATGTACCCATTCTTTGGCTTATCAAATCATACTTTTTTCTCTGTCGACATACCCAGCTTGTCCCTCATTTCACCACATAAATATATTCATAGATTCTATGTTTTTTACTGACTGAACTTGGCTGTGATTTAAAAAAATGTCAAGTTTTATATTTCGTTTTTCTCAACTTTTCAAACTTCGTGAGTTTCAGCTTGGACTTAATCTTTTTCAGTGCGATTTCCTGGGCAGCGGTTTCCCCATTTTCTTTATTTACTTCACATTTTCATAATCTCCCAGTGCTCTGTAACCCCGAGGTCTCTGTAGCCTTTGATATCCTGCAGGAACGCTTTATCGTTTAAATTAGGGTAATGAATTTCAAAATCATAACATTTTCCACATGTGCTCCCTATAGACGTCTCTACAAAAAGAAATACTTGCATGGTGCGGGTTTCCAGAATTCATCTGGAAAATGTTATAGTGGAATAAAACATATGAATTTCTAATTTATTCTCAGTTCACGGAATTATGACTGTTAATAGATTTTTACCAATATGTATGAATGTTAGATATATTATTAATTGTCTTACGTTTGAAGGATATTTGAATTCATTTTTTTTTTAACTGTAAAATGTGTTTTCATTGATGCCATAATTCTATAAAATCTCTACGGTTTCCGAGAATACATGATCATATTTCGGTTACTATGTTAGCAGTAAAGTCCTCTCCATGACAGCGGTAATTAACGATACTATCTCTTTGGTTTTCAGAAATCCTAAAGTAACGCGTTTATCAAAAATTATGAAGCTGATTGTCAGTCTTCATAAATTCACGAAAAATGCTTATTTTTAGTCAGTCCTACTACGGACAACTCTGTAAAATATCAGAAAATGACTCTTCCTCGAAAAATTATTTTTTATTTCATGCTATTTACTTTTAAAAGAATTAATAGGCTGAATAAAGTCAACGACTCATTGGTGGTCATAATCGGTGTTTCATACGATTATTCAGCAGTTGACGAAGGTTCGTTCTGCGCCTACGGTTTTGACTTGTTTTCAGCCTGTTTGTGATATATACGCGGTAACTTCCCGACATCGTATATAAGACACACTTTACCATAATTTAAACGCACCCTTATTGAACAAGGTAAAAAGATATTGACCTCTTCTAGCAAACTCTTACAAAAGGATGTGATCATCTGTGCAAAAATAAAGAGAAGGAAGGAACGTATATTTACATTATGTATAATTGAAGGCTGTTATGAAATTAGCGTTGTATTTTAAGACCACACATATCTACAGGGATGCTGAAATCGATGCCAGACGGTTAAAATCTTTTGTGCTCTCTTTTGTGCTCAAAATGCTGAATTACGTTCCCATTTCTGAGTGTCAGCATCTTTCCAAGACCTTTATTCTCCTGAAGATGTTGGTCCAAGTGATGGTCCTCTTTTCCTTAATAACGGTAATTATGATATAGACTATCGCGGGGAGTCTCCTTGTTCGGCCATTGTCCAAAACCTTATTTCAGCAGGAATGTTCAATTATCATTCTTACTGCCTCTCATCTCACACATCTTCGGCATCATTTTTCGCTGAAGCGCCGAAATGTCTCACTGACTAGTAATAACTGGGGTCTTTTGTTTTCTTTATCGAGGCCTCTTGCTTTCTTTGCAGAGGTCTTTTGTTTTCTTTACAGAGGTCTTTTGTTCCCACTAGTGCGAAATTGCCGAACACTTCTTGGCAGTGTTACAGATGCTGATGGGCACAAGTTTAAGAGAAGACTTTCATTTGTCACCTCGAAGCATCATGTTATTCCGATCTCTTGTTAAGGTGTCTTTTGTAACAATATATTCACTTAACAATGAACTTATAAGTATTTCTTTCAGTCTTTATTTCTTCGTCATTTGGTTTTGTTTATCTAATTCAACACAAAGTTGTGTTTTGTGAAAACGTCTATTTATCAGTTGATCATTGCTTGTATAAGAATGTTTGATTCGTAATAATAATAATAATAATAATAATAATAATAATAATAATAATAATAATAATAATAATAATAATAATAATAATAATAATAATAAACTGAAGGAAGGATGGCTCTTTTATGTTATATTCAGGCCTTCGACATAAACTTGTACACAGGAAAACCACGTAAGGAAATAGAAGTAAAAAAAATGTAACAGCAGAACGTGTCTGGCGCTGCTTCTCATTCTGAATTGATTACGTTTCGCTCGTATGGCAAAAAAAAATAAAATAAAACTCTGGAATGTAAGTAAAATTCCCTCTCATGTCCAAGAAGATACGAGAAGTCCCCAGGACGAGCCATAAACGGGTTTACAGAATTTAGAGCAGATCCTTAAACACTCGCACGAAATGTTATTCAGCGTTCAACTTCGTAAATGTTGACACGAGTCTTTGCAACGGCCCCTCTCTTTACCGAGTGCTTGCATACTACAGACGACTTTCTTGCGACATACGCAGAGCAGCATTCAGGGCTTAGAGGAGCGTCCTTTTTCGCCTTTGTCGCGAGGGACGTCAGTCCTGACGCTCTCTTTACTTCTGTTATTTGGACAAGCGTTGTCATAACTTCCCATGAATCCTCGTTTTCTTCAGACGTGGTGGGCTTCCCCCACGGCACTAAATTCACTCCTCTGTGAAGGAAAATGTGCGAAGGGAAAAACTTGCGATTTCAACCCGGAGGAGTTCCTCGCTGGGTGAGCGGGTTCCGTTCTCAGCTACCACTCTATTGGTCGCGAGTTCGAATCTCCGACCGGCCAGTGAAGAACAAGAGGAATTTGTTTCTGGTGATAGAAATTAATTTCTCGCTATAATGTGGTTCGGATTCCACAATAAGCTGTAGGTCCCGTTGCTAGATAACCAATTGGTTCTCAGCCACGTAAAAATAAGCCTAATCCTTCGGGCCAGCCCTAGGAGAGCTGTTAATCAGCTCAGTGGTCTGGTTAAACTGAGATATACTTAACTTTTTCAACCCGGAGGATACCATAGGCTTTCTTCTATAGTAATGGAGAGAGAGAGAGAGAGAGAGAGAGAGAGAGAGAGAGAGAGAGAGAGAGAGAGAGAGAGCTCGAACGATTAGTGATGCATCTTTGATTTGCCGTATTTGGAATTAGTTTTATCTGTGCGATTTCTTCGCTAGTTTTGAAATTAGTAGTCAACAACACGTTCCATTTCATTTTCAAGGAGTGACTTTCTCGTGGATCGCTCTGCTCGATAAAACAGAACGCCAGTTTTCATTGTCATTGCTGCATTAGCAATGACAGTGCTTCGTTTTTCACTTATTTGAAGACGGTTTTCCTTTTCAAAACAACTTAACGTCATATAACAGTTGATCTGTTTTCATTAGAACTTTCTATATATTCAGGTTCGTTGAGTTAAGCCCGTTTTTAAATATAAAGTATTTTATGATTGACATTATAAATAACACACCACAACGAACGAAAATAAATATTAATTCCCACTTAAATTCATAAATCAATGAATAAATTGTAACCAATGACTCGTTTACAAAAATAATAATAATAATAATAATAATAATAATAATAATAATAATAATAATAATAATAATAATAATACAGGTTTTGTTAAACAAAATAGCAGTTTCAGCAGCATTTATTTTATATAGTAAACGCTCAATTCGTCTTATCAATTGTTTTTCTTGCGCTGGAATGGTTGCGAGCAATTGACCAATATTCATATTTGTTTAACAAAACCTGTATTAAAGAGGGTCTTTTTCCTAATTTTACAAATAATAATAATAATAATAATAATAATAATAATAATAATAATAATAATAATAATAATAAAATCGAAAACAATCTTTTATGGGGAAAATAAACTGAAGCTCTTCTGGTCGAAACGAAAATAGCATTTGCGTTTGGATGCTGTTTGCACGAGAGCATTACGAGATAAATAAACACTGGCGCGAGGCTAACGGAATTCTGAGCAGTTCAACAAACATTTAACGCACGCAAGCATTCCGGCCGAATTTTAAAATGGTTACACACACGACTGTAGGAACCCTCACTTTATTCGGAAACTGGCAGTATTTCAACAAGCAGATTATTTGTGTAGAGCCAATTTCTGCAGTCTTAGTTTATGGTTAGTCTGTTGAATTTCTCTCATGGAAATAATAATGCTGCGAATATATATGATTCACTGAAATACAGAAGAGCTTTTAAAATTTTGAAAGAATAAGAGAAATTGGATTGAGGACTATTATCCTCACTGAGGAAACAGACTATGGGCCAGAAGACGTATTTTAAATTGTTGTTAATCCTCACATTTACTATGTTAGGATTATTAGGCTCTGGATTATATTTACATGATCCTCATCTTGCTGAGTGATCAAAAAGAATTTTTTTTCTCTTTTTTTTTTTTAGGTAGCCAAGAGCCTATCAATTTATGCATTCCAAAGACTGTTGTCCTTTGATGTTCAAAAATTTTATTTTGGACCTCTGGTCGCTATTATACTATTAACAGTCATGTTGCCTCCAAAGTAACCAGGTTAAAACTCCGTTTTTCAACCTTTTATTTTTCTAAGATTTTGATGTAATATCTAAGACAGGTACCTTTGCTGTGCAAGATTTTGTACCCTAAATATTATTAACCTCAGCCTTTTTTATTCTTATTTTTTACTATTTCGCACAATAGATTTGACCTTGAACCTTTGTTAAGGACACAGGTCAATTGTAGCCCCACCGAAATACTGCCATCTGATTTAGTTGAAATAATCCAGGTCATGTGCTTCCATAATTAGATCTGCCGGAGAATGGAATATGTAAATTAGTTATCAAGGTGAGATTTTACTCCATCCTTCAAAGTTTTCTCATTTTAGTTTCCCTTACCCTTCATCTCCCGAACCCTGGTATATGCCACACCTTCATATTTACTTGAGATCCTATTTCCCTGCCTCGTACACGAGCCCTTTTCTCCTATTCTATTCTCCTCATCCACCACCTCCCCTTTCTCCTTACTTTCTCCTCCTCCGCAAAGAAAGAAACCTCCGTTTCAAAAGGTAGTCAAGGGAATCCCGTTAGTTAGGCTTGGCCAGTTTCGCTTTAGTTATTTTGATTCCCCAGTGGATGGAGATACTGGTTCATGGTTAAGACTAAAAGTCCAGTAATCTAGGAGTTTTCAGTCGGGACACTAAAAATATTACTTTATAAGTCATTATAACACGTGGTCTCTCTCTCTCTCTCTCTCTCTCTCTCTCTCTCTCTCTCTCTCTCTCTCTCTCTCTCCAATTAAAACACTTTCATTGCCCAGCGATCTACTGACGCAAGGGGGGCTTATAAACTTGTATTATGGGGATCATCACCAATTTTCTACCGAGTTCCAACTACAGCTACAGCTGATGTGACCTGGTTTTTGAACGAACGTTAACAGCACGCCTGAGGGGCTTTGCTTGTTTTCTCTTTGTTCCTGGATGATTGGTTATTTGTTTTAGCCATGTGTCAACAAAGCGTACAGCTCCCTGTCACAGTTTGCCCCTCTTGGGTTCCTTTCCTTGTTTGGATACAACATATCGAAAGGAATGCTACGGTGTGTATGTAGGAGGCAAGATAAACAAGCTAAGGCTTTAGAACGCCAAGTAGACTCAGTATCCTAAACGAATTATTTAACCTAGCCCTCATATGCTGCGGGATTCAAACTGCAGTCATGGCCACTACATGAAC
This sequence comes from Macrobrachium rosenbergii, assembly GCF_040412425.1. NCBI lineage: Eukaryota > Metazoa > Arthropoda > Malacostraca > Decapoda > Palaemonidae > Macrobrachium > Macrobrachium rosenbergii. Next base: position 21,746,855 of record NC_089760.1, on the reverse strand, counting down.
AATGGCTATGAAGACTAGGATGTTCTTCATTGGAGGGGTAGGTAGAGCTCTCGGCTAGCTTCAAACTGCAGTCATGGCCACTATATGAGCAATGGCTATCAAGACTAGGGTGTTCTTCATTGGCGGGGTGGGTGGAGCTCTCGGCTAGCTTCAAACTGCAGTCATGGCCACTACATGAGCAATGGCTGTCAAGACTAGGATGTTCTTCATTGGAGGGGTGGTTAGAGCTCTCGGCTAGCACGCTGTTGGCCCAGCGTTCTCCGACCGGCCAGTGAAGAATTAGAAGAATTTATTTCTGGTGATAGAAATTCATTTCTCGTCATAATGTGGTTCGGATTCCACAGTAAGCTGTAGCTCCCGTTGCTAGGTGACCAGTTGGTTCTTAGCCACGTAAAATAAATCTAATCCTTCGGGCCAGTCCTAGGGGAGCTGTTAATCAGCTCAGTGGTCTGGTTAAACTGAGATATACTTAACTTAAGACTAGGATGTAGAAAGACTCACCTTGGAGGATACGAAGGCGCTCAACACAATGAAATTATACAGAATTAGAAAGAAGACCTAACCCACGTTGCTGTTTAGCGTACTTGTTCAGGAAATAGAGCAGGTCCATTAGTAATAAATACGTCGGTCTGCCTATGTCAACATTCCGGGGGCATCTCCTTTATCGCTGTAATCAGTGAGTTGTTTTCCATTAGCAGAATGATGTATCTAACAGAAAAGCCCGTGCGATGCTCTTCAAACATTTTGGTGATAGCCGAGGCTGTGCCAGTAACAACATAAAAGCCCAGTTCTTCATATCTAAGCACCATCGGATACTTTGAGCCATATACTATTATTATTATTATTATTATTATTATTATTATTATTATTATTATTATTATTATTCGAAAACATTAGTATGAGAAAATAATTACTCTCATTTTATTGCCAAAAACGCTTAATACCGCTTGATAGAGCTTAGGTCACACTTATTTGTCCACATTCCACAATAAAAACAGCATTGATATTCTCTTAGTGTTCCAGATGAGCTAATAAGTAGGAACACAACGAAACATATCCAAATTACATTGAAAATTCAGGAGGCTGTACAAACTGAAACTACAAACTACATATATATATATATATATATATATATATATATATATATATATATATATATATATATATATATATATATATATATATATACACATATTAATAATATTTTCAGATTATTTCTTTCTTTCTCTCTGCCTGTCTGTCTGTCTCTTACACACACATACTGTATATATATATATATATATATATATATATATATATATATATATATATATATTTATATAATATACATATATGTATAATATATACGTGTGTATATATATGTATGTATGTATATGTGTTTGTGTGTGTGTGTGTGTGTGTGTAAGAGAGAGCCCACTGTGTGTTTTCATTCATCGATTCTTTAATTTGCTTTTTAATAGTCTGTTGTATTACACTAGAGTGATCACTTGTTTTGCCATATATTGGCCTTCCCCGAAACACCGAAATATTACGTTCTGGTGAATCACTGGAAAATAAAAAATATTATTGACTCTCTAAACATTATCGTCCGTTTACGGGACACTTCAGTTGATAAATCCCAAATGGCCTGGGCTGTCTAATGAGGAAAGATGACACAATAATTTATCATGTGGATGTTAACTCTTGGGATTTTACAACTCTGAGCTAGGTAAAAGACATACTTTTCGAGAGAAACTTGTTTTCCTGTCATTTATTGTATCCATCATTTTGGCCAACAATGATTTATGAAAATGATGTGGCAAATATAAAGTTATTTGATAGGAAATTAAACGAGATAAACTTAAAGGGCTAGTAATAAAACGAAGACAAAAGAAAAAAGATTTCGTTGTTGTGAAGTGACATAATATTGATGCCGAGATATGAAATAAGATCATCCTTTTTTTTTCTGTCCTCTCTGTCTCTCCCCCTGCCTGTGGTGTGAAGAAAAACCGATGACAGTCCTCAAGATGAGAGCCGATGGGAAGAAGAGTGTCGTAAATCATTTGGGGTTCAAAAGGCGCGAGTGAGAAAAATTAACAATACAAAAAAAACACCAAATGGATTTATTGGCTCATTACTGGGGATGAATAATATTGGGGAGGGTTATAAATCACTGAGATAGAGAAGAAAGGAATTTTTTTTTTTGGGGGGGAAGTGGAAATTTCATTATAACGACGGTATGTAAAGAATTGAAAACTGACAAAGACAGCAGTGAAAAGTATACAAAGAGAAGACGGTAAGTGAAACCCTTGATAACACCAATTTCAACTTATAAGAGAACTTAAGATTTGTATATCTTCAACCCAGATCTTTTCATTGACAGTGTCTCTTTAACTACACGCATCGCATTTAAAATTCCAGGCGTCATTCGTGTCACCGTTTGAGAAACATATCACCTCCATCTCTTCTTCAATTGTATAAAAAAATTGGCATGCTGAATATCGTATATGGCTTTTGCACACCTGTATATTATGTAGAAACGTTGTGATTTTTTATTCTATGACATTTTGAATGTTATTCCCTGATTTGGTTCAACGCAGCTGGCTCACAACTTAAATACTTGGATAAAAAACCTAACTGCCAGATATTATTAATCTCTGGCACTGTCCCTCGATCAGCTCAATGGTCATTGTTCGTAATTGTGATAATTTTTATATTCAGATTTTCCAAGACCATACTTGCTGCTAGACATGCAGGTTATTCTTACAGTCTTGCCTTTTCTATTTTTTCAGGTTCAGTAGCACAGTTTTATACAAGTTATGTTGCGACTGTGAAAATAATGGAGTGATCTTCCTGGTCATGCAGCTGAATCGTCGGAACTTCAGAAGTTCAAGGTAGGTGCAAATACATTTTTACTGAGCGTTCTCTGATTCTGAGGAAATAGGTAAGGAGGTAGGTAGTACTTTGGGGATCAATTATCATTTCACTTAAATGTTTTATTATAACCTTAACGTACTCTTCAAGGTCACATTTTAATTTAAAGGTCATTCACTTCCAGTGATTTTAGGGAAATTTAATTGTTGTTGATCCTTTGGGTCTGGTGATATTTTCACCAGATATTTCTACCTTGACTTATCTTTCAAGATCACGTTTCAAATTTAGGGATCGAATTCAAATTTTCTTTGGCTGTGATGAAAATAGGTACATAGATCGGTACGTTACGGATTAATGTGATTCAGTCCAATTTAATTCAGTTCAGTTCGCAGACCAGCATTTTTTTTTTCGTTTTTCTCAGAATCTTACAAACCGAAACTTTTCTATCTGATCTCTTCATTATCTACGTGAGAACGTACAGTAGTTACTGAGGGTGTAAAAGTAGCCTCAAGAAAATGGGTAATCCTCTCTCCAATTTACTAACATCTGTTGTATTTCGATATTATTCCGCAAAATAAAATTTCCACTATAATTTAACGTTAAGAATTTTGTAAAAATTAATATAATACAATGATAACGTATCGGTGCAATGGGATCTGCATTATATTACATCAGTGACGTGTGGTGGATTTCCAAAATAAAAACAAGACAAGTGCTATTACGACATTCATATAGTCTAATAATCGAGTTGAGAACTAAGCACGCGTGCTGTCTCTGATAACCTTACAACATTCATAAACCCACATCAAAGATTCTTAACTAGCATGTCAGTCCTTTTATATATTTTGCACCATCTTCTGGAAGACAAGGCAGCTTCTTATTCCCTGAATGATAAAGGGACTTTCTTTCATCTCTGCAGCCACAGGAATATAGAATTTTCTTTCTCTTTTTTTCTTCAAATAATCTTTGAATTAAATGTCTTTTCTCACTAAAAAAAAACACTCCACAGGAGTGTTAATAGTAAATTTATGATATAAATCAGGGATCGTGTTCTCGTTCAGTTAGGCAATTCGCAAATTAGAAACTACTTCACAATAGAATTAATTGCATGAGTGAAATCAAATCAGGAATTGCGTTCTCGTTCTGTTAGGCAGTTCGCTTGTAGTGAAAATAAACGGAGGGCATTTGCGGTTCTAGTACTGTAGACTAATTTTCCACATGGAGCTCCGTGGTGACTAACATATTTTATATTCCTGTAAATGTACAAGAATGTACGGTCATTTATTTACTAATCAAAAGTGGTTATGGTTTGCCGGTCATTTATTTTCTAATCAAAAGCGGTTATGGTTTGCCGGTTACTAATCAAAAGTGGTTATGGTTTGCCGGTTATTTATTTTCTAATCAAAAGTGGTTAGATTTATTTTCTAATCAAAAGTGGTTATGGTTTCGGTCATTTATTTTCTAATGGTCATTTATTTTCTAATCAAAAGTGGTTATGGTTTGCTGGTCATTTATTTTCTAATCAAAAGTGGTTATGGTTTGCTGGTCATTTATTTTCTAATCAAAAGTGGTTATGGTTTGCCGGTCATTTATTTTCTAATCAAAAGTGGTTATGGTTTGCCGGTCATTTATTTTCTAATCAAAAGTGGTTATGGTTTGCCGGTCATTTATTTTCTAATCAAAAGTGGTTATGGTTTGCCGGTCATTTATTTTCTAATATTTATTTTGCTGGTATTTATTTTCTAATCAAAAGTGGTTATGGTTTATTTATTTTCTAATCAAAAGTGGTTTGGCGTCATTTATTTTCTAATCAAAGTCATTTATTTTCTAATCAAAAGTGGTTATGGTTTGCCGGTCATTTATTTTCTAATCAAACGTGGTTATGGTTTGCTGGTCATTTATTTTCTAATCAAAAGTGGTTATGGTTTGCTTATAGAACAAAAGTGGTTATGGTTTGCCGGCACTTTACCGTCATTTGAAATAATCAAAAGTGGTTTAACGTTACTCGCTGTCTCACAATCATGGTTTCCCGCCACATTTTCTAATATCTAATAGTGGTTATGGTTTGCCGGTCATTTAAATCAAAATTTGGTTTGATTTTTCTAATCAAAAGTGGTTATGGTTTGTCATTTAGTTAGTTTGCCTGTCATTTATTTTCTAATCAGTTATTTATTTTCTAACAGTGGTTATGGTTTGAATACAAATGTGGTTTGTCATTTACCAAACTGGTTAAGGTTTAGTCATTTATTTTCCAAGAACAAGATCAAGTGTATTGTCAATAACCCTGAAATCCTCTGTGGACAGATAATTTAGGTGGAGCGCCTAAGGCGACAAGCTGACTTTCTCCTTAGATTCGTTTTGTATTATCTGTTTCTTAGATATACTGATTGTTAAAGTTGTTTTACGTCTGGTGAATGTATGGCATTTTATTTCTTATGCTTCGTAGGTTTTATGGCAGCTAAAATTTCTCTGGCGTTGTTGTTAAACTGAATAATGGCATTTTCCTTAACAAAGCTAATCCCTTTTTCCTACTTCCGGAGTTTCATACAGTTCTTTCAACGGCTCGGGACGTAAATTCCTGAGATGTATAATAGTACTGGACCAGCCCCGGTTGATTTGCCATGCCCCTAGGTTAGGTTAGGTTAGGTTAGGTTACATTAGGTTAGGTTGGGTGAGGTTAGTATCTTAACTGTAATTTGGGTGTGGGAAACATAATGAGATTATTTTCAAGAAAATTCTTTGGTCAGTTTTTAAGATATGGCGTCCAGCTTTTTCCAGGGAATGGTCCCGGTACTTGGTTACATCTTGGGAAAATGCTCTCGGGACACCTTATTTTGGGGTTAATTCAAGCAACTTTCCTTGTGATCGTAAAAGTGAATCATGTTCCATACTAGAGAAAAATTGTTTTTCTGCGTTATTCAGTTTTCATTGTGATTGCCTTGATGTTATATGGAGGATTCTCTGTCTGCATTCATGACTAAACGTCATGAAATTAACTCTCAAATTAAAAGAGAACAAAGGAGTCAATTCCTTAATAGAATACGGTCTTACCTAAACTAAAATAAATAAGTGTGGATCTCCATGATAATATGCAGTATTTTACTCTGCCCGCAGTTTTGTGTTAAAACAGATTTGGCTTCCAGATATGTGGCATTTTATTATTTTTTTTTATCAAAATAAAACCAATTATTTTCTATTTGCCCTCATCACGGTCGTTGTGGTATTCGTGGATGATGATTACGGTTTTACTCAAATTATTCTGTTCTGATTTATTCTCCCGTCTAAGACAAACAAAGGTATGTTTGGGGAGACTTTCTTTATAGCTGCAAACCACGCTGCGTTCAAGTCATAATTAATGAACCACATACCTAGTGAAATTCAATCCTTATGAATTTTAATGGCTACAGTTATGTAAATAACCTTGAGTCACGTTACGTAAACACTTTTTTTACACATACAGATACGCGTGTTGTTTGTTGAACTTTACTGGTAACATATCTTGAAGCACAAGACACCATTGTTTGGTAAGAAAAGATTGTGCGTCAGGAGAAGAAAGAATGGTGGCACACCTTGACAAAAACCAACAGCTGTTACAAAGGAAAACAATACCGAGGTTTTTCTTCGCGGAAGGAACACATCGTTTTACTTTTGAGAAATAACGATTTTGATGTTTTGGTTAGAAAGCTGGAATGGTCCCACTGATTAATCAGAAACCTACAGCCTGCACAACGAGTGATTGATACCTTTATCCGGGGCTTCTTTTGATCCACGAGAGAGTGGGAATATTCATTACATAAAATATGTGGAAACAACTTCCGGGACCAAAGATGGTGACTGACATGAAACTTTCCGAAGATAAATAAGAACCAAAATGAATGTGAGGAGGACTCATTACCTCCATGTTTATGAAACGAATGAATATGAATTAGACATTTATATAACAAAGCTTATTACCATGCCACAGATTTGGTGCCTTTGTTGAGTCTGGAAAGATATTTATTCTTCATAATTTATACCCACACTCGCTTCGCAGGGAAGGTAATCTATGAGATAACGTATAGGCAATAAAACAGGACATTCTTTTTAAGCAAAACTACCTCATAACAGGGAACGAAAAGCAGTTCCTTTTTTAATACGGGAAGGAAATCATGCAAATGAACGAGCAGTTGCAAAATTACTTTTCGGAAAAATAAACAACAGACGCGCTTATAAATTCACCGATGTAAACTTTTTCTTTTCTATTGCGAGAAAATAACGATATAAACTATGAATAAGATGGAGAACGTGCATAACCAACAGAGATATTTTACTTTAAGAATCAATGAGTAATATTTACATAAGGATAAAATGTATGAAGATGAATATTTTGAGCGAACGAAAAACTCAACTGTAATCTTCATGCTAAACACAAACTAAGTATAAAACACTTTAATGAACTTTTTTGAAAATTCGTGAAATATCTGTAAATATTTAAAAATTCTGTTTACTGTAGTAATTACTTTAAAGATGTTCTACTCCAAACGGAATCTTAATAATATCAGCAAGGACCAGTAGAGTTGATTATTGGCCTAACATGAACATTTTTTTGGTGAAGTCACAGTTTTTTTATAACTTGCATATTCCTTATGTTTTGTTTTTTTAAATTAATATTGACACCAACTTTGATATTTTTATCTAATTCTTAGTGTTATCTACAGAATAAATCTAAGATTACAAATACTCCTGACTTGTCTGCATTCGTCATTTCAATTCACTTAAGGTTACTGTGAAAGCTTAGTTTTTTTTATATATATTTGCTAAAATAGACTGCTTGACTGAATTCAAATCTCCACCAGAGACGTCAAGATATTTTTATGTATTCTTTTGGTTATTTCAACACCGTTCACTTCCCTGTCAAGCAATGTGAAATTGAAACCTTAACCTGAGGTGAAAGTCGTATTTCGATCAAGACGTCTGACAGACAGGTTGATAATGCAACCATGATTGGCATTGTTGGTCCAAGGACATCTTTGAATCAACAATTCCTTTTATTATCATGTTTTAGTTTTCTCGAAGAGAAAACCATTGAGATGGCTATTTGTCTGTCCGTCCGCACTTTTTCTGTCCGCCCTCGGATCATAAAAACTACTGAGGCTAGAGGGCTGCAAATTGGTATGTTGATCATCCACCCTCCAATCATCAAACATACCAAATTGCAGCCCTCTAGCCTCAGTAGTTTTTCTTTTAGCTAAGGTTAAAGTTAGCCGTGATCGTGCGTCTGGCACCACTATAGGTGCCAACAAGACATGCCACCACCGGGCCGTGGCTGAAAGTTTCATGGGCCGTGGCTGAGAGTTTCATACAGCATTATACGTTGCACAGAAAACTCGATTGCGCTGAAGAAACTTCGGCGCATTTTTTACTTGTTTATTTACGACCTTGACGTACTTATTTTCATTTCTTCATAGCTATAACCTCGAGGTGAATCTTTTTGTTCCGTTGGCATTGAGGATTGAAATGTTTTCTGTTCCTCGTATCTCATCAAATGAATTTCTGACTTTAATATTCTTGATGGTGATGTGGGTTTTTAATAAACTTCTTTGAACATCATCAAAAGGTCGATTTTCTATTTTCAACCAAGGTTTTATTGTCGCTCGTCGTGGAATAATTAGTTCTCCCCGGCATTCATCTCGACTCGTTTTTGCCGCTGTTAGATTAGATGCTTCTACATTTTTACCTAATTGTTGTTTATATATACAATGTCAATTCGTAACAATTGCTTTGCATTCAGATTGACTTTTCACAGTCAGTGCAGAAATAGCTATATACCTTTTGCCGATTGTTTAGTGCAGGATGTTTGGGTTTTAAAATTAAGAAACAAAACAATTCTGAATAATTTTTCAAAACATTGTATTGTTAACTTCATTCTATGTCATAAAATGCAGTGCTGGTTTATTCACTACCATTCTCATTCACTGAACGGCTGATTTCACTTAGGAGAGAGGCGATTTCGTTGTTAAAAAGCACTACGGTGGGCAGTTGTGAAAGGAGAGATAGGCGATTTCGTTGTTAAAAAGCACTACGGTGGGCAGTTGTGAAAGGAGAGATAGGCGATTTCGTTGGCACTACCAGTTGTGAAAGGAGAGATAGGCGATTTCGTTGTTAAAAGCGTATAATTCGATTTCGCTGATTACATGTATTTAAAGAAAAAATTATGTCCTAAATTTATTTTGCGTTATTTTGGTGACACGATGGCGCAATCATACGGTGGGCAGTAGTTTCAATTTCGGTTCAAAATATCTAAGCGATTCAGTTGTGAAAGGAGAGAGAGGCGATTTCGTTGTTAAAAAACCCGTCACGAGAAAAGAAAAGGGGCTGCAAGGTTCCAAGAAGCCAAATTAAGGAAGACTATAAGGGTTCGTTGTTAAAAGCACTACGGTACAGAGGGCAATGGGACGGTGGGGTGTGAAAGGAGAGATAGGCGATTTCGTTGTTAAAAGCATTGATTCAAAAGGGGAAAAAAATAGGCCGTCCACTTCGGAGATTTTCACACAATAAATGTAAAAAATGGATGGCCTGTAAAGGAGGTGTTACGTTGTTAAAAAGTTCATCTAACAGGAAGGCGTTGTGAAAGGAAAGTCTTCGACTTAGCGCAATTTCCTTATTTAAAAGAAAAAAATGTCCTAAATTTATTTTGCGTTATCGCTCTATTCCAAAATATCGTCTTCAGGTTAACAATTTCCTTCCCTGCGTGTATTAATTCTGTTCAGTTTCCCATTCTTTTGTATGCCAGAAAATAATTAATTTGATCAGGATCTCACGGTACTGAATTTTTATTTCCCTCCTCTGTTCATGTTTATCGAATTTTTATTTCCTCCTCTCTCTCTCTCTCTCTCTCTCTCTCTCTCTCTCTCTCTCTCTCTCTCTCTCTCTCTCTCTCTCTTTTGCCATGCACTTTTCATATTACTATTTTTAGTTTCATAATATCCATTGTTTATTTCCTGGAGTCATTTTAAGTAATCTCTCCTTTCATTAGGAATAGTTCTCTTATCAGTATGCGTTTACTGCTACCTTTTACTCTTTATTCTGGATCCGTGTCATGTTATTATTTTTGCATTAATCTTATAAAAAGGAAGTCCATTACACATAGTCCCGTACTGGATCTATATATATGTGTGTGTATATATATATATATCTGTGTGTGTGTGTGTGTGTGTGTGTGTGTGTGTGTGTATTCACTCTCCCGGCTTATGTGATGACAATGTTGAATTTTCTCGATGGTTACCAGTCTGATTAACGACCAGAGCACATGCTGCTTAGCTTCACCAGGCAAACGACAACGTTATGTACAGTTTATGTATATATATATATATATATATATATATATATATATATATATATATATATATATATATATATATATATATATATATATATATATATATATATATATATATATATATATATATAAATATATGTGTGTGTGTTTGTTTGTAATTATGTGTATGTGTGTGTGTTTGTGTGTATGTATAATGGGTGTCGTTTACCATGAAATTTCCGTAAGTAATTACAAGAATTCAACAAAATTCTGTCTTTCAGTGTCGTATTCCATACCTTCACATTTCCCTGTGTATTGTCTATTGTGTAGCCTCATTAGCCTCCCAACCCGCGTACAAAGAGATCTAAATATAATGAAACGAATGACAATAGACAGTTCATAATTCCCATGAACTAAAAATAAGGCTCCTTCATTAGAGTAATGGGGGAAAAATAACGAACAGCCAGGTTTGTCTCCTGTTCTGTAAACACTGGCGCACGTCCTCCCTTCTTTCAATGAGGAAGGGTCCCTTATAATAATGTTTACAAAAGACTGGTTGAAGTTACCAAAGCGGCGTGGGTGAGGGGAAGGTTTTAGGGAAGCCCCTTTAATTAATTACCTGCCAGTCGAGTGGAGAGTCAATCACTGCTGGGATTTATTCTTCGGCAAGGGACGCAGGACATCATTTGAAAAGGCTGCGGACATAAAGGTTTATTTGCCTGTTGGTTTGGGTCTTGTCTGACTAGTTGTTTCATATTTTTATTTTACAGTTTGTAAATTTGCGTAGAGGGAGAAAAAGATGTAGGTTAGACATTGGAGGCAGAAATAGTACACGAAATTACGAATTCCTGTTAAATAACAAAAGACGAGAGTCCATGAATTGAATCGATAGCAGGAATAGAATTCTAAAGAACTAGGGAGAGTGGACATTCTAAAAAAGGAGGTAATGTAATGTTTACAAAAGGGTGAAGAGAAGATCAAACATTTAAATTAGGGGGAGATTATTTGTTCCTAATGACGATGGATTTCAGATACCTGTAGAATAACATCCGGCAGCTGAACAGAAAATCAAATTTAGACATGATTAGGGTACGGAGAAAACAGGCACATCGAAAAACAAACTTGTTGATTGAATGGGTTTTTTAAGCTGGAATTGCAACAGCTGTGATCATTAGCCTCACAAATGTAAATACGTCATTTATTCGCAAAAGGAAAACAAGATAACAATTATTTCTTCGCCAAACCTCATCTCAATATTTTCAGGGTTTTCACGCGTAAAATTTGATATAAGAATTTATAAAGATTTATAACAGAAATCAAGTTTCCATCAGGATAAAAATACTCTTTATCAAGTCACTCCTCAAGTCCCCACTTTCTAGAAACCTATCCAGCAAGTGCAACACAGTCAAGGGCATTAAGCAATCATCACAGAATGACTAGGAATGTCCAGTCATCAAAAATCTCAGTGGATGAAGGGTAGTCTCCCATTTCCGGAATATTGCAGTAGAGCAGTGTGAGAATTGATTTGGTAATTTCCAGCATTTTATGGTTAATACTAACCAGCCTCTAACGGGAAATTTGACAAACGTCCATTTATTGCATTCCTTATACTTTGAAAGGTATTTCTAGATGGCAGAGGAATCCTACTCAGTATGTTCTGTTGCAATGTTGCATACCAAGTTGTGGCGCCCTTTTCTTTCCTTGCACACTGATGTGTGCTGCTACTCAACAAAGATTCACTCCCATAAAGCGCTTACTAAAAAGAAATATCCTAACAAGGATTCATATTACTATGAATGCTTGATCTTAAAATCCTCAAAGGTCTTCATTGGACTAAAGGAATTGCTGAAATACTTGGTCTCTCTCAGGATAATTTTCAATTTCTTAGATAAGTTCATGAGAAGAGAAACGACCCTTACATGGTGTCTTTTTATTTAAAAAAAAAAAGCAGGTACACACAGTACGGAGGCAGGTATTTAGCTGGCCCGTAAAGCCAAGTGGCTTCGGCTATTTTGACGCTAAACAACAAGCAAACAACTGTTAAGAAGGCAACAACATTACACAACACTCCTCCGCGCTAAGATAAAAATACAGAAAACTTTCATGATTTGCAACACCATAGTAAAATGAAATCATACAAAACACAGTTTACAATAAGTAAAATATATCCTTCATCAAGAACTCGTAATTTTATAAAAATCTCAAGTGTGGGATAGGAATTTTACTTATATAAATGCAAAACACTTTTGGTACAACATAGTTCCTCGTTGGTCGAGTCGGTAGAGTTGTGGGCTAGCACTCGCTAGGCCCGAGTTCGAATCTCCGGCCGGCTAATGTAGGTCCCGTTGCTAAGTAACCAATTGGTTCTTTTTTTAGCCACGTAAAATAAGTCTAATCCTTCGGGCCAGCCCTAGGAGAGCTGTTAATCAGCTCAGTGGTCTGGTAAAACTAATGTATACTTAACTTAATTTGGTACAACATAACTTAAAATAACAACATCAAGAATTCATAAGCCTGTCCGGCGGACGACGTTCTCTTACGGGGTATCATGAAGACAGCAACTAGCACAGCAAGTCGTTTGTGGTAATTTCGCCAGCCTCATACCTTTCTCCATTCATGTTCTGACGCACCGCAGTCTCAACTAACAGTTACGTAATCCATTAACTGGATCAGTAGAGGCTCTAGAATTTTAGCGGGGTATGCTCATACTACTAAATGCCCCTTATGCATTCCATCTTACTTAGGAACCAAACCTCGGACCTTTTGCTGTTTAAGCGAGCGTCATTAGCCACTGGACAACGATTTCCTTGTATAGATACATATTAGTAGTAGTAATATCGTCTAACAAAACATTAATACTAGCGAACACTAGTACATATACAAGTCGTCACTGCAGTCCCTTTCAGCATCCATCTATGCTACTGAAAAAAACACGAAGCATCTGAAACTTCCCCGAATTATACTGAATGAATACTTCAGTATTCAATACACCATTTTCAAAAATACATAAATGAATAGCTACTAAACGTAAATAACATTGTTCATAGAGAAATAAAGAGAATAAGTAAAATCCGGTAAATGATTAAAAACTGGCCTATGCATAAACGAAAAGCCTTGCATAAAGAAATTGGCAACACAGGATTTTGCGAGAAGTACTGAGACTATTTTAAACAATAGCTCATGAATCTGTAGTATGTCGTATTGAGATTAATTTTGAATATATTGAGAGGAAAATCTTTAATGGAAAAATTAATGGGGAACACAATTTAGCGTTCAGTGAGCAGCGTTACCCATTATGTGCTGAAGTACATCTCTGTTTACGGCTGGAATTTTCACAAAAATACGGTGGTATCAAGAGAGATCGTTTTCCCAACCGGCTTTCAGTTTCGACAACATTTTACGATATATTTCTTTCCGGAAGTACGCCTCATTAATCTGTCCAAAATGATGTGAGTGAATAGAGGCATGCATTGATATGTACAGTACATTATTTTTGGTACGGTAATTATATAGAGTACCTGCCATTAGTGATAAAGTACGAGCAGATTGTATGTATCTTCCCAGTGACATCATCAACGGTCGCGTTTGTATGTGTTTATGGATGATAAACCTTGGACGTCATCATTTTTGTTGTTTTCTTCTTCTTCTTCTTCTTCTTCTTTCCAGCTTAATCCCTTGTGTCTAACGAGCCTCCAGTTGTTTCTGTTTTGAAAGGCTTATTTCATAATTGATTTTGGCAGATGTTTTACGTAGTGTTGCCATTCCTGGGGTCGGCACCGAGTTGGGTTGGGTTATCATTATTTCTTTTTTTATTTTGTATATTAGAACATTTTTTGATATTCGGTCTTTTCCTGTTTTTATATTTTTGTTTATATTCTCTTATTAGCGGTTCTTGGTATTATTTCGCGCTTGTTGGATGTTATTCTTGGAATCCAAGTTACACAAAGTGGGAGAGATAAATTAGCATAGAGAAGTCAAAAGCAGTTAACACGATTTATGGAAGTTTCGCAAGGACAGTCAAATTAATATAGTTCTTCGTTAAGGGTGAACCACATTAGAGTGTTTCTGATCTGTAGAAAGTCGAAAGTTCTTTCTGTATCACCAGGTACTGGGAGGACATCAAGAACTGGCAAAGGGTTTTGATGGAAACCCTTTATTTTGAGGTAGAAGTGACCTTTTCATGATTATTATTATTCCTTTGATTGGCTTCCTGCTTCACGTCGCATTTGTAAGACTCCTGGTACTTGACTTGTGGTGCATGAAGAACATTCTTGCTGATCCGCATGGTTAATGGAAAATTGTACTGAGCTGTAGTCTTCTAGATAAGCTCCTTCTTTACAAAATGTTAGGTCAGATTTATCCAGTTGAAAGCAAATTAGGATGAATGTTTGGAAGAACATACAAATTTCGCTGCAGCTGTTGTTCAATACTATGTGCTTTCAGTATACGTGGCAAGGATTTACAATCAAATTATTTCTAAACAAGTTTTAAACAAATGAAGAATATTTTTTAAGATACCTGAGGAAGTCATTTATTTAAAGCATCACCTTGAAAAGTAAAATCGTGATAGGACACTAAACCAGATAGATTTTAAAGATTAGATTTTTGTAGGAGTCTTATCTAAAATCGAAAGCATATTACCAATAGAACTGACTACGCCGTCTGGAAAAGAAGCTTAAGGGCTCGAATCTTCTTTATACCTGAAAATCGAAATTTCATTGTTATTTCTTTCACAGTCTTGCTCTGGGAAATTGCAACATATCTTCATATTTTCTACCTCAAGGCCTTATTTTATTTCTTTTATTTCTTGCAAGTATCCCTTACATACCACAGACCTCATGTACAATATGTTTAAGCGAAGGGGAAGAAGCCAGGGAGAGAGAGAAGGACACACACTTGACCTTGTTTTTCGAAGGTATGCCTTGACCCATGAAATAAAAGTCAGAGGTTCACTTTATCACTACGACAGTCATGCAAAATAGAAAGACATAAAGAGATCATGTAATCAGTTCATCAGCGATATTATAAAAGTGATCACTAGGCCAGTCATGCAAAAGAGAAAGAAATAATGAGATCTGGTAATCAATTAATCAGCGAGAGCGTAAAAAAGGCGCAATCAATGTTTCCGGGAAATGGGATATCAGGATTTTGAAACCCCATCCATCGTTTCACGGAAGTTATGCCGGTCAAATCAATCTCTATTCGTAAATAGCGAGATCATCACGAGGTAAAATATTTGTCCAGTCAAACAAATTAATTTTAGGACAATGCCGAAGGTAAAACAAAAAAAAATATACAGTATATATATTACATTGTAAAATGACGGACAGACAGAGGTAAGCACCCGGGATCGGTATTTAGGCAAAAAGTTATGGGGAGTCCAACTTTTATGCAGAGCATAGATATAAATTACTCTTTGTCACTTTAAAGCGACCAACTGATAGAATAATCTTGGCTTAATACTGGACAGACGTTTATCTCTAAAATCTCTCTCACTGAGAATACCGAGGAAAATTTTTGTCAGTGAAGCCGCAACCTGTATTACATACATACATACATACACATGTATATACATATATATGTGTATGTATATATCTATATATACAGTAAATATAATATATATGTATATATATGTGTACGTATAGTGTCAAACACATACACATAAATATATATATATATATATATATATATATATATATATATATATATATATATATAATATATATAATATATATTCGTGTGTATGTGAGTGTTTGACACTATATTTTACACACACACACACACACATATATATATATATATATATATATATATATATATATATATATATATATATATATATATATATATATATATATATATATATATATATATATATATATATATATATATATATATATATATATATGGGTGTATGTGTCAAGTATACATTCACAAACCAACAGCATTACATACATATAGTAGAAACGCAGACTAAATTAAGAGTTCCGTTTCCATTCATATAAAATTTATTAAAAATGCCTTCTAAGGAGGATTATGTAATCATCTACCCAATTTATACTGTATTTTCAGGTTTTCTAATCATTCCGAAATCAAACTAATTATTGCTTTAATGTTTGGAATATGATATCCTATGACATATGAGAGACTGATTTGGTTGACGAATCGTCAGCAGGCATTCACCTTCACTTTGCACTGGTATAACGATATAACAATTTACGAATGCACCTTGGAGCATAACAGAATCAGTATAACATGCAAGATTCACTTGCTTTATGCTAATGTTGTCTGACCAGTCCAGAATACATTGGAATCATTTCCAGCAAAGGTAAAACTTCTTAGTATTGTAAGTATCGTTTTAATTCTTGGACTCTGCTTGGATTCTTCTCAGACGCAAGTTCGTCGTAGCAGTAACGCAATCATCGTAAGCAATTACTTCATTTCCGGAAATAGAGAGATCTTCCGTGTCGGCACTGCGTGGGCAAATTTTGTGTTTGAAAGCACGCACTCTCATTCACAACGAGGAGAGCGTGTGGCTTAGTTACCAGTTCCAGTCTGACTCCATTCATTAAAATAATACCCATTGCATTTTCACGGAGGGTTCATTTGTTCGTCACTCGAGGAACTCACATGTAAGCTCTGATTGTTCCTTTCGTGGGCTCTCTATGGCAGTTCTTTCAACAAGCAGAGCGTATTAGATTTCTCGGAAAATGTCATTAGGTTGAAGTTGCAATGGCGGGTCCCTGACCCTCCCAGACCATACCCAGATCACCCTATCCATCAAGTAGCTTCTTTAATTAAAAACGAAATTCGTTGCAATAAATAAGCCATACAGCTAATGCGATCATGTATTACTACAATTTATTTTGTTATTTATAAACAAAGCAAAATTAGTTGATTTTGGTAATCATTGCAAACCTCCGTTTTTGTTGCGTGTGACTGATGACCAACAGTTCCTAGAGAAATTGTAACTGATGCTGTATTATTTTATACCATGCATTTTCTTTTTAGTGGGAATCGACAAACCAGCTTTAATCCTCTAGACTAAGACCATATTGCGATGCGAAGGAATTAGGAACTTTTAATTATAAACCGTTCGAAAAAATCATAAGCTCCTTTTAACGTTTTGGATCAAATTTCAATCATTTTGAATTTCATTCCTCACTGGTTCTTTTAATTAACTTATTACATTTGGACTGTATGTGACTTCACATTTTTGTGGTTTTGCAGCAAAAATCAGTTAAGTTCAATTAGTATCTATATTTATTTAAACGTTAGAAAATTAGGGGAACAATTTGTAACTTTGGATACTGCGTCAAATTTACAAAAAAATACTATTTTTGGAGGGTGGGAATAATTTACCCTAGAGAAAAACAAGAGCATGATCAAAATTATTCGTATTTCTAGATGAAATATTATCGTACAAAAAAAGTAAACTGAGTTTTAAGAAAAATAGTATAAATCAAACTGACAGCTCTGATTTTTGTAAATACCCTCTAAAATATGACAGATGTGTAGGACTTTAAATACAACAACAATTACGCAGGTTCAGTTGCTCTATTTAAAAGCAAAATAGCTCTAGAGCCTCCTGGTTCTGTGGCGAATTTAACGTGAAATGAATTTTGTAAAATTTTATCGTTTACTGTGAAACATACCAATTACTGATTGGTACATTTAACAATCGTCCACAGAGCTTATCTCAAATCTCCAAAATATTCATGAGACTGAGAACATTTTGATAAAGATATCAACATAATTCCGAAACCACATTGATATACAAGTTTGAAGAAATTAATGGAAAAGTTAAACATTCACAAGGAAAATAAGAAGAGATAAATTAAGTCCAAAAATCAGTGAAATTTCGAATAAGGATTAATATACTGGAGGTATGAATCGTATATCTTAATACGGTTTAAATTTCGGTCCTGCCCTCAGTAGAAGCAACTTGATTCTGAAAAAAGGGGGAACATTTTTGTTAATGTTTTATTTGTTTGAGGCACCAAGCTTAAAATCCCAAGCTTTTCGGGAAAGCATTAGAATCTGCACTTTTAATTTGCAGAAAGAAGATGGCCATCGATCATTTAAACGCATCTGACATTATTTCTTTCCTGCATTTTCATCCATAGTAGGTGTTCTCCAGCTTAAAATACCCATTTGAAAAAATCTGTGTTGTTTCCACGACATTTCATGGCTTTCCCGTGGATACCCAAATACTTTCCTCTCTCTCTCTCTCTCTCTCTCTCTCTCTCTCTCTCTCTCTCTCTCTCTCTCCTCCCAAGTAGTGAATTGAAATTCAAAATGCTGATGAGTAGCACTCCATAACGAGGCTATAACGAACCTTGAATGGGTCCACCGAAAAACTGATCCTGAAGCGTCAGTCTCGAGAGAGTCAGTCGTTCAATGGGAAGTCAGCAAGTGCCCTTTAAGCCTCGAGATTTATTCAGATGATATTTCTGAGTAAATGGACGGAAGGCTTATCTCCCTGTCTTCAGAAATGTGGAGGGCGAATTTTAACACTCGAGGTGTTCGGGTCTAATTGAATTTATTATCCTTCAGTTCACGTTTGGTATATTTATCATTTCATCTTTTTTTTATTTGTTGCGATACAAATGAAATAGATTTTATATTATTAGTAATAAAGGCCATCCACTCTGTTGTTCTATTCATGCTGAAACGTCATTAGATAATTATGTATCGAATTATTCCTTTATATTTTGGGTCTGTTCTATTATGTATCTACAACATAGCACAGCAATAAAGAAGTAGGATTCTTAACGATTTATAAGCATTCAGAAACAAACGACAAATGTGCAGGAAATATTGACACTAATTTTCAAAGGAAAGTTACCGCTGGGGGTATAAATACCTTAATTAAACTAGAAGACAGTCGTGAACAAAAGCAGTTCTGATAATCAACGTAATAATACAAATTTAATCATCTTCGGAAACAATTACATGATACAGTAATAGTATCGACGTTATTGCAAAATAAAAGTTATGATAAGAGACGATGAGATGACAATGAAATAAAACTGCACAAATATTTCATTTGAATATATTTCTTGAATTCATTATTTGGATGCTATTGCTCCGTTTCATGTTGCTACTTGAAGTTATCGGAAATCGATATAGTGGGCAAAATATTTGCGAAGGTTTTCATCTTCCATTAGAAAAAGGTTTTCAAAAGAGAGACAAGCCAAACATGCCATTATTGAGGCCAAATTCTGACATTTTATAAATTTGGGTCGTATATTATTCTTAGATAGATGTAGGATGATACCCCTCATTATTTTCACAGGTATTTTTAGTTCAAGACATCAAGATATTGTCTCTCAAATGAGTAATATTTAATTATTCTTCAAACAACCCTTGCTTCCAAATGTTCCCTTCAAGATTTACAGTCAGTGAAATTTATGACTCCAAGCAGTGAAAGCAAAATTACTCTTTTTGAAAATCTTGATTTAGTGTTATATCATTTATTCTAGAAGGCAGGATTAAAGTTAACAGAATATGCATAAATTGTCTAATAAACGAATCTTTAATCGAGTAGAACGCACAACAGAGGCATTAATCAAAACCTCATATTAGGCTGAATATCCAATCATGGATGTTCAACCTAATGAACCATAACAAAATAGTTAATTCAGTCACATTTCCCAAAGTATGAATATTCATTACTTGAAGTGGATAAGTAAAGACTGGAATGATTTCCAAAAGGAAAAATATATCTTCCATGCAACATTTCATCTACGAACGCAGTACAATATCTTAGACTTTCGTTATCTTAGACTTTCGTTAATTCGTCGTATTAAACTAAAAATGAATAAGAAAGGTATGTACGATAAGAGATAGTGATTATGAAGACGGATACGCAAGGATATTTCGTGTGCGCGTACTCCAAGGTGTCTGATGGACACCGGAAATAGAAGATGAACACAAAGATCTGAAAAAGTCAACACATATGTGGGATTGCCATTGTGTTATAAAACCTGGAGATTTAATGGAGAAGATGAGAAAGAACTAAAGCATGGAGTCAACCGAAAACGTTTTTAGTACTCTTACCTTCTCATTGTCAAACATTTTTGGTAGGTATTAAAATTTTTGTAACTACTAATATTCTCTGATATTTTTTCGTGAATTTTTTATTTATCTTTAGGAATATTAAATGCATATCACACATTCTAGTTTTACTTTCTCTTTAGATTCTTTATGAAAGCGAATCCATTACTTGTCCTTAGGCTTTTAAGGAACATATGGTCTTGTATATGAACCAGTAGGAACTTAGACAAAACCATTCTTGAAGGAAAATGAGGGGTAAAGCTTTAATAAAAGTCCCTTAGAACTTCAGCATCGGTTTCAGACGAACAATTAAAACTAAAAAATGTATATCTGTCATATCTGCACAGAAAGTACAAAGTGCCACTTTTTGAATTACATGAATTCATGAAACAAAAGAGACTGCTTTCATTCCTTATCAGAACTACGCACGACAAAACGCACGTAGCAGGTATTACAATTGACTCCACCAGAACAACATCGCAGTTTTGAAACGCGATTTCCGTTCATTTCCTCTTCCCTAAAATTCCGGAGGATATTTGAAGAAGCAGATTTTCTTCCCACGTCAGAACCTTTCTTTCATATTATTGAAGGGACGCCGTGATTACCTGGCTCCAACCGGTCTGTCACATCTTCCCGGGAGGTTGTCGTTCGACTGGATATTTTGCGAGCGCTTCCGCCTCTCCGGGTGTTTTCCAGATCACAATATCTGACATCGGAAGGATTCTTTTATCTTTTCGAGGCCTTCTTTCAAGATGCCGGACTTTATATTTTGTTAATTAAAACCTCTCTCTCTCTCTCTCTCTCTCTCTCTCTCTCTCTCTCTCTCTCTCTCTCTCTCTCTCTCTCTCTCTCTCTCTCTGAGTGTCATGTTCTCAACGCCTGGCCTGTGACATAATTCTGCTATATCGCTACACAGGCTCGTGTTGCCTTGCTTAATAGAACACTGGTGTAGTTTCCGTACAGTATTTAATTTTAATTTTCTTTTTTATGTTTATGTGTCTATTCATTCAATCTTTAAACTGTTTGAGTTATATCTAATTATTTTTCTATAATCACAGTTAAATATAACATTAGTAGTATATATATATATATATATATATATATATATAATATATATATATATATATATATATATATATATATTTTTTTTTTTTTTTTTTTTTTGGGGGTGGGGGGACAGAACTTTCCGTTCCCTTTATTTGACACCTATGGAATAGTGTTCCTCACCCTGACACCAGTTAATCCAAGTGCTCCTGTGAAGACAGGCCATTTGAAATGTTTGAAAAGGCACTACAGAAGACAAGACTGTTGAGCCTCAGAAGATGTTCTAGCATCACAAACCATCCTTTAGACACTGATGTTTCTTTTACCTCTCAGGCAATGTATTTCGTGTGCAAAGATACAGCGGGACAAAACCTATTTGCAGCTCCACTCAAGTTAATGCATGTATATCTTGGAACTGACAAAACTGCATGTTACCAGAAGTGTGTGCCCTCAGTTTCTGGGAAAGTGATACTTGCTTTTTGGACGGACTTTCAAGGAGTCATAGATGATGTAATTTGTACCTTAACATCCACTTTACTTAACCTGTCTTCAGCATCGACTTACTTAACTGTACAGAAGGTTTCATCTGCTCAGTGTATATCATCTTTTTATGAGTCACAAGCATCGACCTCTTTAGATGGTGGTTACTTTCTAAATCCCGAGAGAGATGAGAATGTGTGCTAGAGAATGGCACGGGAGTTCTTGCTATCACAACAAGATTCCCAGCTCCCAAATAATTCATTCGTCTGATGAAATGCAAATGTGCCAGTAAGAAAAATGAAACACCAAGTTGCTCTTTCAAGAATGTTGGAATGATCTCCAATGACATTTGAGTAAAAGTGGTTCTAAACTACAGTGTGTTATGCTGAAGTTACTTTGCTGCAGTAACAATTGGAGTTAATTAGTTTCAAGCTCAATAATGATAAAAAATTATTTCATCTTTAAGGGGTTATAAAACACATGGTATATGTCCACGCTGAAAAGCTACAAAGCCTCTTTGGGTTACAGTCTTTATTTTGGAAAGACTCAACAGCACTGAGTTACAAAAGGAAATGTTTCTCCCTTTCAATAAACGGAATTTTAATTCTACCACGTCGCCTTGTGTCGTTTGTTTGATATTCCTCAAATCAATAACAAAAACAAAGATACATTGCACTCGTAAATTTACCCTTAATTATAAACAACCCATCAACGAATCATTGGCAGTTTCCATTAAGACCAGAATTTAAGTGTAAACAACTTCCTGCATCAACACGACGCAGGCTGGATTCGAATATTACACAGACTCCAATTGGAGAAGGGACACTACTTGGTATTCCGCCATGTTTTGGTAATTATCATCAAGACTGGCTCTGCTACCTCTGCACATAATACACACCCGTGTTTTCAGTTATGTATGTTGAATATTTCAATTCATATAAAAATTACCATTTTTATCATCTGTTTGGAATCCCGGTGATGAATCACATTTATCTCCACGCCGTATTATACAGGAATCGTTACTGGTCGTTTTGGTGAAGTTATGCTCATTACAAATCGTAGTGGAAAATGTACCTACACGGTCTGCTAGTGGACCATCATACTGTGTTTAATGTTCCCTGGGGACCCTTTGATGCATCTGATAGGAAGATTTTTGCTTTCAGCCAAAAAATCAAAAACAAAACAAAAAATCCCACAGTATTTATTATGCTGCTGGTCTCTTAAAATGGCCATGCAAGGTCGTCTTAATTTTTTTATTTATTTAACTGATTTATTTGATCACATTTACATACCTTTTTTCATGGGTTTTGCTATTTCTCCACTGATTCATGTATTCAACATTGTTTTATATGAATACATGATTTACAATAAGGGATACCTATACTCGGTAAATGATTATGTATTCTCATGAATATATAGTAATTTACAATAAAAAATTATCTATATTCTATTTTCTACCTGAAAAGATATCTTATTCATTTTATTCCAAGAAGGGGAGTATATGGGAAACTCACAGCAAAAAAACTATAAAAAGATGTTAATACATATAGAGAGAATTCTACAAAAAACCTTACGTCATACAAAAAAGAATCCCAAAGAAAGACCTTCCTTTGTAAAGTTAAAAAAAAATGTTTCTCCACAATCGGACGAAGGCCTAGTTGACTTTCAATATCGGGTTTTGTCGGAATATAAAAACGAAAAATACTCCGTAGTCTCTTGAACCCTGAAAGGAAAATAACAGTTTGCTAAAAAAAAAAAAAAAAAAAAATGGAAATCTTCAGATACCGTTTTTTTGGTGGTGCCCTGAAACGCGCCACACAAAGAGTACGCTCAATCATCCACGGAAGAAAGGGCTCCGCCTCACGAAACGCTTCCCTGTCACTTTTGTTTCTAATGTAGGAAGATTTTGGATTCCCTTTTCCCTTTGCGTCATTTATTTAAATTATGGAAGTGATGCCGTGACTGTCTGACTGCTGACAGTTTGTCTGACATTTTAGAAATTTGTCGTTCTTTGTGGATTTTTGGGGAACTGTTCGTTTTGTAACATTTTCTGACGCGATCATGATGGCAGCTTCCTCCAACACGCCGAATTGATCTCTCTCTCTCTCTCTCTCTCTCTCTCTCTCTCTCTCTCTCTCTCTCTCTCTCTCTCCACGAACAACAAGGTTTAGGAAATGCAGACACGCATTGTAGACACACACACACACACACACACACACACACACACACACATATATATATATATATATATATATATATATATATATATATATATATATATATATATATATATATATATATATATATATATATATACCATTTTGGGAATGTTATTATAACCAGAAGGAAATTCTCATACCCAAGAAATAGACGAACAGTATTACAAAGAAATGCACCAATAGGAAGAAACATATAGCTCAATAGTATTTGAAGATAGGCTTATAGTGGGATAGACCTTGCAGTCCATGAGAATCTCACTATTTTTCTTATACCTAGCAAAGTATGTTGTACTTCTCTTTAGTCTTTTAATTTTTCGTGGAAGGTTGCTCTTGCGGAAAGTTATCGTGAAACCATCCATCAAAAAGGAAATGTTCCCTTAATATTTGCCATTCAACACAGTTAAGATGGTTCTGCTTTCGGAATAATCTACAAGCAGTAGATGACTAAGAGTCAATAAGAATATTGTCGAGTCGAACGAAGATTAGAAAAATTAATATTTTTTTATTTCTTTTTTTATCTTGAATGTAAAGTTATGTCCCATTGACGTGAAATAAGACAACGGAAAATTCAAGATAGAATTATTAGTTACGGAAGAAAAATCAGGAAATTAAGACCTACTTGTATGTGCCGCTCATTTCTTGAGGAAATGGAACAGGAGCCCTGTAGATATGCCTGTAAGCAAGCCCTAAATAAGGGCAATAAGTGATAAACCTTCTATTAAATCTTGTTACTTGTGTCGAAGGTTTATTATATATCCCAGAGATGCTATTGATATGAACAAACTAACTTTCGCAGGGGTACAAGTATCCAGTAATAAGTGCTTATTGGTACATAACCTTTTCTTTACTTGATAGAGTGATAATACAGATTTCAAACTGTATTTGAAAAGATATAATGTGAAAATTATTTCACGATCTGTCCTATAGAGGTGTTGTTCAGCGATCACATGTAACAATAGTTCACAAACATGAAGGATGTAGGATACTGAAAAGATATAAGAAAATCTCTCTCTCTCTCTCTCTCTCTCTCTCTCTCTCTCTCTCTCTCTCTCTCTCTCTCTCTCTCTCTCTCTCTCTCATATCGAAAACGGCCCAAACATACATCGACGATGAATATGTCCCTGATAGGATGCCACTCCTTAGGTTAGCTGAAGAAGGGAGGGTCAGGTTGAGAACTATCCTTCAGGCAAGACTGTCACACATTTTAGCAAAGGTTAAAGGTAGTCCCCGAGGGGAAGTCCCAACTTGGCCAGGTATAACGTTGCTCGCTTGATTAGGTTAGTTAAGGATATAGTCAATTATCCTGTGAATCTTCTTCTCTTCTTTCTGTGCATCTTTTCCCACTTCTATGTGGGGTCGATGCTTCTGACAGCTTTCCTCCACCTGCCGCGGTCAAACACTTCGTCTTCTGATAATTGTTTGTCTCTCAGGTCTTCTCTAACTACATCCATCCACCTTCGCTTCGGTGTTCCTCTCGCTTCACCACCAGCCACCTCCATCTGCATCACTCTCCTCCTTACATATATCTCATCCCTTCTCATCACATGTCCATACCACTGCAGTCTTCTTTCCTGGGCCTTATTTGATAGTTCTACGACTTTAGTAGTTCATCTTATTCTTTCATTCTTGATCCTGTCCATCTTTGTTGCTCCACACATCCACCTAAGCATTTTCATATCTACCGCAACCAATTTCTTCTCTTGTATTCTCTTTACCGGCTATGTTTCTGCTCCATATATCAAAACTGGTCTCACTACTGTCTTATACACTCTTCCTTTAACCTCTATGTTGATTCTGCGGACACACAAGACATCTGGCATCTTTCTCCAGTTTTTCCATCCAGCCTGCAATGCCATTGCCTATTTATCTACTTTTTATCTTGTAATATTTTTCTTCTCTTTGTGATTCTTTGTGATCACACACATGATCCATATGCACTTACAGATAGGCTATATACATGCACTCACGGACCAGCAGCTCACACTGCATACATGTACTTGCGAACAGTAAATACCTTTTCTGAAATGAAAGCAACAGTAAATAGAGTATTACTGGCAAACTCCCTATCAGTAGGCCAGAAATCACGCTCAAATATTTAAGCACCATTGTGCTGAACTCTTGAATTCCTTAGCAATATGAAATATGATTTATTGTCTATAAAATGAACTTACTCTGAAGCTATAGAAGGAATAGCCACTCTAGCAATTGTTTTTATTTCCTAGGTATTGCTGTTCTCGAGTAGGTAATTCTAAATATCTAAATCCTTGTTTACTAAAAGTGCGGGGGTAACATTATTCCAAATTAGATGAACGCCAGTATAACCAATATAACATCCCAGAAGGCAAAAATAGACGCAGAAAAAGAGCAAACCTAAATAATTCAATATAGCTCCTTCATATCTGGATCATTAAAAATCCTTCATATTTGGATCATTTCAAATAAAAAAAAAAATAGAAGAGAGAGGGAGACGGGAGGGAAAGCGAGGTCGGATTCTTTAAAATAATCAAACAAATATTAAACGGACATTGTGTTAAAAAATTAAAGTAACAATAAATAAATGGGTTACAAAAAACGAATATACAGGAGGCTAAAGTTAACAAGATCGCGCGGACTGTAATCCAGCAGCCTTAAGAATGCGTAACAACACTGACTAACAAAGAAGGGCAGGGCAACAAACATCGAACCATGTCTGGAATCTCTCTCTCTCTCTCTCTCTCTCTCTCTCTCTCTCTCTCTCTCTCTGCCGAGCTTAGAGTGGTTTGTGGTGCCTAGGATTCGGGGAGATTTCCCGAAAGGATTTCCCCGGATTCACCTTGGGAGGCAGTATCAACTAGCATGAAATGAGTTGCTTCAGTTGCGCAATGTGGAATAATTAGGGATTTTCTAAGGGCTCTTACGGCTTCTTCGTTACTTGATTATGTTGCGCATCATCCTTAACGTTGCTTTGGAAGCCATCGTAATTTTCTGATTTCCTTCCCCATTTATCATAGATCCCTACCCAACCTTTTTTTTTATTTAATGTGGATGTATCGTCGTGTCATAAGAATTTTTTTTTTTTTTGTGGTGACAAACAATTTGAATTTTCTGTTGACAAAGCCTTGTATCCTCTTCAGATCACTGAATCATGAGCATTATTTGTTAGCATTTTCGTCTTTCGGTTAGATATTTTGAAATACTTTAGTTTACCACATTTTACTTGATCGAACATTGACTCTTTTAAGACTAATATGTCATGGTTTATTTTAATGCCCCTAAGATCCCCAGTTCCCTCATCTAATCGTTATAAATCTAGATTCTCTGTAAAAGAAATAACATAAATGTATGTTAACGTATCATTTTTCTGGCAATTATTTTCTTACAAGTATTATCCGCTCTGTTTATATATATATATATATATATATATATATATATATATATATATATATATATATATATATATATATATATATATATATATATATATATATATATATATGTGTGTGTGTGTGTGTACGTGTATGTGTGTGTGAGTGTGTGTGCGTGTGTGTGTGTGTGTGCTAACACACTTGTGGCTTCTATTACTTTGCGACAACACCTTTCCAATTTCCTGTACCTTTTCTTATCTTCAGGGCTAAAGTTCTGAAGTAAAAGACACAAAATGTCTTTCCTTTCAAAACTTTTGCCTTGAAGATAAAGAAAGGTATGGGATATTGGAAAAGTGTTGTCGCAAAGTAATTAACTCACACACAAAATCACAAGTGTATTAGCTCATACACATATAAAATCACATATATATATATATATATATATATATATATATGTGTGTGTGTGTGTGTGTGTGTGTGTGTGTGTGAGTGTGTGTGCGTGTGTGTGTGTACGTGTTTATACATATATAATGTTTGTATATATAATATATATATATATATATATATATATATATATATATATATATATATATATATATATATATACATACATCTACAAACATATATATAATATGCATACATATGCTAATATATATAAATATATATACATATATATATACATATTTATATTTGTATATTATATATATATATATATATATATATATATATATATATATATATATATATATATATATATATTATACATACATACATATGCACACACACACTGTATATACCCGAACTTGTTTAGAATGCCCTTTTGTCTCTTATCGAGAGAGGCGGTGGTGTCCAAGTGATCCTTACAAGTTCCCGGATTAGATGGCGCCGTGACGGTTAGAGGCTCTAAGATATGTCCTATAAGTTCTTGTTGCGAACTCTGGCACTTCGGAGTTATTAGGATTCTGGGCGAAAAGGAATTCCTCTACTCGTCCATTGGGGGACGATAAAGCCTCTTTCTTGGGAGGACAAATTGGATTTCTTTGTTATCCTTCCTGCGGAAAACAAATTGGTTCGTTTCGCCTTCTCCTATTGGCGCTTTCATGTAAACTCGTTCTTTCAGAAGCAAAGTTTTTTTTTTTTTTTTTTTTTTTTTAAGTCTGCTTATTTTCTGCCAGGATTTTCCTTCGTCGATTTGGACGAATTGACAGTAAGTGGTTTCGTTCTTTGCCATTGAGTGAAAATGACGCTATTCAAACTAACATATATACCTAATTTTTGCTGGGTCTTAAACGTGGTCATTGAAGCATACATCTTCTCTAGCAAGTTCAAACGTTTTTTTCTCGGCTGTCTGGTTGAGAATGCAGCCATGGTTCAACGACTTTTGCTTCCTCCTTCTTTCAAGCTTTAGAATTCTTCTTCTGCTTTTGTTTTCCTGACTGCTACAACCTTTCAACCCTTTCAGACTTGGGCTCCCCTCTGCCGTGTGTCATCCTCACATTTCTATTCTATTTTTATTTTTTTCGTAACAGGAAATTTTGTATCAAGGTCCATTGACATTTCCACTTAAAAATGTAAGCACCAGTTAATTCTGATCAATTAATCTGCTGCCACACACACATATATACCGGTATATATATATATATATATATATATATATATATATATATATATATATATATATATATATATATATATATATATATATATATATATATAATATAACGTACAGTATATATATTTATAAATGCGTATAAATATATATGATTGTAAAGATTCTCTTTTCCAATTATGTATGACTGATGTGCTTTACCGTCAATATTAATTGCAATGCAAGATAATCAAGACGGCAGGTCCCAACCTCAGTGATATTCGTACCGTCCTGAAGCTTGAATGGAGGGACCTACATTCTGTATGTTCATCTAAAAGCCACTGGTGAAATTGGCTGGTGTCCGGTTGGACGCCACTTCAAGCGTCGAATTTTTCACCTGCTGGTATTGGTGTTATTTACAGAGTTGTACATAATAAGTTGTATATGTTACAGGGATAATGTGACATCCAGGGATTTCACGGAAGCCCTAGGAAATTTGTGAAATGAGCAACTCCCTTAGGAACATTTGATCCCCGAGGGCTAGTACTAAACACGGCGAAACAGTGATTCATCTACACTGTTTCGCCGTGTTTAGTACTAACCCCTGGGGGATCAAGTGCCCCTAAGTGTATTTGATCCCCCCCCCCACACTGGGGCTAGTACTAAACACGGCGAAACTGTGTAGATGAATCTCCGTTTCGCCGTGTTCAGTACTAGCCCTCTACGATCAAATGTTCCTAAGCGAATTGGTCGTTTCACAGATTCCCTAGGGTTTTCGTGAAATCCCTGATTTCTCATATTCCCTGTAACATATACAAATACATTAAATATGCAGATAAGAGATAAATTCATATGACACAGAGTTAATTTCTTGAAGAAACCTCCTGGTTTTTAAAGCATACAGAAACTTCTAGATCATATTTTGCTTCGAAAGTTCCGACAGGCATGACTGTGATAAAGCAAAAGAAACTTTTGTCTATGAGTCTGCAAACTAACTAGTAAGTACGGGTAATGATGAAATTATTGGAGGCATATTTCCACTAGCTCTTTATTACAGAAGTTAAGGAATACCTACAAGGAAAGGTGCGATTAAACGAACTATTATTAGTCATAATAATTCTCCTGGCTACCTTGAGGAGCTCTTTTTTCCTCTGTATACCTCTGTATACAACCGAACAGCAGAATTTTGGCTTAATTTTCCAACAGTCCATGTGCATATTAGATCCTTAATGATATCTAATCTATGATACTATGACATGATTGCCATCAACAACTCCTTGAACATTTTCACCAGTGATACTGCTAAAACCTTTGTGACAAGGAAATATATATAAATAAAATAAAACTCCAAGTAACTAACAAGTATTGTCAAGACAAGTCGAGTGAATATGTGAAACTATTCTGCAGCCTTCCCATTAACTAAGAGGAACTAAGATACAGGATTCACTTTTGAGAATAAATTATCGGTTAAGCCTTCATTAATCTACTGGAGAAACACGTTAATGAGCTGAAGATTAACTGGAGGATTATGAATCCACCTCTCTCCGAAAGCGTAGAATACAAAGAAGACGCCTGTATTCTACAGAATCTCCTGAAACATTTTCTAAAGGCAGGCCACAGTGAAACACGAGCGCTTACTGCCTGTGCCGTGATTAGAGATTCTAATAACCTGCTTCAAAAAATAAAGAGGCACGATTAGGATTCCTTATGTCAGAGGTTAGCCTTAGGAGAACATTTTATTCTCACGTCCTACGCCTTTTCTGAGGACTCAGGCCTCGTTGTCTTGTTCGTAAATGACCATCTCGAAATTTTTGTATTCCTCCTTAACTTCATGACTACTGAAGTTATTGTAGACTCTGGAAATCGAAAATTTAAAATAAAAAAACTGTTGATAGTGGTCGTTATAATTATTCTAATATGGGTACTGTACTGTAGTTATAGATAGTACTCCATCTATCAAGTAAAGATAAAAAAAACATAAGTTAAATTTGACCTTCATGATAGGTATAATAGCAAGAAAATAGGGTGCAACTGGAGAAGTATTTGTCCATAAGAAATTTTTACGAACAAAAGCCACGGACTTGAAGTACAATGAATGATTCATTGGTAGCAAATGCACCTAAGGGAAAAGAAGAAAGACTGTTGTTGAATGATTTTCTTGGTCTTACGAAAAAAGATTTGCATATTTGATGCCGTACAGTTTACGATCATTTTGACGGAAGAAACCCCTCATATCGACTTTTTAAGTAAAAAATTAAAAAAATAATAGTCCGGGTGCAATGCTTACCAGATGTCAAAAGGAAAACTCTGAAGTAAATTGTCGAACCAGACACAACAGCGTTTCACATAGTAAAAAGCAGTTCAGCGTGATTAATAGCAAACTATTGTGAGAGCGCGAGAGAGGGTGACGGGCGCAGGAGAATTCCAGGAAAGATTACGGAGCACACGAGCCCTTTGATGTTTATTGGCCCTCTCCCTTGTCAATTATCCAGAACCTGACAAGCCTTCCAGAGCTGGCACAAGCGGGAAAGGTTTAATCTCTGTGGTAACGGACGTTTGATATTGCTCCATAACCTGGTTGGCGTTCATTGCATTTTATAACTAGCAAAGTGTTACAGCTTCCACCAGCTAACTAAACAGCAACCAGCGTCTAAATTAAAGTGAAAAGATACAGGAAGCTCCCAAAATAAAGTGCGTACATATAAAAAAAAAAAAAACTTTCAGTGGTACTTTTGAAATCTGAACGAGATTCCCATCCTTTGCGGAAGGTACGGGAAAATTTCGAGATCAAAGGGAAAGGTTTCGGGAATTTCTAATATCTGGCGCAAAAAGCCATTGTGCAGGAGATTCGAGGCCATGGCCGAAGCTTCTTTGGAGCCACTGTAGTTAGGATTTTAGTACTTGGTGTTATGAGCATTGGATGCCAAGTCTGTCGTAAATGTAAAATTTCGTATTCTGCATCACATCTTGCCTCGTATGTAAATCTTCGATAAGTGGATATCCATTAAATCAGTTTCTGAATTCCATTTAATGATTATTTACTTTCGCACTGATTATAATAACATCTTTGTCAATTAAATGGGATTTATATGTATACACCTATGTACACACAGACATATATCTATCTATCTATCTATCTATCTATATATTTAGACATATATATAGGTAGATAGATAGAGAGGTAGACTTCATTTGGGTTATATTCTCCGAAATGTTTTAAAGGGTTATGTTGATTGCTCACATGTCACTGATGATCTGTCTCTGAATTCTGTCCCTTATAGTCCACCAGTAACCCAATGACTTGTAATGTAAATCTAATTAATAACATTTTTCAAGCAAAAACATTCTCCTATGTACCCAAAACAACTAAGATGATAATACACTTATTTCTTCTCTCTGGTCCTCCATTTTACTTTTACAGTTATCTCCTTTCGTTTGTCAGTTACTGCAATTTCCCTTTACTCATTTGTTTATTCAACTATCTCTTCGGTGATTCATAACCATATCAAGTGTCACATATCAATTATCCGTTCATGATCTTTCATTCACCGACTAACCAAATGGACACTTAGCTTATGTCGTTTTATATTTCGTCAGTATTTACAGTGACTCCATTTGTGGCCAGTATTTTGAAATGTGGCTTTCGGTATATTTTCGCGTTTCGAAAAAAATTGATATCAGTATATCTCGGTACTGATATTCTTTGAGTTTAAGGTTAAGACCTCAAGAAGCAAAATCTGCAAATTTCCGATATGAAAAATCGATAACCAATATATTGGTACACATGCAAACACACTCGGAAAACTAAATTTTAAAAAAATGTAAACCAAAATTTAATTTTCCCTTACCCAACCTTGGCTAGGACTCCGTGTCCTACCTGACCAGGGTCCTAGAAGCCGTTCATCTTCCCTGATCGGCTGCGTTCCTGGCTCGTCGCCAGCGGATTAATCTTGCGCGCTCTGGAGGGCCAGGCCAGACACGTGGAGAAACTGGCCGTGAGTATCCTGAAACTTAATAAATAAATACCTGGCTAGATACTGGTATGAGCATTTACCAAGGATATCGGGCCTTCCAGTGTGCTCTGTTGCGTCCTCCCACAAACGCCCGCTGCTCTGTGTGTTTGTTTGTGAATATTCCTCTTTCACACTTTGATAAATGCACTGGGTAGTTAACAACATATATTATATCCGTGATAATGCTAGTCGTGATATGATCCCCACAGTCCGAATGCACAACTATGGCAGAATAACAAGGCACAGAGGCTCCTTGTACTTAATCTGACTCAACTGGTCTTTGACCAATGGAACAATGAAACGATGTTTATTCACAAGCGTTGTTCTCTGAATAACCAAACTTGGTATGAAATACAGTTATGTATGAACTTACATCTTGTTATCATCGTCAGTCAATACCGTAATTTCTGATCCACCTTTGAGAGATAGGTAACCAAACCAACTGTTAGTTACCTCCGAACATAACGATCGCCAGTCAGCAGAGGTTTTAATGTAAAACGTAAATGGTCATTTGTAGCTCTGTAATTCCACTAATAACTAGCGAGGTGATTAACGAACAAATCTTCCAGGCAGGAAAGATAATTCTTTCCTCTTGGATTAACTGGAGACAGTAAAAAGACAATGGTGTCCCTTTGTCTTCGTGGTGGTAAGTGTCTTGTGACAATGCCAAAGGTGATGTTTATATATATATATATATATATATATATATATATATATATATATATATATATATATATATATATATATATATAAATGTATTTACATATGTATACATACATAAATGTATATATATATATATATATACATATATATATATATATATATATATATATATATATATATATATATATATATATATATATATATATATATACATACACAGAGGTCAAACTGAAAATTTACCTAAGTAAGGCTAAATTTCCAACCGAAGATAGAATAGCCGTATTGAATTATAGCAACGTGATTCAGTCAATACTCACTCCCATACCCATGGTTTGAAACGCGCACTGAACGCTCCCAGCATTCAAACAGACAAAGACATGAATAAGACAAGTACTTAAATATGTTTCTCCCCTTCGCCCTAAGACGAAAACCCACCTTGAGAAGTGTGCTTTGCAGCTTCTTATTTCCTGTGGCGAAGGGCCCCTTCCTGGAACGCTCTCTCCTTATCATCCCTCGCCTTTTTCTCTGCTTTTCTCTGACAATTGATATCGGCCAACTTTCAAGTGGATCGTCCACGACTGCCGGGCTCGGTTCCTTCTTCGTCTTTTTATTTCTTTTTTTTTTTTTTTAGGATTTACGCCACAGCTTTGGTAGGTAAATAGGTACTTAGCATGTTTCAGGGAGATTTGCTTTTATATGCTGGTAGAATATTTATCCAAAAGAAGTACAGTATATCAGTATGAGTCACACCCATATTGTAAACAAAACAGAAACATCAGTAATTAACGGTAAGAGAAATCAATAAAAAAAGTCTGGAATTTGTAAGACCAGCAAGAGTAGCAATGCATTTTTTCCATTATTGATAATGGTAAATATAATAACAGTAACGCTGGTATTTTATTGGAAGAGACATAACAACGAATTATTGAACTGGCTGAATATGTAAATATAATAACAGTAACGCTGGTTATTTTCTTGGAAGAGACATAATAACGAATTATTGAACTGGCTGAATTTGTCATCCAGGATTTTATGCAACTGAAGTCACGAATATTTTAGTATAGACTGAAGACTTACAATTGAATCTACAATTGTTTTCTTACTCCTCTGCCAAAGTCCATTTTCACTCAATATTTAGGAGATATCTGGAAACAGACGAAACCTGAATTAAACACGGCAACTGATAATTACATTAGAATGTCACGCGAAATTTAGTCTTGGTAGTTGGTTAATTCTCTACAGGAAATGCTAAATATATTAAGAAAGTTTATTAATCTCTCAAACTGGCAGTGACAGAGTCTATTTGTACCATATTCCAAACATTTACCTAGATCATTCTTGTCCTTTCCTAAAGAAACAAGAAGAAAGCATATGTTTTTGTCGCAATTCTATCTATATTCTCATAATTAGAGTGTGCATTATCATACATTGAATTACTAGAAGCATAACGTCGTATTGATCCAGACTCGTTACTTTTTCTTTCATGTTCGCTGAATATAAAATCAGGACATAAGAAACTATCAGAACGTTAACATCATGAAAATTTTGCAAACGATGATACCATCAGCATCGCAAAAATATGGGTATACGTCTCCTAAATGGCGGTCATTTCTGGGGTGTTCCTGGGGTATTTGTGTATAAGAATTGCATCGGAGATTGAACATAAAATTCGCTTCTCTCTCTCTCTCTCTCTCTCTCTCTCTCTCTCTCTCTCTCTCTCTCTCTCTCTCTCTCTCTCTCTCTCAACACTATGATATATTTTAATGCACAATAATCTATCTGAATGTTTAGACTTATTTTATCTACCAGAATTTCATTTTTTGGTAAGCAATTTTTAACTGATAAATATACTAAAAGTCGATAAGTTTGTCCTGATAAAAGACGAAAGGATAATTCTGGGTTATCACTTTTTATCACCTTATTTAGAAAAAGAATATCTTTTTCTCTTTCCCTTCAATAGCCTAACATATACTTCATCATCAGAAGACTTTCTATTTTTTATTTCTCCATTTTTACACCGATCGTCATCTCCTTAATGGTTAATTACCACAAGCGTTTTCAGAATGAGGTTGCTAATATCGACTTTGCCATCAGTCAACTCTACCTCCCTTTTATCTTACACTTTATCTTTATCCCAATAGTTCCCTGCCAGTTATTACAAAACTAGTCTTTTCAGAAAAGCTGTTATAGATCCTTATATTTCTTAAAACGTCAATTTTGCTCTTTAGATTTCTCATCAATACTAGCGTTTCTCCTGAGCAAAGTTTGTCTTCCTAATGTTTTAATGAGAATCTACATCCAAGCATTTCAATGGCTTTACAATCTCATATCAAAATCTGAACACTTTTATCATCTTACAAACGTCTAGATCAATTTTTTTTTTTTTTTTTTTTTTGCAGAAAATATTGCCCCTTATCTACTACGCTGAAGACACCACCCTTGAAGCTTTCGACTTCTCTGTGACTCGCATTTTCGATTTATGGGTAACATTCTTCATCCGAATCTTTTCCTCCTGTGCTACCGAGCTCCTCTTAATAATGCACATAGTCCTCTGTCAGAACTCATTTTCACCACTAGAAACATCTCTTTAGTCTTGCGTTCCTCTGTCAGAACTCATTTCCACCACTTGAAACATCTTTTTAGTCTTGCGTTCCTCTTGTCAGAAATCATTTTCACCACTTGAAACATCTTTTTAGTCTTGCGCGTTCCTCTGTCAGAACTCATTTCCACCACTTGAAACATCTTTTTAGTCTTGCGTTCCTCTGTCAGAGCTCATTTTCCACTAGAAACATCTTTTTAGTCTTGCGTTCCTCTGTCAGAGCTCATTTTCACCACTAGAAACATCTTTTTAGTCTTGCGTTCCTCTGTCAGAACTCATTTCCACCACTTGAAACATCTTTTTAGTCTTGCGTTCCTCTGTCAGAACTCATTTCCACCACTAGAAACATCTTTTTAGTCTTGCGTTCCTCTGTCAGAACTCATTTCCACCACTTGAAACATCTTTTTAGTCTTGCGTTCCTCTGTCAGAACTCATTTCCACCACTAGAAACATCTTTTTAGTCTTGCGTTCCTCTGTCAGAACTCATTTCCACCACTTGAAACATCTTTTTATCTTGCATTTCTCTGTCAGAAATCATTTTCACCACTAGAAACATCTTTTTAGTCTTGCGTTCCTCTGTCAGAACTCATTTTCACCACTAGAAACATCTTTTTAGTCTTGTGTTCCTCTGTCAGAACTCATTTCCACCACTTGAAACATCTTTTTAGTCTTGCGTTCCTCTGTCAGAGCTCATTTTCCACTAGAAACATCTTTTTAGTCTTGCGTTCCTCTGTCAGAGCTCATTTTCACCACTAGAAACATCTTTTTAGTCTTGCATTCCTCTGTCAGAACTCATTTCCACCACTTGAAACATCTTTTTAGTCTTGCGTTCCTCTGTCAGAAATCATTTTCACCACTTGAAACATCTTTTTAGTCTTGTGCGTTCCTCTGTCAGAACTCATTTCCACCACTTGAAACATCTTTTTAGTCTTGCGTTCCTCTGTCAGAAATCATTTTCACCACTTGAAACATCTTTTTAGTCTTGCGCTCCTCTGTCAGAACTCATTTCCACCACTTGAAACATCTTTTTAGTCTTGCGTTCCTCTGTCATTTCCACCACTTGAAACATCTTTTTAGTCATTTCTCTGTCAGAACTCATTTTCACCACTAGAAACATCTTTTTAGTCTTGCGCTCCTCTGTCAGAACTCATTTCCACCACTTGAAACATCTTTTAGTTCCTCTTCAGAGCTCATTTTCCACTGAAACATCAGTCTTGCGTTCCTCTATCAGACTCATTTTCACCACTAGAAACATCTTTTTAGTCTTGCGTTCCTCTGTCAGAACTCATTTCCACCACTTGAACATCTTTTTAGTCTTGCGTTCCTCTTCAGAAATCATTTTCACCACTTGAAACATCTTTTTAGTCTTGCGTTCCTCTGTCAGAAATCATTTTCACCACTTGAAACATCTTTTTAGTCTTGCGTTCCTCTGTCAGAGCTCATTTCCACCACTTGAAACATCTTTTAGTCTTGCGTTCCTCTGTCAGAACTCATTTCCACCACTTGAAACATCTTTTTAGTCTTGCGTTCCTCTGTCAGAACTCATTTCCACCACTTGAAACATCTTTTTAGTCTTGCGTTCCTCTGTCAGAACTCATTTCCACCACTTGAAACATCTTTTTAGTCTTGCGTTCCTCTGTCAGAACTCATTTCCACCACTAGAAACATCTTTTTAGTCTTGCGTTCCTCTGTCAGAACTCATTTCCACCACTTGAAACATCTTTTTAGTCTTGCGTTCCTCTGTCAGAACTCATTTCCACCACTAGAAACATCTTTTTAGTCTTGCGTTCCTCTGTCAGAACTCATTTCCACCACTTGAAACATCTTTTTAGTCTTGCATTTCTCTGTCAGAACTCATTTTCACCACTAGAAACATCTTTTTAGTCTTGCGCTCCTCTGTCAGAACTCATTTCCACCACTTGAAACATCTTTTTAGTCTTGCGCTCCTCTGTCAGAACTCATTTCCACCACTTGAAACATCTTTTTAGTCTTGCGTTCCTCTGTCAGAGCTCATTTTCCACTAGAAACATCTTTTTAGTCTTGCGTTCCTCTGTCAGAGCTCATTTTCACCACTAGAAACATCTTTTTAGTCTTGCGTTCCTCTGTCAGAACTCATTTCCACCACTAGAAACATCTTTTTAGTCTTGCGTTCCTCTGTCAGAGCTCATTTTCACCACTAGAAACATCTTTTTAGTCTTGCGTTCCTCTGTCAGAACTCATTTCCACCACTTGAAAAATCTTTATAGTCTTGCGTTCCTCTGTCAGAACTCATTTCCACCACTTGAAAAATCTTTATAGTCTTGCGTTCCTTCAGAATATCTTGAAACCTAGGGTAGGGATGATTTTTACAATTACACCTTTCAGCAAACTTTTCTCAATGTTTTCCTTCTTTCCATTATATTTAGTTCTCTTTATTATGAGTGTTCTGCTTTAGTACTCATGCATCCTTTCGTTATTTTTAGAGAAAAGATGATTCCTAGTTCTTTTGAAATTGATTGATTGATTGATAGTACTTGTGAAAACAATTGCGTCATGGCAATAAGAGGACCTAAATACACTAACAGAAACCTCTTGAAAATAATCAGTCTGAAGGCTATCGTAAGACAAGAATTTTATTTGAAGCAGAAATCTTGAAGCTACGTTCATGATTTATGTCTAAAATCTGCAGCGCAGAAGAGATCGCAGCCCACTTTATGCCAATAACGAAAAACCGCAAGGAAACGGAAAATATCGCAATAAAATGACAAATACCCGGCTTTTGCATGCGAAAACATGTTCGCGTATACAAGCAAAAAAAAAAAAAAAAAAAAAAAAAAAAACGTACTCCTGAACGCGCAAACACATCAGACAGCGAAAAATGTCACCCCGATTGTTCGACGCCCGAATGCTGAAAAGGAAGCAGAGGAAAAGCAATCCCGTCCTGAAATGGAGGAGGAAAACAGGCGGCCAGGAAAGGTCATGAACTCGTCCGACATTCCTTAAGACTTCTCCTCGCGAGGGCGTAATGAACGGTTCCATGAAAGTGGCCATGAAAGAGCTTAGCTGCGATCACCGGCAGATAACTAGGTCACAGATAAAGGTTATCGCGAGGTCGCCAGTCAGGTTACAAAATAAGAGAGAGAGAGAGAGAGAGAGAGAGAGAGAGAGAGAGAGAGAGAGAGAGAGAATAGACCGTGATTTCCTTTGTTTCTTACCAAAGTACTGCGAAGTATTAGCTCCTGCACTTCCAAAATAAAGTACGATTAGTAACCCAGGAAAAAGTTTACCGTATTTTATCGGCACCGTATCATCTGAAAACGTCAGTCATTACACAATGTTCAAGGATTCTTTTAACTTATTTTTGCAACTACATTTACTGTCCTTTCTCTGACTCCTCTCATCACTCAATCCGTAAAGATATTTAACAATCAGAATGAACACAGAGCGCTCCCCTATCTCATGCCTACTTTTTCACAAAATAAGTCACTCTTCCACCCTCACATTCTAACACGCACTCCAGTTCAATTCAGTTAAAAATAAAATGATCCCCACACCCTTTTCTTGTCTGAATTCATAATGTTCTTTCCTTATCAGCCCTGTCATTTGCTTTATTTTGTTCAAAATCCCACCGTGCACCTTCCCCAGGTATACTAAGTAATGTAACCATTAAGCAGTGGAACAATTATTCCTATTATCTGTGGCTTCAGAGCCGTTCCCTTATTCAAGCATACCTCACAAACCCTGATCAGCGGCTCAATCACTGTATCAGCACTGTATTGCAATCCCAATAACACTGTGTGTCTTTCAGTTCTTCAGCCTCTCAGCTGCCCTCCTTACATACTCAATAGTCACTTCTACAAGCTTTCTCAACCTCTTTATTTTGCATCATGCAGCTCTGCCTTTTTAGTTTTCTGTAAAAGGAAAGTATTGTGCCGGCTTTGTCTGTCCGTCCGGCCTCAGATCTTAAAAACTACTGAGGCTAGAGAGCTGCAAATTGTTATGTTGATCATCCACCCTACAATCATCAAACGTACCAAATTGCAGCCCTCTAGCCTGCAGTAGTTTTTATTTTATTTAAGGTTAAAGTTAGCCATAATCGTACTTCTGGCAGGGCTGTAGCTACCAACAACAGAGGCCACCACCGAACCGTGGCTGTTTCATGGGCCGCGGGTAAGAGTTTTATGGGCCTTGGCTGAGGCCACCACCGGACAAAAAACTCGATTGCGCCGGAGAAACTTCGGCGCATTTTTTACTTGTTTTACTTTCCGCTGCATTCAACAAACTGCAAAATACTCTGTCGACTCAGGACCGCATTCTATTTAGATAGCATATCTCTATGTGAAATTTTAGTCCTGAGGTCCATTTGTTTATCAGCATTTCTGTCGGCATTTACTTATGTGTAGAATAAGTTTTCATTCTCCTCGAAATTCTTGTTTAGCTTTTCATTTCTATTTCTTAAAGTTGCTTTGTATTGTCTCTATCACTTTCTTTTTGAGTGTGCCGTCGATCCTCCCGCATGCCTACACATGATCTTCTTTTATGTCACGCAAGAGCACCTCAAGTAATTTTCTCCATTTCCTTCAGTGTTCTTCGTCTTTTAACGTGCTTTTTTCCCATTTGTATGGGGTAAGCACGATGCCTTCTTTTGAAGGACTGATTTGGCTTTGGGGTAGACCGTAGTCTCGATCGGCTGCCCTGCCTGTCATCGCTTAGACCCCGGTAGCGTATGTACATGTATTGTACCAATCACCACATGTATTGTACCAATCACCAGCCCCCCTTTCTCCCAGCAGCGAGGTGTCGTTGCTCGGTTAGGCCGACAGTCGAGACGTGTGAGGTGTCTGTTATGTTTTTAGGAAATGCTGGAGTGGCTTTGTTTGTGCGTGTATTAGTCTGTAATACCCATTTGCTTTTAAGCAAACCTATCCGTTGATTACATACATAATCCCGGGTTGTCTACCCGGATAGCAAAGTGTAAACCTTCTTTATCTCCAACCCACCTATTACTGATTTTATTGCCTGTTCCTACCCTCCTTTACCCACAAGCAGTCCTCCCACCTTGTGTCTTTAACCCTAGCCAACAATGAATTTATTTGTTACTTATATGCTCTTTTCTCTTCCTTCTTATCCAACTTACCAGTTTTAAATACTTTTACAGCCACATGTTCAAGCCCCCCTTTCCAGCTTACATGCATTTTAACTCATCTCAACCAAATTATGGTCATATATATATATATAATATTTATATGTATATATATGTATGTATATATATATGTGATATATATATATGTATGTATATATATATATATATATATATATATATATATATATATATATATATATATATATATATATATATTATTTATGTATAAATGAATAAATAAATATTTATACATATACTCTCACTATATATATATATATATATACATATTATATATATATATATATATATATATATATATATATATATATATATATATATTTTATAAGGCTGTTTCTTAGCAGACGACAGAGATTTTCGGCTGTGTAATTTTCTGAATAACCCTTTAATGACACCCGTCATTAAGTCTGGGATTCTACGCCCTATGCCACTGAGATATTAATTCATAAGGGGTCCTCATCTCTCGGTTTGTATGGTCTGTTGCTTACCAGAGACAAGGGGAAGACCTCGAGATTTCCATTTTGATGGAGGAGACCCAACGGAGATGAAAGACAAACTAATAATGGTGTCCATATTTCATCTCTAATTAAGGCACTATCGCATCACAAGATAGGAGTCGTAAGATTTATTTGTTTGATTTTTTTTAATGACATAATTAGGAAGTCGCGTCTTTAGTTGCGTTTAATTCGATGCGTGTTTTATGATGGTAAGAAATCTCAAGCGATACTTGAAATCACGTGAAATTAAAGTTGCAAACTAGAATACATTTCTTATTTTCATTACTTATATGATGAAACGTAACCGGTATTCATATTTTTACTCCATTTGTTAAACCGACAGTCTACAGCTAACAAATTCCAGGTTTAGACTTGCCGTTATCCAGCCTGAGGCAACCTGTCTCCCCGCTGGCCTGAATGTACAGTATGTAGATCGGGACTTCACGTCTTGACTGTTGTGTTACCGTCATTAGATGGTTATAAATTATTTATGTAACAAGCCAGGTATCCCGAGGGACGGAATACCCATACATGCATATAGCAAGAAAGGCTGAAGTATAAGATCTGTGCACAGTATAGGACCTGTAATGAAGGCCAAAAAACAGTTTTTTTATACAGAAATACAGAAAAACATGAACTAACAGAACGGCATAAAAAAGGTTTAAAGATATGCAAAGGTGAACAGTACAATTTTCATTCATGTTGGTGAAAACTGGGCATAACAAAAAAGATGTTATTCCAATAATAAACTAGAAATAAACATATCGAGCAAAGTTTCATGTAAGAAAGCTTGTGTGAAATATGGATATCAGCCAAGGCATGACTAAACTCGATCCATTAATTTCAAAAGAAATTTGTAAAATATCTGGATTTTTGACATGGAAGGGAGCCATAGCGTGAGCCCACCCGAATAGATAAACAGGTTCCATCCGTGTATGTGTTAGTCTTCACTGCCACTCTGACATACATATTTTAAATTTCTTCCTTCATGTATCAGTCCTCTCGAAGATGCCTAAGATATAAAGACGAAACCGGTCAGGGTTCATACCAGTTTTTCACTTTCACTATGGTACATCTGCGTATATATATATATTTATATATATATATATATATATATATATATATATATATATATATATATATATATGTGTGTGTGTGTGTGTGTGTGTGTATTATATATACATGTATATATATACAAATTAGTGAGTATAGTGATGGAATGATCTTCAATCCGGTACAAAATATTATTTGTGAAAGTCAATAACGAGAAAACTACCCAGAATTTAAAGAAAGAAATCGAAGCATTGCCGTTTCCAGGGTATTCTGAAAGAGGGAAAAATAATTCAGAGAAGTAAGGACGTCTAAAACCATATTTTCCATCAGACACCTTAAAGAATTAGGAGTCTCTCTCTTTCTCTCAGTATTATTATCCTCTTTTTGTCTTTTTTTTTTCTTCCCACACATTCCTCTCCACTCCCACACATTCCTCTCCCTCCATTCGTTCATGTGCCTCCTCCGTTTCCCCGCCTGTCTCATTCGCTTCCCCTCCATCTCCCTCCTGTCGCAAGTGGAAATCATCCCGGGAGAAAATAAAGCGGCGCCAATAAACTCTGCGGCAATTGCTCGCCCACAATAAACCTCGTCATCCGGAAAATGAAAGTTACAGATGAGAAAATAAAGATGTAACCGACCGAACGCCACCGTATGATAGTCGGGGGGTTATAACATATGTAATTTTCCTTCCCGAGAGGCGGCGCGCAGCAACAACGTCGTCTCCTGAGCGCGGCGGCTGCCTACGCGCACCATCCAGTAACATGTGTGATTTACCCTCCATATAACATCTGCGGTTGCGCTTAGAGGCAGCGTCGCGGAATTTAAGGACCGTTTTTATGACGAGTGCCGCGAACAGCTCCTCTTCCTCCTCCTCTCCCTCCTCCTCCTCCTCCTCTTGTTGTTCTCCTTTTACGAGTGTTCGTGTGTTTGATTAACTGAGAAAGTTTGGTCTGAGTTCGTGGGTGTTTGTTTGGGCTGTTGTCTTGAAGATTAATTGGATCTGTGAACGAGAACTTTTTTATTTTGTGAATGAAAATAGGCGTAGTGTGTGTGTGTGTATTAGTATTGCTTTTATGATGACACTGTTTGTGTGTGTTAATCAAATATATATGTTTAATAGAAGCTAGTAATCCATAAGACAATAGTTAACTACTTATATATAACAAGAATAAAACCAACTACAGTTCAAGTATGATAGTCTTATCAATATAATAGCACAGAGTTTGAAGGCTTTCTTATTATTATTATTATTATTATTATTATTATTATTATTATTATTTCAAAATGCTTCTTGCATAAATCCCAGTTTCCCTGTAAAATCTATACAAGAAAGTAAGATCTACGTTACTTAAGAATTGCATTAGCCTACGTCAGAAGGAAAGGTATGAATAATTACAGGTCTCTTGTTCCTCAAACATCATTTTTCACCGCCTTTCCTCTGTGAAGAATTCTCCATTACTAGTCTTGGAAAATTCTCATCCTTTTATATGCAAATCAATCAAAGTAAAAAGAAAGGAGTAAAGAAAGTTCAAAATTTCACCAGGTTGAAGCTCTTTCTAGCATACACACTCTCACACACATACAGTATATATATAATATATATAATTATTTATATATATATATATATATATATATATATATATATATATATATGTATATATATGTGTGTAATTATATTTACATAAATATATATACATATATATATTGACAATACAAAAAACACATTTGCTATACCAAATCTCGTTGGATGTGGTCAGTATCAGGACGAGTATGTACCAAGAAACCCAGACGTCGTCGGTGCATGAGCACTTTGAGCACATATGCCGAAAACAGAGAAGACAGCACCTTTTGGTGCGGACCCCTTGAGGGAAAAAAAATCTCAGATACTGATGAGTACAGAAATCCGGTTGAAAACTCTGGAGAAACAGCTATCTTCCTATATCTAGCTGTGATCAAAGCAATCGAAACTGCAATGAAAAAAGATACCAAACTATAACTCACCAGCAGTATCTGACTTTAAAATCTGGTGCGCTTTATCACTAACGAAGTCCCTTTTATGCTCTGTGATGAGAGCAAGTTGCC
Source organism: Macrobrachium rosenbergii (assembly GCF_040412425.1). Classification (NCBI taxonomy): domain Eukaryota; kingdom Metazoa; phylum Arthropoda; class Malacostraca; order Decapoda; family Palaemonidae; genus Macrobrachium; species Macrobrachium rosenbergii. The sequence continues at coordinate 21,701,924 of NC_089760.1, read as the reverse complement.
ACAACGTGCTGAATCTCTTAAGTAGCTGAAAAGTTTATCTTTATGATATTGACTAAGTACCTTCAAATTAGACAGATACAAGTCATGGTTCTTAATAGCCTGTTAGCTATTGCGAAAGATTTGTTACATCCAATATCGTTTTGGACGTGGGGCCAGACTTGTTCCAGAACTGATTTGAGTGTTGTCTTGAAATTGTAACCATAAGCCCCTTATCTATAAACGTTGTAACGTAAGTGTAAGAAGCTATATTCTGAGCCTCATTCACAGGTTTTGAATTTACTGACAGAAGAGTTGTTGCTGTTCATGTTTTTTTACGCGAGCGTCGACCTTTCTGTTTTGGTGTTCAGTTGAGCACGATTGTTGTACCACAGTAGTTTTTTTGGTATTTGTTAGTGACATGATCTTACTCTAGGAAATCCAATAGTATAGTAATTAGGTTTCATTCTCATGCATCTATTCGGTATCTGAAAGACAGCTGCAAACAATTATTAAGCAGTGCAGGCTTACCTCCAACAAAACAATGGCATGATTAACCAAGCAGTCACTGCATTTCCACTCTAAGATTCGCTTTGCCTACTAAGCACTGTGCTGGAAGGATTTTTAATATCTAGTAATACTTAGTGTTAACTAGGACACAAAGCTTTCCTTTTCATAGCAGATAATGAGTATATCATCTAATGCTGCAAGAAAACTAGATATTGTTTGCAAGACTTCGTCCATCTCCAGACAAAATTATTAGTTTCATACTTCAAAACTCTGTTCTACATTATTGGGATTTTGTTGTCCTTCTAGGGATCGTCATCTGATAGTTAAGATTGCTTAAAATGATAGCTCCCTTTGAAAAAACAATGGTAATTATGTTTTGCTACTTTAGATTAGATTTATATCAGCAGCGAACATCCGCTAGAACCCTTAAGAACAAGAGCGTGTTGCTCTGCTTTGCAAAGCATCGCTATCCATGTTACCCCGTACCAGAAGACGTTTATACCCTTCATTGTTAAACTGTGCATGAACTTCCTGCAGTATTTCTGACCCAGGTAAAGATACATATGAATTTGAAAAGACGTTGTAACGCTCCCTGTTACCTCAGTTTTTATAACTTCTATTGCTGCTTATCTGTGCACATGTCTATTTGTTGATTCACTTGCCAATTTCTTCTTTCCATTTTCTTTTTTTACAAAAGACTTCCAATTTTTTGGAAACTTGTTTTGTAAGTTAATGTCCTTTTAAGGTAGTTCCATACGAATGGTCTAAAAGAAAACATTATTAATTCTATGATTAACATTTTAGTACTACGTTTAGATTCATACTGCAAATCTAAAAATTGTTTTTTGTATAGAATTTCATAGAAAAATGACACCTGTTTCATAAAAAGTCTCACAAGCAATCATACTCAGTTAATCAATGACGTCAGAGCTTGGACACTGCGCAATCAAGATAAAAGTGAGTTTTTATCCATTTACAAATGACAACATTCGTCAAATAGAATTACCAAGCTGTTCATTAGTTTTAATTGCATTACCTATCATAAAGTGTTGCCGTAAGTGTCGCATGGATGACTGATTAAAGTTGACCATTTCTTATGATCAACAGGGATTCTGGTTTACGTCAGATCACTTGATGTAGAGCTGAATTTCATTTAATATTTAGTCATGTTATCAAAAAGCTGAAATTGAATTTCGTTATTTGCTCCGCAAGGCAGTCAGAAAAATGGCCGAGTGTTTTATCTCAGCATGTTTTGTAGCTGAATGAATAAATTAAATGATTACATAAATGAACTCACAGAAAAATGATCGCAGTTACGACTGAAAAGTTTATATTTCTTCTTGTCAAGTCAGTAATACGGGTCAGATTGACCAGTAAAAAGTCAGACGACCGTTTCTTTGTTCCCGTGGACCTTTCTACAAATGAGTTTCAAAAATTTGTGACTGCATCCAAATTATTAATTAAATTAGCTGGAATGACCTTTAGATCATGCATCAGTCTAAAATAAAAAGTATTGAAAATAATGCCAAAGATTCTGTTAATTTAGCTACCGAACGACGTACAGAAAACATACATAATAACAACTATTGAATATATCACGACTAAAATATGGGAAACACGCTCTTTGAACTTTTGATATTTCAAGCTATATTTCACAAGTATTTTGATATCTGAAAAGCCGTCATAACAAAGATATACGGTGTAGAATTTCCGTCAAAGTAACTGTATATACTCAGGCCTTCTTGATCTTGTTAAGGACACGGTAACCATAGAAACTGTTCTGTGTGAGTAGACATGAGTAAACATAAACCATGATAAGACTGAGTACTTAGTGGTTCGTTTATTTATTTATTTTTTTTAAATAGCACTGGAGAAAGCGAAGCTGAAGAACAGAAGTCAAAGGAAGAATAATAAATGCATATGAATAAGTTAAACAAAAATCTTTAACAATATTTTAATCAAAGCAGCACGGAGAAATGATATCAAGATAAAAAAAAAACAGTAAAAACTTATACATCAAATAACTTCAAATCGCATGTTTTTTAGTTACATTAGCTACGAGTGTATAAATATTTATGTATCAAAATAATTGTACATTATCATATCATCACGCCTTTAAACGACTGCAACCCCTTTATATGGACATACCAAAATACATACTGAAGAACTTACAATGTTTATTTAATAAGGCAGCCACATCTTATAGCGACAGGGTCACGCCCATTTTAATGAGTTATTAGCTACCTATTAAACAGAATAGATTACAAAGGGTGATTTCATATCTAGTAACAAGCATTCGCCAGTTTCCAGTGATACCTCACGTCCAATGGGTTCTTCATCTTCGTAAGTGGTAGTTTGTATTCTATATTTTCTTCTTCTTATGATTTTGTGAACGATTTGACTTCTACCCTTATTGAGACACCCCATTGTGGAGGATCACTTTCAGTCTTAAATTGCCCCTCCTTTATCCATTTACTCTGATCTGTATGAATATTTTCTTATAACTTTGAATCGATAGGTGTATTACATCTGTCTCTGATATAGTGATTATTACGGCCGCAGAGAGGGATCTGCGGTGGGAAGCTGGGGAAACCTGGTTGAAGTTCGTCTTGAATACCTTGAGGTAGTCGAGAACTGAAATCAAGCGACATTAACTTAACTTAACTGGTGTCCCTATTTATATCTATAGAACTTTAAACTAAATTCTGCTAGGTTGTGATACTGTATATCCCCTCTCTTCTAATTAGATTTTTAATGTGGCTTGTTGTACAAAACTCACCAAAGCAAAACTTCACTGTATCTGTACCTGTGGATAATGCATCTTGTCCAGATATGGTGTTAATACCTTTCTTCACTTAGGAACTAGTTACCACCGGCAATGTCGGGACATCCTCGATCTGTTCTGTGGAGACCGGCGTTACTTTGGATGTTCTCCCTTGTTTCTTTTACTGTTACATTCTTGGATGAGTCAGCCGATGCGTTTCTCTTCCTGTCAAGCGTGAACATCATCGGTGCACTTTTTCCTGTCACGTCGCCTTTCCCTTTGAAATATCTTGCAAGATTATGTGGGTGTCTCCGGCCTCATTTTAACCCATTGCATCTCACATCAAACACCTGTGGCTAGCAGAATGTGTCCGTGATCACTGGTGCTTTTGAAAAGACAAACCAACCAACTCTCAGCCTTCTTATATTGTCCTTTTTAAGCGCTGACACTTGTAATGAGTTTGCCAATCCCAAGCCTTGCTTCACAGATGTCTTCTGGCATTCATCAGTAGTCAGCTACCCAAGCAGAACGATATAATTCGTATTCTGGAATCACCCGTGTACAATACAGTATGGAACTGAATATATTCAACCAAGCACATAACGAATGAATGTTACACCTGGTGAGCTCCAGTATTGATGAACTGATTGATCTGGTATTTTTTTCATATTGGACAAAGGAATTCTGATTTCTGTCTCTTGGAGGGCGATGTGTTGTTCTGTTAATTTTATTTCAATAGATTACTGTCGATGGATTACAAAGATTTCTGTAATTCGTCGTGTTCTGATCTACTTACTCTATTGCCTAGATTTTGGGACATCTCAGAAATCATTACTTCTGTATGAATCTTACCTTTTTTCGTTTTGAATTAAGTTTTTACAAAAAGGTACTTCGTCACAATCGAGTTTTCTGTACAGCGTATAATTCTGTATGAAACTCTCAGCCACGGCCCATGAAACTCTCAGCCACGACCCATGAAACTTTCAGCCACGGTCCGGTGGTGGCCTGTGTTGCTGGAACCTACAGCGGTGCCAGACGCACGGTCATAGCTAACTGTAACCTTAAATAAAATAAAAACTATTGAGGCTAGACGGCTGCAATTTGGTATGTTTGATGATAGGAGGGTGGATGATCATCTTGCCAATTCGCAGCCCTCTATCCTCAGTAACTTTTAAGATCTGAGGCGGAAAGAAAAAGTGCGGACAGACAGACAAAGCCGGCACGATGGTTTTCTTTTACGGAAAACTAAAAACCAAAAGATGGTAATCAATTCCATGTGCTATCGCATTCCTCCTTTTCTCAAAACTTGGACCCAATTTTCCCTTTCCCTGTCTCCTCCCAGTTTTCTCGAGTTCAGTCCTTTGACCCTCTTCGAGACTTTTGTGGGCCAATGGATTCGTCTCGAGTCATGTCCTGAGATTATGGAAGATCAAGTTGTTTTCAGCGTCTGAACTTCCTGACATTTTCGGACGGAAACCTCTGGCTCTGACTGAATGCTTCTAATTATTTCAAACAGGCGTAAATGTTCTTTTTATTCCGTTTCATTAAATTCTCCACTGATTTATTAAACATTCATTAAGTAATACATGTAAAGCTTCCTAGTTTGGAACTGTCTTAAAAAAATTGATTTTATAAAAGTTTAATGATTAACTATATACCAAAATTTAGTTTAGCTTTCTTTGTTTGAGCATCTTGCTTCTGACCATAGTTATTGTGACACCAATCTACATATAACAGTCATTTATCTCTGTACTGTCACATCCCCTGTATTTGCACATTTATGTATATTTGCTTTTTTTAAAACTGAATTCATAACAGAATATTTTGTTCGTATTGCGATGTGAAACAACTGTTTATTATTATTATTATTATTATTATTATTATTATTATTATTATTATTATTATTATTATTATTAATGACAAGTTCCTAAAAGACTGCATAGCTGATGAGTACACATCCATAAAACAGAGTATCAGTTAGTCGAGAAAAAAATTTTATACATGTAAATATGAGAGTAAATAGAACCAGCTGAGCAGAATAATTAACGTTCAAGTCAACACATAACAGTTAGTAAACTAAATGGGTAAAATGAAAGAAAGACTGCTCATGTGTGTTAATAACCAAGGGAGATCAAACCTAAACTGAAAGCTTTAACAAATACTCAATCTCGGGGACTTGCCTGTAGAGCAACCATAGTCCCTCGTCGTTAAAGAAGTTCACAACGGCTAAGTCCCCGTAAGGGGACAGTGCCGTCAATTCACCACACACGGAGCACTGTAGGCATTACTTAACGTTCTTTGCAGCATCCCTTCGCCTCCTAGCTGCAACCCCTTTCATTCCCTTTGCTGTACCTCCGTTCATATACCCTTTCTTCCATCTTACTTTCCAGCCTCTGCTAACAGTTGTTTCTTAGCAGCAACTGAGAGGTTTTCTTCTTGTTACACCTTTAAAACCCTCCTTTGTTCTCAGTTTCCCTTTCAGCGCTGAATGATCTCATAGGTCCCAGCGCTTGGCCTTTGACCCTAACATTGTATTCCAAACAACGGCTGTGTACACTGTAGCGGAAAGAGAGAGACGTTGACTCCTTCCACAAACTGCCTGTGGCGTGGCATTTAATCGCTAGAAATTTTCTGTACCCTTTTCCAGTTTTGAGTGTTCCAAGATTAAGTTAAAACCGACTTTGACAGTATTTTTTTTTAAATAGAAAATAATTGCATTCTTGGGTAGTCTCCATCAAGAATAATGAAAATGGAACCTAAACCTACGCTCATAAGCTTGCTTTTTTACACGCAATCCTGATTGATTTATTTTGAATATCACCCAGGGAATTGTCGCAGTTATTACCTTCAGAAAAGTCACGATGAGGACTGGGTGATATTCAATAATAAATCAGGATTACCTAGTATTGCGTGTGTAAAAGCAAGCTTATGAGCATGGGTTTAGGTTCCATTTTCATTATTCTTGATGGAGACTACCCAAGAATGCAATTTCTTTCATTTAAAAACAATACTGACAAAGCCGATTTTCAGTTAATTTTGACACATTTCGCTCAAAACCGGAAAAAAGGTACAGAAAATTTATACCGAATTACCGGAATTTTTATAGTTTCCATGAGAACGGGAGCAAAACATGCCTAGTTTACTTAGCAAGACCCTGTGCTGTCCTAAGCTTTAAGCTTTAGAACAGTGAAAGGAATTCTTGACAGACAGCTGTTTAGAGACCTCGACATGAATTGTAAATTGATGTGTTGGGCTTTTGATACATAAAACATTTTCAACTCAGCAGCGTTCTGAGTTTAGTAAGTTACCAGTGAGCTCATACCATGTACACTCCAAATGTATATGTATGTATATATATATATATATATATATATATATATATATATATATATATATATATATATATATATATATATATATATATATATATATATATATATATATATATATATATATATGTGTGTGTGTGTGTGTGTGTGTGTGTGTGTGTGTGTATATATATATATATACATACACACATACACACATGCAATATATATATGTGTGTATATTGCAAACATGATTGTGAAACTCTTTGAAAATAGAAATGCTATGTTTATTTAACACGATAGTAATGATTGTAATAGTAATAACAATAACAGCAAAGAGAAGCGGGGAATTTCTCTTGAAAATAAAGAAATAAACTTCTACTCTATATAAGAAAAAAGCAGCATTATAAACCTACACACTTCTTTCCGCCTCGAGCCAGCCGTTCTCTCTCTCTCTCTCTCTCTCTCTCTCTCTCTCTCTCTCTCTCTCTCTCTCTCTCTCTCTCTCTGCAAGGCATTTCAACCGTAGCCATTTGAGGCTTGTTAATGCAATGGCGGCCTCATTCATTGCACGGCGGAAGACAAGCACAGAGCTTTCGGGGCGATCATCAGGACATGGCCTGAATCGACCGACCGCGTAATTCCTGGCTTAACTTCCCAGATAAGAATCAGGAAGATTTGTTTTGGACTCTCGGCGAGTTCGGGAGGACCCAGAGAGACGACCTCCGTCGGCAATGGAACGGCTTTGGGGATGAATGGTTGGGCAAGGGAAAAGAAAATACCAGGTATTGGAGGAGCGGGGGCAACAGAGAGAGAGAGAGAGAGAGACAGAGAGAGAGAACGAGGATAAGGGAGAGGGAGAAAGAGGGAGAGGGAGAGATCGCCTGCATGCATGAGGATTTCCATTGCAATTAATGAGAGTTGATATTAAGGAGAGATCTTCATCTTTCGCTCTATTCTTGCAAGGTCAATAACCAGTGTTGTTTTCTCTCTCTCTCTCTCTCTCTCTCTCTCTCTCTCTCTCTCTCTCTCTCTTCATCCACCTCTTTTCTCATCATTATACTTCTTCCTGTTACACTCATACTTATTCGTCTCTTCACAAGTTTCATCTTCGCTGCTGTGTCATGCTTTCCTTATTTTTGTCTATCTCTCTTATTCCCTTTCGTCTTATCGCCCACACGCATAAGGAACAAGGAATAGCTTCGTCGCACAAGTTGACTATTTACTAAGTGAAAGAAAACGCAGACTTGCGACATCTGAACCCTACCAAGTCTCGAAGGCACTTTGTCGGTTTCCCAAAAATCATTTTCCCTCTCTGGCTTGCTGTGTTGACTCGAGTCCAGACCCATGCTTCGAAAATTGAGGGAAATGGAGATGGAATAAATTTGTTTCGAGAGCTCATCACTTCGATATTATCAAGTTTCCCGAAAAGTTACGTCTCATAAAGAATGCAATTTCTTTCGGCGAATCACACGTATTCGAAGACCAATCATAAAATATCACTTCACCGAATAGGTGAACGATTTTTGAGAGTATAATCACAATTTATGGAATTGAGAAGGCAATATGAACTGGATGACACCCAGGTGGCTCAAACGGAATGAAAAGTTGTTGATGGAAAATAACAGTCACTGAGAAATATTGTTGAGCACGCACATAAGTCGACCGAGGTGGGTGACAAGCTTATATGTATATTTGATATAGAAAGAAATTGTTTAATGACATTCACGAAATTCTTTTGACTGACGATGCATAACACTGGTTGAATAACTTCGAGTTTCATTGTTATTGATCCTGAAGAGATTGAGGTGAATGTAGCTAATCAAATGAGTTTTTTTTTTTTTTTCACTGTAAGAAAAATACGTGGATGGATGAACTGATGACGGATTTGGCCATTGACCTCATGAACTCCTAAGGTCTGCGGTAAAGGGAATTATGATGTAGAAGAAACAGGGTGGTGACCTCATGACAGTGTTCATATGAACCTTAGATGGAGGTAAAGGTTGGCGTTTCTCCAGTGCTGTGTCCACAGCCTCACCAGATGTCAAAAGAATATTTTAGCAAAGCCCATGATACTATCCTTACTGAACGCACTCAAAACACTGACAGTTTTGACGAGGGGAATTGCAAAAATGTAAACGTAAGGGTGAGTTAAAGAAAACACTTCAAGAAATTGGATTGAAATCTCTCTTTTATCACTGCAAGAAGATGACTAAGAAGGCAAGTGATGTGATTTGTGAAGTCAAGAATAGGTAGGACAACTAGAGATCTTAGAAAGGTCCCTGACAAGAAGAAGGAAACGGGTTAAGGAGCATAAGTCTCCGGATTATACAGTGCAACTAGATTTTGGGAAAGTTTCAGGAGTGCGATGGCCAGTTACAACAGGGAAGTAAGTTTAGAGATATGTAATAAAGGCAAAAGACTTTTAATTGTGGCTCGTGATTTTCTGCTCAAAAGTCAAATATTGCAACAATCATGTTTTTGTCAAACTTAAATAAGATAAGCTGAAATATGCTTATTATGAGCCACACAGTTGTAAGAAACATGAATAATGTTAAACAATCCATCGAGATACTGAGGTGATGACTTCTGTTATTCTTGTAAAAACCACATATTAGTCTTTTGGCAATTGATGTGTGATTTATGTAAATATAGAATCTTTTGGAACTTGAAAGAGCTGCTCATAATGATAACTAATTAAGAAAGAACCTTTGGTGAAATGAGAAAACACTGCTCCATTGTTATACATGTAATTTATAAATCTACTACAAAGCATATGATTATACGTCAGAGGTAAAAGTAGACAAACAGATAAGACAGAGATGTAAAATCATTGTCATCAACATCTGCAGGCAAGCACTTCCGCAGCGCTATCTGTACCCGTAATGCCCTACTTCAGCTTTTAACATTTTTACAGTCTTTTCTTCTGTCCAATAATCCTTTTACTATTTCTCCTACTGCTTTCTTTTTACTTTGTTTTTCATTTTCATTCTTTCAGCTACTTTTTGCTGTCCTTCTCTCAAATGAAAAATGTCAAACGTTTTCGTTTCCTCACATTTCATCAGCTGCTTTCATTATTCTCCTCCTCTCTTCATTCTGTTTTTTCAAGCATAACTACATTTATAATTTATTGTGTCCGTTTTAATGATCCCGTTCGAGCTAAGGCTTACACGACTAACATCTTTCTTTGCCATTAAATATAGTTTCCTGAAGGCATTCTTATTACAATGAGATGAGACAGGATGGGGTGAAAATAATGAGGGATGTCATGATACTATTCAGGAAGAAGAGATATGGTTATTGGAGGTGAAAGATTGGTTACAATAATGCACTAATACTTATTAAGGGATGTTCGGGAGAAAAATTTGAGAATAGAAATGAGGATTCCGGTTTAATCGTCAATGCTACTATGAACGGATGAACGTATAGTTTACTTATTCAAGCTTAAAAAGTAACATTTACCCATACGGCTGTAGAAATACAAGGAATGAATGTTTAACCATCCTGATATAAAAGTTACAGAGGATGTCAGCCTGAAATTAAACAGATTTTGCAATGAGCAAGTGTGAAGGTTTCAACCTGAGTATGCACATTAACTCCACTCGTCCCATCTGTCTTATCTATTTACTTTATTTATAAACAAGAAAAAAATGCCCCAAAGTTTCTTCTCCGCAATCGAGTTTTCTCTACAGCCGCTACAGCGTATAATGGAGGCCACCGAAACTGGATCTATCTTTCTGTGGTCTCGGCATAATGCTGTATGAGCCGCGGCCCATGAAACTTTAACCATGGCCCGGTGGTGGCCTATCCTATATCGTTGTCAGAGGCACGATTATGGCTAACTTTAACTTTAAATAAAATAAAAATACTGAGGCTAGAGGGCTGCAATTTGGTATGTTTGATGATTGAAGGGTGGATGATCAACATACCAATTTGCAGCGCTCTAGCCTCAGTAGTTTTTAAGATCTGAGGGTGGACAGAAAAAGTGCGGACAGAAAGAAGTGTGGACAGAATAAAGTGCGGACGGATAGACAGAGCCGGCACAATAGTTTTCTTTTACAGAAAAGTAAAATGAGTTGAGGGTAAGAGATAAAGATTTCAATAATACTGATGTAGTAGGTCAGTCATGTGGCTTTGTCAAACTAAGAAGTATTATGCTGCCGAAATAGTAAGTTTTATGAGGAGGAAGGAAGGTGCTGACTTTGCCTTCTTAAAAGATGAGGTGCCGCATAATTTCAACACGGGGAAGGTGACCCTGTTATATTGAAAAGTTGGATACTGCACAGTTCACACTTTGGCCTCACCGTTTTTTGAAGTCCCATCAGCTTAGAAAGAGATGTTTCTAAGTAATATCAGAATGATTTATGAATAAAAAGAATGATAACTGCAATTTGGCTTCATCTTATATCAAACTTAGTTTTTGACTGAATATGATTACGAACAGGAACGTTTCTTAGCGACTTTTTTCCAACAGAATACTGATGATAACTCTGCCATTCTGGGAAAAGAAACATGTTGCTTGTAAGATTGCTGATGATGACAGAAAAACGACGCCAGAAGAAAATAACGTGAAGATAATTACTATTTTTCATGGCGAAAGAGGCTATTTGAGAGGCACGGTGGATTAGGATTTTTTTAAATAGATCAGACGTCCATGTGCTTGAAAAACAGATGTATTTAACTCCTCAATACTGGCATGAAATAGCGAGCCGTATGCCATTAACTAATAGGGCTATAACATGTTGAAAAATATCAGATAAATTCGTGGTTAATGACTTTAAATGTATAGATAAAAAGAACGGATGATTCAGGAATACCAGAACTATTTCGAAAATTATATGCAATGATGCACAGAAGATGCTGAAGAATAAAAACGTTACATCCAGTAAGAACAAATAATTTCCTTCAAAATCCTTCGAAAATTCAGGGCGCAGTAACAGAATAATAAAAGATAATTCGTCGAGGGAGAAAAACGCAGACGATGAATTGAGTATAAAACAGAATTTATAAAAATGATAGACTTATCGAGCCAAAGCCTTTTTCTGGCTCTTTGTTATTTTGTATTAAGCTTTGTTGACTTTGTAAACAGGCAACAAGGGCCGTCGCTGCTTAAGAGAAATTGTTTTTCCATTTTTTGGGGGGCTTTTGAAAATTTTTTTGTAGGCCTTTTGTGACGATGCTTTAAATGAAGCAGTCTCTCTCTCTCTCTCTCTCTCTCTCTCTCCTTTACTTGTGGTGATGGGATGCTACAATTTGATTCCATGGACCGTGATAAGAAAATAAAGATTGTTTTATTTCTACTCACTGAAGTAATGAAGCAGGCTCTCTCTCTCTCTCTCTCTCTCTCTCTCTCTCTCTCTCTCTCTCTCTCTCTCTCTCTCTCTCTCCTTTACTTGTGGTGATGGGATGCTACAATTTGATTCCATGGGCCGTGATAAGAAAGTAAAGATTGTTTTATTTCTACTCACTGAAGTAATGAAGCAGTCTCTCTCTCTCTCTCTCTCTCTCTCTCTCTCTCTCTCTCTCTCTCTCTCTCTCTCTCTCTCTCTTTTACTTGTGGTGATGGGATGCTACAATTTGATTCCATGGACCGTGATAAGAAAGTAAAGATTGTTTTATTTCTACTCACTGAAGTAACATCGTTTATATTCAACGGCGTCACTGTAATTACTTTTGGTAACAATAGTATTATATGTTGAAGAGCGAGCCAGCTTTGATCTAGTATATGAATGTTGCAGTAACTGGAAATTAAATGAGAGAATAAGTTTCAGGCCTCAGGTGGTTTGAACTCCATTCGAAGATGCTAGGAGCTACAGGCGCACAGCACATTACCCCGAACTTCGTGCATGTGTGCTGAAAACCACGTGAGGTCTGAAACTTACTATCTCATGTAATTTTCTGTTACTTTACCACAAATATACTCCTATCTGGATATACTCAGCTTCTCGGAATCTTTATTTTTCAGATAATATTTCTCGATTTTTTTTTTCCAGACAATGGTAATAAGGATTTGTACCAACACCGAGACATATACTGTTTGGCCATATTCCATACGTTCTGAATCAACAAAAAAACTTTAATTTTACTTTTATGAACTGTAATATGCAGAGAATCTCTTCCACTTTCTGTTAGGATGCCACGCAGTCCCATTCTCACTCACAGAAATCATTCTTTCCTAAAAATTGTGGAATTGTCTTCCTGGCACTGTTTCACCAGCCGATGCCCATCTGTTTAAGAATGAATGAAACACTAGTTCAGAATGCCATACAGTACTGCGGTAATTTTTCTAACTTTTATACATGTTTTTGTAGGTACATATTTCATTCCTTGCATGTATGTTGTCTCTTGTATCACTTATCATTGTGGGGCCCCTGTTCTCAGGAAGATTGCTTTGCAAGTTAATTGTATTTTTGTCTCGTTCCACGTGACTGACTAATGATTTTTAATGATAATAATAATATTAGTGATAATAGACACTATCATTCATCAGCAGCATCATGCTGTAAAGCAATTTGACGTACACTGCAATATCAAAGAGGGAAGAACGTATGAATTGACACCGGAAATTACTTCTTTGGCTGAAAATTTAAAAATAAAGATTTTGGTGTTATCAAATGATTATTTTCAATTATGGAAACACAGTCATAAAAACCTTCTACATTTTATATTTGTGTTACGTTTGTTTTTGCTTCCTTTTAAGAACAGCACATTGAAACGGTATACAGCAAGAATTCATAATTTTACATATATTTCTCAGACTACAGCTAAATGTTAGGCAGTTTCCTCTACCTGTAGACCCACAATCAACTCCCAGCTTCCCATTTACAGGGAAAGCTCGCAAACAACTTATATGTGGCAACACAGAGAGCGAAACGCAGTAGTATTCATACGTTCTGTTAGACTATCAAGACCCTTTTTCATGTTCAAAGGAATTCAATAAATCTAACAGAACCACCGACAGACGGAAATTGAAGATAGCCAGACAGATTCAAAGAGGAACATACTTTGTTTTATACTCTACATTCACTAAAAACATTCATTTTCCATGTGCAAAATGCACTAGAAATGCTGCTCACTTCATGTACTTGTTTTACTATGTCTGTGGTGCTTAAGCGAAAATTGCTGAACAGATTACAATCAAAAGACAAGGCGCTCACTGATGGTTGGTGGCTGAGATTCAACCAACTTTATACCAGCATACTCAGTCCCTTGCCTTAGGGCAGCACGTAAGTCTGATAAGATATTAAAGGGATTATGAGGCTGGTATGGACGTCTGGACTACTTTTAGCCAACCGAGATAAACTTACTAATAATACTCACTAATTTACAATGATGCCTATAGTGTTAAGCTTACAAACCCATATTTAAATATCATTCGCTCAGTATCAGAAGATGACACCATCAAGGCCTATACCCAGTCATGGGGGCCGTGTATCCGTGGTCAGGTCATAATAATTGCCTCACTGACAGGAGGGTGAAGTTCGATCCCCAGGCACGAGGAAGTCAATTAGGCCCGTTCTGTTAAAATCCATTGTAATACTGTTGCCCTACGGAGGTAATTAATTACCTGATAATTAGTCAACTATGGTTAGTAGTATCCAGGGTGGGTAAGAGCATGACGTTTGCAACTTCATTACAAAATATTTCATGAAAACTTCAGGAGTGTCGCCATCGTTGAAAATGCGTAGGATTATATATATATATATATATATATATATATATATATATATATATATATATATATATATATATGTATGTATATATATACATATATGTATGTATATATATATATACATTTATATAAATATATATACATATGTTTATAAATGTGTATATATTTATATACATATACATGCATATATTCATACATACGAGTACATATATATGTGTGTAATATATACATATAGCTTATGTATACATACATATGTACGTATGTATATATGTAATATATATATATATATATATATGCATATATATAAAGCGTGTATATGTGTGTGTGTGTGTTTGTATGTATGCACGCGCGTATGAGTGTATATTGGTGTGCATTTGCATTTATGTATATTGTCCTGGAAAGGGGTTGTATAGGGGCCTAAGAATGACCTTTCCCATTTGTACATTCAAAACAGTAGGTGGTGGGACTGTGCCTGTAATAGTTTTTATAGGCAGTAGGATTGAATATGGGTTTTCCTTGCCTCCCTCTGCCCACAAATTGTAAATTCAGCCGCCATCCCAAGAGAAATATTTTTTACTTCTATATGGAACAGCAACAGATTAACAAATGTCAGAGATAAAGAATCCAGTTTTTTCACTCTCCAGTCTTTAAAGTAGATCAGTCTCTATAAAACAAAAACCATTTCAAAGTAAGGGACAAATCGTAACAAGGATTTAGTTTTGTCATTTTATTTCAAATTTTATTAAGGATAAAGTATAACGACAATCATACGAAATTTTCTTGGTCATAAATACGTTAAATGGCTGAAAAAATTAAGATTTACTTGTTAACACAAAATACCATTAAATAAATCACGAAAGAAAATTTACTTGAGTACAAAAAGTGAAAATTGCAGCGATGAAGCTCGTAGCTAACAAATTTACTTTAGTGAAAAAAAAAAAGTAATTTCTGGGATCTTAGCAAGAGTCGAATTACTATCAAGAATCCATTTCGTAGGCCTACAGCAATCACCTATCATTACAGTTGTAATCCTGTATTCATATCTTTACCCAGATAAATCGTTATGTAGCACATGGCATCCATTAAGAGGAAAAAAGCATTTATATATACAGTATATATATAATATATATATACATTTATACAGACACACACACACACACACATATATATATATATATATATATATATATATATATATATATATATATATATATATGGTTACAATTCATCATTGTTATAACAATATCGAGAGATGGTCTATAAATTGGTCAACTTTTATCCAGTAATCTAGAAAGTATTAGAAGACCTCTTACCAGAACCCCATGATGGATCGCATCCCATTTACCGTCTTCTCTTTCCATCATCTAACACCTTCTGGGTCCTATTCAGTCCATAGGGGAGTGGGTGTGATGGACGTTTGTGGCTAGGCAGTTGTGGGGAGGGGGAGTTACTTTATTGCTTCTGGGCTTCCATCAAATCTCTTAAAGCTCTCTTACTTATAAGAGATAAAAGATAGGGCTTTTAACCTCTGCCGCTCTTCGTTACGTTTAAGACAAGCTGTCATACATTACAGTACGGCGCGATAACCTTCAACCCTTTAAACTAAAATCACACCAAATCCGGCGACAACACCGCCGCTGAAGTAAGGTAATGGCAGCCCATAACGATAAAGAAAAACAAACACAAAACCGTGATAAGGACGCGAAAATGTTCGGGGGGTATATCTGAGAATGTCTCTTTCCCGGCCCCGATGGCTATCCATTCCTTTTATCCGGAGCATAATAGCGGCCTAATGGCTCCCTAACCGAGTGACTGTGCTCTCCCGGGGAAATGTACGACCTACTCCCATACTCCGGAGCTGTTGCTGCTTCTTCTTCTTCTTCTTCTTAGACCCATCCCTGTGCTCAGTCGAAATGTGCGAAGACCCCAGGAGAAGACAGATGGGAGGTGAAGCAGAGGAGGAGGAGGATAAGGAAGAGAAAGAGTAGGAAGACTAGGGAGAGAAGGAGGAGAGAGAGAGAGGCAGAGAAGACTTCAGGGCTTAAATCTAAGTTAACTCGGTTTGTCTGGAAATAAATGTGCATTCTTTTATTTTTCCTCTCCCTTTTGTTTTCAGGGTGATATCAAAGACTTTTTCTTCTTCGAGGAACTCGGCTCTTTCATCACAGCAAACAATAGACCCTGCTACCACTACCAATTAACACAAAAGGAGAAACGCACGCGAGCGCCCCCCCACACACACTCATACCCACGCGCGTGCGCATTCACGCACACAAAGAAAGAGGAAGAGAATATTGTTTTCCAAATCTTTTAATGTCATGTCTCAGTGGCAAATAATTTTTCCTGTATTTATTGTTTTTTTTCTTACTTTTATTGTTTTCAGAAACCGGGGTTATAGTTCAATTTCTTTCTTCGTTAGAAAGCAGATAACTTTTCCGAAATAAATTTCAAATGAAATTATCCATTTTCAAGAAACAAAGAGGGTCGGAGTATATTATTATCCGAATATCGTATTAATGGAAAAGCAGAATCTCATTATATTAAATTGTAAGGGGAAGGAAACCGCTATATTGAATTGTCCTTAGTAGATTTCGGAGACGATGCTTTGATTCAGATATATATCGTTAGTGGTAGTAGTAATTGCGCAAATAGAGAGTACATCGAAAAAGTAAATTTTTCGCAGCATTTGTACCAACGGCAATTATCATCGCAGTTACTATCATCGCTTGAATTCTCTCTCTCTCTCTCTCTCTCTCTCTCTCTCTCTCTCTCTCTCTCTCTCTCTCTCTCAGACCTTTTCCTCATCTGGGCGTGTGAATTTCAATTCCGCTCAGCGTATCTCGGCTCATCTAATTTATTTCTAATGACAATAATTCATAAAAAAAGTTTTGTCATCTAAAGAACGCAGACTTTTTCATGGCGCGGGAGACGGAGATAAACTGAATAAAATGAACCAATAAAAAACAAAACTGCTCAATAAACTTAATTGCCTCCACCCTCCGAGTGAGGAGGATTTTCTTCACTTTGGGTTTTTTCTCTCTCTCTCTCTCTCGTCGCTTTGTTTTCGAATTAGAAACAATTTTCAGGTTTGCAGAATGGCCATGGAAGGCTGGCTAAGATAAAAAGTGATATCGTGGCTTTTTGTTGTTTTGTATATGTATATATATATATATATATATATATATATATATATTATGTTTATATACCTTTATTTATATATTCATCACGTTCCATATTTTCGTGATTCAGTTACATTATATATATATATATATTATATATATATATATATATATATATATATATATATATATATATATATATATATATATATATACATGCATACATATATATAGAGCTAGATATACATATATATAATATATATATAAATATACATATATGTATATACACACATATATATTTTTGGGCATAGTTTTTCTCTCAAGCAGTTTTCGTTGAAAATCATTACTTTATTGGCATCACTAAGCTCTTGCAGGACTCTTCAAATCGTGTGAGGCTTTTCAGATTCGCATGCATCAGTCCTCGTTGAAGAATAAACATACTTCTTTCCTCCATTTATTGTTTTCCGTCACAACAGTTGCGATTTACTGTCTTTTTTTCTACTTTTCCTCCCGCATGGAGACACAAAAACACTGTAAATCCGCATTGTAAGTCCGTAGTCACTTGAAAATGCCACAGAGAGTCGAAACAGCTGTCGTGGCGGGAAACAATAAATGGAAGATAGGAGTTTGCGTATTCTCCGCGGGAGATTGACACGCGAGAATCTGAACGTTTAAAAACTCAGGAAGCTTCCTGGTACCATGTTTTATATATATATATATATATATATATATATATATATATATATATATATATATATATATATATATATATATATATATCTATATCTATATATATATGTGCATATGTATACATATATGTATGTATATATACTTACATATGTATGTTTATATATGTGTGTTTGTGTGTGTATGTACTTATGTAAATATGTATGTATTTATGAATGAGTGCATGGCTATATATATATATATATATATATATATATATATATATATATATATATATATATATATATATATATATATATATATATATATATATAGAACAAAATTTCAAAGGCAAAATGAAGCAATACAGTATATCTGAAATCTGACTGGTGTCTTTTTGTTCCGCCATTGTCAAAAGAACTGGTACGTAGCAGCAAAAATCTACATTTTATGTGCTTGGATGAGTAGCCGCATGTCCTCACTTAAACAAGGAATAGTTTTCCCTAAATTTCGCATTTTATGAATGAATTATTTATAATATTAAAAATATTTAAATGAGCTTTTGAAGGGCAACTTTTATTTTTTGCAGTTATCTCCTACCTAATTATTGCCAAAACAAAGTTTTAGAATGTTGAGTTAGCTTTTGATATAGGAAATCTTGACGTTGTTTTCTTTTTTAAAATGTTATTACGAAGGAGAGTTGAAATAAGAGACACAGCTGAATAGTTTTAGATTATTTTTTTACTTAAAATGAGAAATACAATTAAAAATGAATTTTATCTAATTGTATGATAAACCATACTCTTAAAGGATTCGTTTCATCATTAAAAAATTTCCCTTCCTACCTTTCAATGGAATATTTCTGTTCCTTTCACAAAATGAACAAAAACGTTCTGTTATTCCCATTAAAAGGTTTACTTACAGCACGAATGTATTCTTTCCAGCCATAGTAAAAAAAGGCAGAAAAAATGATGCTAACGTTAATCCTCGTGTACCCCTCTCGAATATTTCGTTATTGTATCTATTCCGCTTATGTCATTTTTTTGCGCTGTTTTTTATCGCCGCTTTTTTCTTTAGTTCGTGCTTTTTAACCCACTACCGTTTCGGCTTCAGACCCCCTTCCGTATTCAGATTATTTTTCAGATATATTTTCCCCCTTGCTTGCATGGAATATTCTTCTTCCTCCCGATTCCAAACATGCAGGTGTTTCATGTATTTGTGCATATATATATATATATATATATATATATATATATATATATATATATATATATATATATATATATATATATATATTTTGTATGTGTATATATGTATGTATACATATTTCATACACACATACCATATACATTCATACATAAATGCATACATACATACATTCATACATGTTTGTGCGTGTGTGTTCAGACATTTCTTTGTTTCATACATGTGATTGTGGGTTGATTGTTTCCAGCATATATATATACATATATATATATATATATATATATATATATATATATATATATATATATATATATGTATTTATATATGTAACATATATGAATATCTGTATATATATATACATACTGTATATATACATATGCTAGAAATAATCAACACTCAATCACGTGTGAAACAAAGAACTGTCTGACATACACACACACATGTATGTATGTATGTATGCATTTATGTATGAATGGATATAGTATGTGCGTATGAAATGTGTGTGTAATATATATATATATATATATATATATATATATATATATATATATATATATATATATAGTATATATATTATAATGGCATAGGATGCAGCGACACTGATATAACCTGGTTCACGTTTATTATGCCGGGTATATCTTCCGGCCTACATTTTCTTATTTATCCGCAGACCATGAAATCAGCGCTCTACTAATTTTCAGAATAAGCTCGCCAAATACTTGTGGTAATTCTGAAGTATACCATCATTTTGGGGGTGGTTTTCTAATGAATATTCTATTTCGTACCAAAGGAAATCTTTATTTTATCTACCTCTCTCCCGAAACATTTACACCCAGAGTTTTTCTGTCAAAAAGGAAGTTGTGTATGTGTTCTTATTTACTAAAGAATTACGCCATTTGAGTTACCATAGCTTTATTTGTAAAGGAGGAAAAACATTTATTTTTCTTGACACTTCTCTTACCAGAGAAAGAAATCTTATCGCAGCGTCTCTTCCCGCTAAAGGATTTTCCTGTTACTAATTCTACCTCGAAAGAAGGATTATATTCCTGGGCTGTTTCTTTTCGAAAATAATTTTCTTGTCAGTTATATTTTTTTTTAATCAAGTTATGTAACCGAGATAAAATAGCAGATAATTAACTAATTTTCAGAAGGATTTATTGATAATCCTGGATCTCTGAAAAGATGGAAATTATATCAAAAGAAACCCGTTTAATCTACTTGTGTATTGTAGTCAGTTGACAGGCTAATTTTTCAGATATTTTAATTTTAAACATTTGATTCTAAGTAATAGATATAAGTTATTGAGGTGGAAAGGAATAAATCAACGTTAAATATTTATTTTACGAACTATTTCCTGAGAGAGCTGAATGTTATTGTAATCCTCTTAAGAATCGTAATACACTTGGGGTCAACACTTCTCATATGTACTGTACCTCGGATTCTTTAATTCGGCAATTGCTAATTTTTACCACTACTTGAACACTTTGGATATCTATCATTTTTCCCATTTTTCATGATTATTTAACCTTCGATATTTCCGGATGTATGTTTATGTCTTCCTTTGGGAATAATTACCATCCTTTTTCCTCCTTCCACTTGATTCGCATGTTTCGCAACAGTGCAAAAGGCAATCTTCACTTTTGAAATAAAAATTAAATGCTAGGCTGCCGTCAAGGGATTCAATATATACAGATCACAGTTATCCTTAAAAATTAGACTGAAGGTTGTCCTCATAAACTAGAACAGCTTTTATCAACAAGTACAGTTCCATAAATGCCCTCATATTCTCTATACTAGGCCATATTCCCGATGAATATGGCATTGATCTTTTGTGAATTGTTACCAGATCACAGCTTGAGTTGGTTTTAATTAAGGAATAGGGTAACACAAAAAGGCTGTTCTTTTTATCCCATTTTAGAGATGACTTGTAGATGCATCAGAAACTTGTGGACTTCTCTTTGGAATAGTCTGATTAGTTTCAGGGACTAAAACTGATAAAGTGTTCCTTTCATTCTTTTTCCCATTACTTACTTTTAAAGTAATCAGTTATGAAATAAATATTCTTTGTCTCTTTACTTCCTACTTCAGATAAAAAGCGCGTACCAAAACTAGCTGTGGCTAAATTACTGAAAAAAATGAAGCGTGTTATTTGCCACAAAATTTTTGCTGTTACCGTTATTCTCATTATTTTTTCGCTGTTGTTTTTGTTACGTTTTCATTAACATTTATTAATACCGCTCTTGCCTTCGTTGAGTAAAGTAATTTTGTATATTACAAAAAATAATGTTTATATGTAATTTTCACACTGTTACTGAAAGAGACCACCAGTTTATTATCCCTTTGCTATAATAGCCAGTATTTTACAACTTCCACAAAAATTAAAAACAGGAATAGTAATATCGGGTTGAAAACTGTTTCGGCCCCATAGTCTTTCGCTTTATTTCTAAGGAATTTTATTTTATCTACTTTATATGTTTTTAAAACTTGCCACGGGAGGTTCTTTACAAAGAGAGCATCAAAGCACATTATTTCTCTAACAGCTGTATATTTACAATTTAAATCTACCTTTTCTTCTGCCTATACCTCTTTCTTACGGCAAGATCCACTGTACAAACTAGCCATGTCACAAATGGAAAGGCTAAATACGTGGAATACTTTATGCAAATTTAGTAAATAATGAATCCCTTTTATTAGACTCGCTATGTTTTAATAAGAGACCCTGAATAGCGCATTTTTTTTTTTGTAAAGTCATTAAATGCTACTATCCAGTATAATTCTATTAAAGTAACATTTTTATTTCAAATTCATTAAACCATGAATTTCAAATTCGATATTGTTCTTTTCCCGGAAAAAGGGCTGCCCAATTTAGTACAAATTTCTTTTTTGTTGTTGAATTAGGACATGATTTTTAACAATTCTGGATTATAACAATTGAAGTACACGTAAGTAAAAATAGACATTACGCGCCATTTATATACACACAACCATATATATAATATATATATATATGCATATATATATACATATACATACACGGTATATAGGTATACAAGCATTTTTATATTCATATGGTCAGCTGGTATAGTGGTTAGTGTCGTGGCATGCCACTCAGGCGTCGCGGGTTCGCGTCTCAACTCCAGGGCGATGAAAAATCAGCGGCTCTGTATCACGATCAGTTACTGCTGCAGTGGGAGGTTAAAACCAACATTCTTTGGAAGCTTGAATTTCAGTTCAGTGCCCCCTGTGTGCTTGTTCCATGTGAATAGGTTACATCTACTGAAATAGTAATGATTATATATATATATATATATATATATATATATATATATATATATATATATATATATATATATATATATATATATATATATATACAGATATATATCTGTGTATGTGTGTTTGTACATATTCATTTATACATATACGTACATGCATACATACATATATATATATATGTGTGTGTGTGTGTATATTGCCTATATATGTGTATATTTATATATACGCAATATAGTTACAGTATATAAATATCTATGTATCCAATACAGCACGAAGGGACGCGTGCTTGAGAATATCACTAAGTCCATGTTGGAAGGTGAGGAAAACCGGGACTTTGAACAAGTACTTTTGTAGTTTATTCTACATTTTCAAGTTCACACTGAATACAAAAGAAGCTGACAGAGTTTTATATACAAAAACAGAAGGTGGGGGCTGGGTTACAGTTTGTTAATCTGGGCAGCATGTTCTTTAAACAAAAAAGACAGGGACAAAGGATCATGGGATAATCCAGGGTGGCGATTAACATTCCTGGTGGAAGTAGCTTCAATGAAGACAGTCTCTAGCAGATTTCTTTTCCGATGGTCGTTGACCTTGTAGATAACCGTTGACTTATCCCAGTTCATCCCATGGCCTGTCTTAAGCCATTATTTGATAAGCCTCTTGAAATGGCATATTTGTGTTGGGAGCTTCTTACTTTTAGTCCTTTTGATGTTTGACCAATATACATCTTATTACATCCTTTACAAGGAATACTGTGTACAATATTTTTTGAATTGGATGGGCTATTCTTAATTAGTTTATTTCTCAAAATATTATTATATTTAAATACTAGGTTAATAGCAATAGTTTTTAGAATGGGCACTGCGAGAATGAAATTAGGATGAAATAGTAAACAGAGAATATTCTTAAGTTCGTTGTTAACACTGGACAAAAGAATTGCAAAGCTTTGTCAAGAGAAACTCAGTCATGAGAACTAACTTAACTATTGACAAAATATCGTCTTATCATTATTTTCAGCTGCCTACATCACCAGATATGAGTTTATTTTAACTTTGCAATGGAACCTGGTTAAAAAAAACGCGTATACGCAATCAGTCACCAAACAGTAAAAAAAGGCCAGAGAGGGAAATAGGGGCATGAGCTAAAGCTCCCTTGTGTTTTCACTGATGCTCCTTGACATATGAAGTAATGCCTTCTGAAGTATGCAAAATCATGCAACTGAACTGTTAAGTTTCAAACTTACCGGCCAAATTATTTCTATTGGGGCCAGCTAAATCATCGGAGGAAGAAGCTTCGCTATTTTTTAAGCTTTTATTTAGCTTGCATTTTTGTCTGTTTATTAGTTTGTTTGTCTGGATCAAATCTTGTAACTCAATTCTCGACCTGTTCCCTTTGTTTGATGGACTAGAAATTTTGCGTGGTTACTCAGTCCCAGTGACAGTGCAACCTTACATGATCAGTAGGTCAGCAGTTACTTCTAGTGACCCTACAGTGACCTTTCTCAGTATATCAGGATTTGTATGAAGCGAATAACTCTACGGATTTTCATACCTTATTTGACTCGGTAGGATAATTTAATAGCTCTAAGGATTTTTCAAACCTTCTTTGGCTCGACAGGATGTAATAGAATATTGCGTTAAGTTTCGTTAGCTACAATCATAAATCAGTTACAATTTTTGTCAAGACTAAAAAGTATAAAATAAAAAAATATATATTTCTTAAAACATGCTTTTATTAAAATGTACTAGAAAGTAAAGAATAATTTTTTGAGACACCAGGATTTTCTTAAAATTAATCATCACTATAAAAATAAAAGCGTGGGCGACAAACATGGAAGGAGATGCTTAATGAAAAAAATACTTGTAGCATTTCCTTCCATGTTTGTCGCCCGCGCTGTTATTTTTATATTCATGATTAATTCTAAGAAAGCCGTGATGCGTCTTAAAAGATTATTGTTTACTTTTTAATCCATTTTAATAAAAGCGTGTTTAAAAAAATTGTATATATTTTTTTATATATATTCTCTCTTGTGCCAGATGAAATGTCTGTGCGACCAGAGGGTAGATCATAAAAAAATATGACGCAACTTATCTTGTTTCATGGAACGACAGGAAATAGTGGAAAAAAGAGTGATATTCTTTTGTGACAATAAAACAGTATTGGCAACAAGTGGTCGCAAACAAATCCTGCAGAGAACTGGATACGGCGGCCACGAAAGGAAAACGCCCGCTAAGTGGCCGATTTTATCCGAAAAGGTTTTACTATGGGCCCGACTTTTTTTTTTTTTTTTTTCACTGGGGAATGTTGGACGACTAGATTTAGATCAATCTCTGCTT
Source organism: Macrobrachium rosenbergii (assembly GCF_040412425.1). Classification (NCBI taxonomy): domain Eukaryota; kingdom Metazoa; phylum Arthropoda; class Malacostraca; order Decapoda; family Palaemonidae; genus Macrobrachium; species Macrobrachium rosenbergii. The sequence goes on along the minus strand of NC_089760.1, from coordinate 21,677,091 downwards.
GCCCATAAAAATGCGAAAACAAACTACAAGTTAATGTGATTGTGGAACACTGATTGGATGTCATAAAGAGTTACAAAAATGTTTTAGTGAAAGATGTTCAAAGTATAGCCTAATACTACAGGATACTAAGGCGTAGGGCACCCCCACTGGCATTCTGGAAAGGGTTACGATAAATATGGACATATACCCATCTCTTTGTGTCTAAAGAAATTTCTTTTTCATGTACAGCAGTAATTTCGTGTGCATAAAGCATGACAAACAATATAGATAATAATAAAGAACTGGAGTTTTTACACGTTCATGACATCCATACATAGTCAGTTATAATGTTTAACGTAAAGAACAGATAAGTCGGCAACGGAACTGAAAAATACTGTATTTTCCAACGGCCAGGTATGTTATCCGAACGGTCTCGCACAGATTCTTCGCAGAGAGATACGTAAATTTCATTCAGTTGGCACAGTACTGCAATTTGATTTACTGCAGCCTGAGATGGATAACTAGACAACAAGACTTATTAGTAAATGTAGAATAAAAATTATTGGTGGCAGTAACCCTAGTGTATTCAGATTCTGTTTTGGTTAATATTTAGGCCTTATAACTAAATGAAATTTCGATTTATCCAATAAAACTGAACTTGCTTGGTATTGTGACTTGTGATTCATCACCCTGATGGAATATAGTTGACCAACTGTGAGAGACACGTGAATAAGCAACTTGATTTTTAAAAAATAGTTTACAAATCTGTGCTAAAAATAAAAGATGATTCCGAAAACTGTTAAATGACGATCATTTCATTTTTGGTTAATTAGACTGCCGTTAAACTGGTAGCTCCTTCATGAGAAATGTTTATTTATTTTCTCGCATTGATATTCAAAATATCTACTGAAGTAGAATAAGGAAGGACACTTATAAAAATGCGTATGAGATTACTACACGCCAGACTGTTCAAAAAGACATTTTATTTAATAATGTTTAAACAGAATATTTTACAAACCTTGCAGTCTGTGTTTAATGGACACTATTCTGCTAATATTCTTCGTACAAGTAGATATCTTTTGTAGGCCTGTAACTAGTAACTAAACTTTATCGGGGAACTAAGAACACGATCATAAAACAGCTTTCTTCAAAATCACTTAAGGATGCACAGGTAGTTTTTATCTAAAAATTCTGACTGTACACAGGAAGGGATAACATCTCGTAACTGTTACTCTTACGCCTTTATGTGGTTAATTTAGATGACTGGTCTTTTGATCTTGAACAACAAATGGTTCAATGTCTCAGATTTTCCTTTGAATTGAAAACGCCTGGATTTTCAACGCTTTTGAATTGCAATAATTTCTCCAGAGGGCATTGACGTGCGAGCATCTTCAACCCGAAATCTCGCGTGGCACTTCGATATATCGTTTCGTATTTGAATATCTCTCAAATAAGTTTGCAAAACTATCGGGGACTCTGCCAAATTAAAGAACAAACGGTATTGTACCATTCCTTCTTCTTGAATTACTTTATGCTTGCATTCTCGTAGCCATACCCCGGTCTCTCTCTCTCTCTCTCTCTCTCTCTCTCTCTCTCTCTCTCTCTCTCTCTCTCTCTCTCTTAGGCGCACACACACACACACACACACGCACACTTTTAAACCTGCATTTGCGGCATGATTATATTTCTCTCACAACGGCTTGTGGGAGTTTTGTTGTTTTCAGCTGCAGCGATACTGGTGTTTATCTCTACGAAAGCTTAGACCGTTCGAGATTTATTTGTTTATTCCTTTCTCGAGTTCAGCCGGAAGGAATTTTCGTGGAATCGCATCCGCAGGCTCTTTTTTGACTCGGAGACGCCGTTGAAAGAATCAGATCAATACGATTCGTTTAATCAACATTCGGCGAAGGAAAGAGCGAGAACACCAAAGCAATATAACTGTCCGGCAAAAGGAGTGTATATGTGTTGGATGTCTGTGAGGAGGTATTAGAGAGAGTAGGCGTTGAGAGAGAACTTTTGGCTTCAGTGAGAGACTGAGAGGTAGACAAACGCGGTTTGTGGGTCACATAGTGAGAAGACAAGAACTAGAACATCTCTCTCTCTCACTGGTAAAATCAATGGAAGGAGGCCGAGAGGAAGACCTAGACAAAAATAGATGGTTGGATTGGTGAGAATGACTGGACGAAGAATGTCTGCAGCTCAGTTGCTGCAGAGAGCTGGAAATAGAGAGGAGTGGCGAGCCATGCTTGCCGACGTCCTTGGGGATATGGCACCTGGATGATGATGATGGTCTGTGAGAAGAAAGAGGATGTGAGTTACAGAACAGGTGAAGTTAGGAAGGCAGCAGAATTTCTGCAAAAGGTTGGAAGATGGGAGGCTGTTTCTGTGGAGTTTGTAGGTGGCATATATGAAAGGGTTGTTTAACCGACTCTTAATAAAACAAAATACGCTTGTTGAATACGAGTGAAGGAAGAGAAATAATTTAGATCCTTAGATGATTTCTTTGTATTTTTGAAGTAAGAGGATTGATATGAGGATGATGAAATTGAAAAAAGCTCTCTCTCTCTCTCTCTCTCTCTCTCTCTCTCTCTCTCTCTCTCTCTCTCTCAGTAGGCTGATAGTATTACTCGTTGCTGGGCAATTTCTCTTTCGGCATATCAGCTCTCTCTCTCTCTCTCTCTCTCTCTCTCTCTCTCTCTCTCTCTCTCTCTCTCTCTCTCTCTCTCTCTCTCTCTCTCTCTCAGTAGGCTGATAGTATTACTCGTCGCTGGGAAATTTCTCTTTCGGTATATCAGCTCTCTCTCTCTCTCTCTCTCTCTCTCTCTCTCTCTCTCTCTCTCTCTCTCTCTCTCTCTCTCAGTAGGCTGATAGTATTACTCGTCGCTGAGGCAATTTCTCTTTCGGCATATCAGCTCTCTCTCTCTCTCTCTCTCTCTCTCTCAGTCTCTCTCTCTCTCTCTCTCTCTCTCTCTCTCTCTCTCTCTCTCTCTCTCTCTCTCTCAGTAGGGTGATAGTATTACTCGTTGCTCTCATATCATCTCTCTCTCTCTCTCTCTCTCTCTCTCTCTCTCTCTCTCTCTCTCTCTCAGTAGGCTGACAGTATTGCTCGTTACTGGGCAATTTCTCTTTCGGCATATCAGCTCTCTCTCTCTCTCTCTCTCTCTCTCTCTCTCTCTCTCTCTCTCTCTCTCTCTCTCTCTCTCTCTCTCTCTCTCAGTAGGCTGATAGTGTTACCAGGGCAATTTCTCTTTCGGCATATCATCAGCTCTCTCTCTCTCTCTCTCTCTCTCTCTCTCTCTCTCTCTCTCTCGCTCTCTCTCTCTCTCTACCTACCTAAAAATGTTACAAATCCAAAAAAAATGTAGTTCGGAAATGATGAATACGATAATAGTATTAAAAGTTATTAACCAGCTTTCATTCTGTGGCTCATGGCTCCACTTTATCCCGATGAAGGAATTATGCAAATTCGCGAAGTCCCTCATTTTCGCTTTCCTTTCCTTCTCTTCCATCCAAAAAGTCTTGGCAACTTTTAGCCCAATAAATTTTCACTCGATTTGTGAGAATCGCTGGAAGGCTTCGCTTGAGAAATACATTTTTGGGAATTCCGGCCTGGAATTTATTGCGCGACTATGAATTTTGCACATTCAGAAGGAAAGTCATGGAGTACTTCACACGATAAATATTTTATGTCAAAATATGGCCTTTTTTCTTCCCTTCCGTGCTAGGTCGCTCTGGCTCTTAGAAAAATATAGCTAGCATTAGTTTTACGCGTAGTTCTGATGGTATAAACCCTGTGTTCGTATTTTGTTCATGCCATGTTGTATGTTTTTTTCTGTCACTGCTTTACAAAACCTCTACAAGTTTTCTAAAAAAAAAAAAAGTATAAAAAATAAAAGAATTGGATTTCAAGTTATTTTAAATGAATTTTTTAAAAGATGTATTCGAAATGCATTTTTAAACCTTAACCACATCTAGAGACCATTTTAAACAAACTTCTAGAAGGAACTGAAAAACCTTCTTATGGCAAAGAAATTCCCTTTTATTTAGATTTCAGTTATTGTTGAAATTTCTAAGTATTTACATCAACGTATTTCGGTTTCTTTTTCGAACTGCCACGTTTCCAGTATGCATGCACTAATACAGTTCAAAGCCATAATGCTATTAACTCCCTCAGTTATTGATAATTCCTAAAACTACAAACCAGTTTAATTTATTTTCATAATTTCAAGGATCATTGATACATTTCATGTTGTACATTTTATATCCTTAAAGTGGGAACACATTTGAAATTCGTAAACACATTAACATCTTCAAGATATAAAAGAAAATTTTTCCAAAGACATATTATGTCTTTGATGGAGGCTCTCTCAGAATTATGTTGCTTTTTTGTTACTCTATATTTAGGACCATTGGCAGAAAAATTCAGAAAAGTTATCAAACAGCAAGTAGTTTTTTTTTTATGTTTTCGGACCAGGGAGGCAATATTTTATTTGATATAAGCAGAAATTCTTAGCTATCTTTTCCTTTTCCAGAACACTTTATGAGGTTACATAACTGTGCAATAGACAGTGCATTATTGTAAGAAAGATGTCCATTATTTTCTCTAAATTTTTAATTGGCAGCATTAGGAATACCTTGTAACTATGATAAAAAAACATGACATCTGATAAAAATTATATTTTTGTTTTGTAACAGGCGATGATATTAGAAACATTTAGAATGAAATTGGAAAACATTTGACTTTCTTGCTTGCCATGTATAAACAAAACCAAAATAGATTCTTGTGAGGAAACCTTTAGTATATGTCGTCGGAATCAATTTGTGGTTGATTTCTTGAAAGACGGCGACCACTGTTCCATCCGTAGGTATCAGTTCTAAAAACCACTGAATGTCATCACTTCGTTATCGAATGTGGGTCAGCTGCCTTCCAGGTCAGGCTCATCATTTTAGCAAATTTTAGAGCAAAGCTTTTATCTACTTCCGTTCCAGTTGCATGGTACAATTATTATCCATTAGTGGGAGACCCTGAAATTCCAAAATAAAAATCTCATGTTTCTGTTGCAGAATTTGGTTTAGCAACGGTAATATAACGATTGGGTTATCATTCTTTTGCTCACGCAAATGAGTAGGAATTTGGTTATGCGAACAGGAATTTAGTTATTGTGGGTTTTTTAAAAGTCTCTTCCTTTCGAATTTTGCATACGGTAAGATTACCATATCGTTAACAAATATATATTTTAGTCCTCTGATGATAAGGTTTAAAGAACTAATCTAGTTCATATTTATGATTACGGCGATCTTGACACTTTCTTTCATAAATAATACGTCTGTATTGCTTATAAAAGTAACACAGACGTTACTGTAGATTGGTTTTCCTCCAAAAAATAAACACAGAAGACATGAATTGCGCTCTATTCACATGATAATCGCAACAGACAAATAACAGGAATCAATAACCAAATCACTATTCTTATACTATAATGTGGATTTACCGTTTCCATCCAAGACCGGGGTCGTTAAGCCATTTGAGCTGGTCGCCAAAATTTTGTGAATTATTATTATCACTATTATTGTTATTCTGTCAGATATATATATATATATATATATATATATATATATATATATATATATATATATGTGTGTGTGTGTGTGTGTGTGTGTGTGTGTGTGTGTGTGTGTGTGTACCAGATTAATTATCCTATCATCTTAACTTCCTATCCCGCTAGCCTAAGCCAATTTCATTCTTCCAGCTCAAAAACATTACTGTCATTGTATGGGTACAAATATATTTAAGAATAAATCTATACAGATTCGCGAAAGCGCTTCGTATAGATTTATTTTTGAAATATATTTGCACCCTCACATAACTGGATTTTTCTTCATTTCAAGACTTATGCTACTATAAGAATATTTTAATGACTGTCATTTTCAGTTATGTTTCAGTTTCTGGACGAAGGAAACGAGAAATGCGATCAGTTTTTTCACTAATGATGTTTTCTGTGATAGTAGTTTCTGGATAGTCCTTGCAGTTACAAAAACGCTTGTTTATGCTAAAATTTGAAAAGTGTGTTGGAAAGCACGGCTTAATTTTACGTAGCAAACATTTCAAGTGAACATTGAACAGAGTAAAAAAGGTCCTATGGTCAAATACATGAAAGGTTCTTTTGATTCTTATCACATGGCTCAACAAAGTATTGAATAGTGATAATCTTTGATTATACGATACATCAAAGATTATAGCTATTAAAAGCTTTGTCGAGCCATGTGAAAAGAATCGAGAGAATCTTTCATGTATTGGGCCATAGGGTTTTTAATACTCTGTTCACTAGTCAGCTTTTAATTGGATGCGTTAATTATTTCAGCACGTGATGTCTTCCCTTTTGAAATGTATAGTAACAAAAACTGAGCCGTGTTTTCCAACATACGTTTCAAATGTTAGCTTAAACATCGGTTTTTTTTGTAATTACAAGGGTGATATATATATATATATATATATATATATATATATATATATATATATATATATATATATATATATATATATATATATGGGTGTGTGTGTGTGTATATATATATATATATATATATATATATATATATATATATATATATATATATATATATATATATACACATTTATATGTACATTTATATGTATGTATGTATGTATGTATGTATGTATGTATGTATGTATGTATATATATATACACAGTATATTACACACGTATATATATAGTATACATATATGTGTGCCTGTCTGTCGGTCTGTCTCCATACATATAGGTATGTAAAGGAACAGAAAATCCTCGTAAATACACAAGAGATTGCTTTTTGGGGGATAAATATACCCGGAAGTCAAGAAATATGAGACCATTAGTTGACAGCAAATCCTCTAAGATTTGAGATATTAACCATCTCCAAATTGGTCTCCTTCAAGATATTTTACTCATACGGTTTCCAATCAACCTGACGAATCACCAAGTCTTGAAAACCAAATTTTTCATTTATCCTAGTTTATAATTTGAATGATGTCTTTAGAATGTTTAGAAATGGTAGAACTCTGACGTCCATGGTTTTACTAAAAGTTCGTGTTCGATGTTTCTGTAGCAGAAACCTTTTCTGTGAAACCCGTACAAGTTCTGTGTCAAACTCTGCGGGGAATAATATGTACACCAACGTCTGTTAGTTTCTAATAAATATTTGTAAGCTAAAGAATTTCCTCACGATATTAATTTAGTCATCTTCTTTATTCGATCCTCATATAAGATTTGAATTTCGTAAATTGGTTTTGTTAACCCTTTTTTTTCCATCACAATTATTCTAAACTCTGGGATAGAAATTTATTCCAGCAGGTTGTGGTCATTCCCCAAAGGTTTATCAATATCTAGTGTAAAACTATTCGTGAACAGTAACTTCCCGTCTGTAGTGAGCAGTTGACCAACAAAAAAGCTATTTAGTTTTTGTAGCGAAGTAATAAGGATCCTGCACTATCCACAGAGAATTTATTAATAAAATCCAGGTTTATTAAGAATAGAATAGAACCTGTTTATTTGTTTTTTTTATATAAATTATAACTCAAGTTTTCAGTTATTTAATTTCTTGTAAAAGTAACAACTCAGAATTTAAAATGTTTCTCATTCGCTCTTTAGAATTGTATTTGTCGTGAAAAAGCAACATATTAGTACTGTGAAGTTAAATATTTCTTTTTATCAGTGCAAAAATTGGCCAACTGCGTAAATTCATTTTGGTCTGACTAAGCATTTCCCTTCTAGATGGAAAACTAGGCTTTGTTTTGTACAACTCTACGAAAAAAAACTAACGTTTTCACTGATAATTGGTTTGATCAAGTATTACCCCTCTAGTTGGAAAACTTGAGGCTTTGTTTTATGTAATTCGATGAAAAATCAACTCACGTTTGTCACTGATATTATGCTCATATTCCAACAGTGACTTTGGTCAAAATTTCAAATTCAAATTTCATTCACAGCGCCATATATATATATTTGATATGTTGGAAGGCTACAGCCGTCACGATGTTCAGCCTCGGATGAAATTAGCATCGGGATATTTCAGGAATGCAAACAAGTCTATCACAGACAGGCCGCCGCCGTGAGATAGCTTTACCTTTGAGCTTCCGGAGGGAAAATCATTACCTGGGGATTGTGAGCTGTTAGCTTTGGGTAACGATTCCCGTCTCGTTCAGTGCGATTCACTCACGACGAAATAACATTCGGATCTCTTGATGAATGGGATTAAATTCTCATGCAATTACAAGTCTCTCTCTCTCTCTCTCTCTCTCTCTCTCTCTCTCTCTCTCTCTCTCTTAAAACTAAATCTCGATCGAGGGCTCACTCTCGTGTCATGCATTGCATATAGGCGGGATGGAGAAGGTTTCCATATGTTTTGGGTTTGGGAATTGTGTTTTATAGTTTTCCATTCTTATGTTTGCCCTTTCTTTGATAATTAACTATTTTTGAGCTGACATCACACTTTATTTCAGCCCCCTCTCTCTCTCTCTCTCTCTCTCTCTCTCTCTCTCTCTCTCTCTCTCTCTCTCTCTCTCTCTCATACAATGACTGTTCCCTCGTTGAACTTGAGGTAATCAAACATCAAACAAATTTCTTGCTTATTTTCTGCAGTGTTTTATCTCATTACCTTATTGTTCACTGTCTGTCCTTTTCTTTCCTCCTTCCATCTTTTGTTCCTTGCAGCTCATTACCACCCAGGAGTTTTCGTTCCTAATGAATAAACATTTCCATTGTCGCTGTAGACGATTTTACTTATTTACTTATAAAAGAAAAATATTTTTATTCATTCACTTATAAAAGTCAGTCTGTAGTGCTTGAAATATTGAGGGTGTCTTTATAATAAACATTAACATCGCTCGCATAGTCTCTTAAGAAACAAGATTACTTGTTAAACCTTATTGTCATGTATGATACGGTTCTAGAAATGTTAATATTCCATATTATTTTCCTTTCAATGCACTTTTATTAGAACATTTTTTCAGTTCACACGCACATAGCCTTAATGCAATAGTATTTAGGACATACCCGTGAGTTTAGTGATTGTCATAATACAATGATATTAAATCATACTCTCATGAATTCCTGGTTACAACTCTGTCTACCATAGCGCAACACATCTTTGAGGTTTGCGGCCTCCAATTAGTCAGTTCACGAACTGCTGCTGCCAGCCTTCACTCATTTCAAACATTTGGCAGATTTGTAAGCAAAGATGCATTTTACAATGAAATAAGTAGATGGTTGATGATCATTCTCTTACCAGAAACTTTGCAGCTTCAGTTTTCAGTATGTGACAAATGCACTACACGTAGCGAAATGTATCCAGTGCCAAAAAACAAAGTTAAGTATACCTCAGTTTAACCAGACCACTGAGCTGATTAACAGCTCTCCTAGGGCTGGCCCTAATGATTATACTTATTTTACGTGGCTAAGAACCAGTTGGTTACCTAGCAACGGGACCTACAGCTTATTGTGGAATCCGAACCGCATTAAACCGAGAAATGAATTTCTATCACCAGAAATAAATTCCTCTAATTCTTCACTGGCCGGCCGGAGACTCGAACTCGGGCCTAGCAGAGTGCTAGCCGAGAACTCTACCGACTCGTCCGACGAGGAACTATCTAAGGCATCAGTTATTCCCACAACCACGGGCACCTAATGCAATGTTATTGCCATACATTTTTCATTGTTTAAAACTTGTTGCGTCCGTGTTCAACTGCCAGGTCTGAGAAGCTACAGCTTTAGTAAACATTCAAAAGGAAGGTGTTTTATCGTCGTATTTACTAATGCAACCGACTTTTGATGCTTTGTTACTAATTGTTAGGCTTTAGAAAAATTAAAAAAAAAGTTATTTTACAGTTAACACAACAATTAAGTGACTGGATATGTTTAAGCTTTATTTTCAAAATGCATTGCATCAGTCCATTTTTACGGATTTTACATGGTCAATGACTTAGTTTTTGCATGCTGCGGCAGAGTATGCTGTCGATCTTTGTAAATATTAGGATGATACTCAACACCCCATCATGCCTCGCATATATATATATATATATATATATATATATATATATATATATATATATATATATATATATATATATATATATATATATATACAGTATATATATACGAGGCATAGTGGGATTGTTGAATATCTTGGGATCCCAATATTTACAAAGATTAACAGTATACTATATGAAATTATATATATATATATATATATATATATATATATATATATATATATATATATATATATATATATATATATATGTGTATATACATATATACAGCCACAGTCCGGTGGTGGCATCAGCCACATCCCATAAAACTTAGCCGCGGCCCATGAAACGCAGCCACGGTCCTGTGGTGGCATGCGTTGCTTGTACCTATAGCGGTGTCAGATGTACAGTTATGGAATTTTAACCTTAAGTAAAATAAAAACTACTAAGACTAGAGGGCTGCAATTTGGTATGTTTGATGATTGGAAGGTGGATGGTCAACATACCAATTTGCAGCCCTCTTGCTTCAATAGTTTTTAATATCTGAGGGCGGACGAACAGTCGAAGCTGGCACAATAGTTTTCTTTTACAGAAAACTAAAAAGGTAAAGCACTCGGGAAGAGTCGAGTTAAGTAGACACCGTCTCTTTAATTAGGCCTTAGGAGCTAGTGCTAAATATACATAGACGGCAGAAAGAAGTTCATTAGTCAAGGACAAAAACACTGTGGGGTTCCTTTGAAGAGAAAATTAATGTAACACAATAACTTCGCTGCTGACGAAAGGTAATGAAGCCCTGATGACAGCTTGGGAACTGAAAGGTCGCCTCAAAAAGGTCGGGAGAGTGAGGCGGCAGAATGACGAGCCAGTCCTGAAAAGTCGGATGACGGAGGCGTCGGCACTGCGGAGTAAAGAGAATGGCGATAGCAGGCAGATGCGGCAAGATTCAAAGCAGGAACATTATTGATACGTAGGCCAAGGAGGTGATTTCAGAACAAAATAAAAATGAGTCGATTTCTGACTTTTCAAAGGCTCTGTCGAGAACTCTAGCCTTTGATACATGACAGAATTAATTAAGAGAGCCGGTAGTACAGGGTGGACAAACGAGCAAAGTGAAGACCTTTGGATAATATGAATTTAGATCCAATCAAAGCAGCGGAAATTAATGAAGTCACGGTGAAAGAAAGTCCATAAAGTCCTAGTTATTTCTGTTTGAAGTCAGGTAAAAACGTGGAATGTATTTGCTGAAAATAATCACTTTGATCCACTTGCTATAGATTCTGGCGTTACTTGACAAGCTTAGATACATAATTAATGAACATTATTTAATGACTTAGAAAATTATTCTGAGTGAAGTTGCTTAACCTGGATTTTTTTTTTTAGCGAAGTTTAGCTTTTATGGATACCCGACGTTTTTCCCCAATTTTCCAAGCAAAACTTTGCAAAAGGAAGGAAAACATTATGTTGCATAAAATGGAACCCTAGAGGCTATATTTGTATTCGTCCAGAATGAAGACATTATTGACAACTTTTCGTGACGTGTTGCATGATGGTAACTGCAAGGAAATGTGTAGCGAATTATATTTCATTTTGCGAGATAAAAGAAAAATAAAATTATGTTCCAGAACCTAATTTTCTAACGCAAGTCTCACCTCTTCATGAAAAGTTTCTCTTCCCTTCATAACATCCTCCCTACAGAGGGGTAGAAAGTTAAAAAAAAGAACGGATAGAGCTCTCTCTCTCTCTCTCTCTCTCTCTCTCTCTCTCTCTCTCTCTCTCTCTCTCTCTCTCTCTCTTCTCTGTTGTTTACCCTCGGCTTGTGTTTGTCTTCCGCGAGGTCTAGACCCGTCAGATTTATTTGTTTATTCCCTCTCTGACGATCGGTTTTCAAGAGAGTTTTCCCGGAAACACATCTGTAGTTTTCGCAGTTTTTTTTCAACAATGACGTTAAAAAAGTCAGACCAATAAGATTCGCGTAATCAAGATGTAGCAGATTAAAGGAGTGTGTAACTTTGTAATTCGTGTAATTATTTACCCTCTTCTTCGGTTGCGTTAGTTCACGGGAAGACAGCGTAATCCAGACTTCTATCAATACTTGCTGTTGAGAAATTACCGAGAAATATTGAACTGTTGGTACTGTTAATAATAATAATAATAATAATAATAATAATAATAATGATTATTATTATTATTATTATTATTATTATTATTATTATTATTATTATTATTATTTGATTACACCTTATGGCATTATTATCATTTTCTCTGATTTACGTGAAAGTTGCCAAATAGATGTTTTGACTTTGTCCTGTATTAAAAGATAGCAGGCCAAGATGGAGGGTAACATTTTATTAATCTTAGATTGTATTGAAATTTGATGAATATGTGCCTTGGGGTTGGTGAGTTTTTTGTAAAAAATATGGTTTACTTTGACTTACTCTTCAGGTGAAAGGTCAGTATCAAAGGTAAAAAAAGTTCATTTTTATCTAGTTTTGATGAAAGCTTCTTGGTAGGTGCCTTGGGTGTTAGTAATTATGTATAAAAAAATAATTTTATTTTTATTCATTTTTGAAAATTGCAGGCAAATATAAAAAAATTATCTTCCAATAATTCTATTCTTCTCTTATTTTAATGAAACGTATTGCAGATGTAGTGATTAATTTCCCAAAATATTATCTAAGCTGCTCTATCTTTCATGCCGCATATTAATTTGTAGTTCAGCATTTACTTATCTCAAATTGTTATTAAGGTTTTGTATCAACAACTGGCCCTTGGCACTTCCAATATATCCTCAACAGTTGCCTTACCAGTCATTTTCATTATATGTTAAACTCTGGTAACCTGATTGCGCTTTTATTGTTCATCCACTTTCTAAATGCTGACTGTATCTACACAAGATTGTGTTCTCTTTGAAAAGTATATCTCCTTTTACCGCGTATATGAAGGTGCATATCGTCATTAACTAGTTTACCTCCATTCAGTGTCAGTTATAATTACAAAGTTTTTTTTTTCCTCATTATGACTCTTGCTCAGTATCAAACGTTGTAATATTTAAATTTTCATGTTTTATATATATATATATATATATATATATATATATATATATATATATATATATATATATATACTATATATATATATATGTATGTATATATATATATATATATATATATATATATATATATATATATGTATATGTTATTTACATATATATAAATAATTGTGTGTAAAATATATAATCAAATAGATAAATAAATAAATATATGTAAATTATATATATATATGTGTGTGTGTTTGTGCGTGCGTAAGCTTACGTAGATATGAGGATGAACGTGGGCGTGCAGTTTGGTGAGTTAAATCAATTCAAGAAATCTCTACTTTCACTGAATTCATTCATTTGAGCATTAGCTTCAGTACTCGAAGCAGGACAATCCTTCCCTACCCACGCGACTCGGGGCAAAAGGACACACACACACACATAAGACTCGTGGACTTTAAATGAATTCAGCGACAGAGCTTTAAGCGCACCTTTACCAGTTATATAAAAAAGGTAAAGTAGAACAAACGCCCACGGGTAAAATATCCAAAGTAAATGAAACAATGGTGAAAATTATAACAAAAGGACACTTCCATTTACCTCTGGACAATAGGTTCGATGCACAAAACCCCTTTCTCGCTGCTTCTTTTGTTCCTGGTTTTCAAGTTTTATTTTTTTTTTCTTCTTCTTCTTTTTCTTCTTCGTACTTTTATTCCTGAAAAATTAATGCAGTACCGGTCATAGAGACCGTGCATGCTTAGTCGTAAAGGGTGTACTGTATACATACACACATACATATACATATATATATATATATATATGCATACATAGTCGTTAATACATATATATATATATATATATATATATATATATATATATATATATATATATATATATATAATATATATATATATATTTGCATACATAGTCGTTAAGAAGTAGTTCAGAATAAATACAAGTAATGATGCTTTACAGTAGCATTTTAGACTTTTTTTGAGCTTGCAAGCATCAACAAAATAACGGTGTCAGGAAAAGGGTTGATCGACTTCGACTCCTTAGTTGCAGAAAGGAATGAAAAGCCTCTGATACTGGAGTGTGTGAAAAGAGTCTGACGTCAAAAGCAACAGCAAGTGTGTCCAGTATCCGTTGCCATTGCACAATCACTGATGAGTGGAAGCACCGATTATAAAAGCTGACCAAAAGCTTCGTTCTCCTGGAGTTTAGTCTTATATTAACTAACTCCTCCAAACCCAGATCCATCCTAGATTTCTGTCGAGGTTAGTCCCAACTACCTTTCACCTTTGCACGAGCTAATAACTGCAGTTATAGTTGCGTAACTTTCATACCATTCAATATTATTTCCAGTTCACTGAAAATGTTGCTAGCAAAGACTGAAAGCAACAAAGATCCTTCAAATGTTTCTGTAATATTAATCTACGTTGGTCAAGGCTCAATAGAACAATACTATCAAGGGAAAAGTGGTGCTATTAGTCTGTTAAGAAAAGATGAATATAAGCGAATACAGACCTCTTATAACTTATTCTCTCCTATGTCTGGTGATAACGTAAAAATAAAAAATGTATCGGGAACTGAATAAAGCGTAAAATATATCAAAGAACAGAGACTACTTGCTGCACGTAGTGATCAGCTTATCGTTTTCCTAAACCTAGCGTATACAAATTCAAATCTAGCTGATATATTGAAATATTATCACTCGGTTAGACAATATCCTATATGTGTTATGTTCTCGTGTCAGTGATATATGAGAGATACGGTGTCAAAAGGTCTAGTACCAGTTCCTTATAAGGATAATACAAAAGTGGATTTTCGTCTTCAGAAATTATAGAAAGGGTTACAAATGGTGAATATTTATCTTGTCCAGTTTTTCACATTGCCTGATTCCTTATGTTAACATACTTTCACGTCACTTTCCCGACCTTCACTTTCCTTCCCATTTGGTAAATCATTACCATCTTTTAGATATACCTTCATTACATATTTCCCATTTTAACCTGACGATCCATTTTGCTAAAATCTTTCCGCTCTTTACCACAACATTCCTCACACCATAACAGTTTTCCCTCCTTGCTCGTGCACGACCTCGCCTTATTAGCATTTTCTCTCTATCATCACCGTTGCCATCCCTTCTCATTCACCGTCCTTTACATCCGTCATCCCACGATCCCCATCTTCCTCTGACCTTTCTAATCTCCTATTAGACCTATACCATCGTACATAAGCAGGTCTAGATCGCAAAGTGGGTCGGGGGGAGGGGGTTTAATATCTCGGAGAGGAATTCGAGAGGCATATCAGATATCAAAGTCAAGAAGTTAAATTGAAACTCGAAACCTCCTTTATAGATCCCTACAACCTTATATCTATGCTGTCATATACAGGAGCACAACCCATCAACTTTCAGAGCTGGAAGATTTAGGAATTCGATTTTATTTATTTATTTATTTATTTTTTTTTACAGCTCCTGATAAAACTTTGGAAATGTGTTTTATTTGTTTCTGAGTGCGGAAGAGAATAGGATATTAATCATAATTAATAAGTAATAATGTTATTGTTTATTGGTGTAGAAGAAATACATTTATTAAGGCGCAAAAATGAGTCTACCGTTGTAAATCATACCTATTTAATTTCAAGAATAGCGACCGCAACGTGAATCACCCACTTAACTAAGTAGAAAAGAGGTCTTTGCTGCAAAGATCTTCCTTCCTTCTTTACTTCTTGAACAAATTCCTTTCGGTTTTAAAAAGTAGGTCAAAAGTGTGTTTATGGTGAGTAACTGTAAGTAAAAAAGACTGAAAATTAATTGATAAGAAACCATGCCACATAGGTTCATGTCATATTACTATGACTACAGCATGATCATTTTTCCTATGTTTACATTATGTTTGCTGGTAAAGTATAAAAGGATAACATGACACTTATATAAGAGCCTGCATCATTTAAAAAAATCATAAAAAATCTTGTTTCACTGAACGACTGAAATATATTCACTGCCACAAAAGATTAATAACAGCCACTGGTTGACATGAGAAGAGAGAAAGAGATTAAAAGTGTTTTTGCGTAAATGATTTCACTACATAGGGAAGACTTTGCAGGACCTTAAATTTCTATCTTAATAACCTGAAATAGTGTAACTCCTCGCACTAAAATACAATTACCAACGTATTCGACCTGCGTTAGAAAAAAGGATTTCACTTCCTAATCAAAAGGCTCTTTAATGGACTGCTCATTTTGCATTAAGAATATCTTTAAAAAATGTTCTTCGCTTAATCGAAAGAACTAAACGAATCATTGTGGGACGGAGAATTGTTCGAAAACTTCAAAGCAGACGCCTTCCGAGATTTTACTATGGAAATGCAATTCAAGTGAGCTAAAACGCTTGAGTGTGGGAAGCTCTTTGTTATGCCATTATCAGTCCTGATATCGCAAGCGTCGTCTGTTTCTTAAAATGTATTCTTGAAGAAAAATAGGAAAATTGTAAAAGCATTTCGCGTCTCCGGTTGTATAGCTTAGAAAAGAATGCAGTGTAGGTTAGCCCATGAAAATTGCAAAGCTGGCTATCATATTACTAGCTGTATTTTTCATACATGCCTTCACTCAGTGTCTGTGTAAATATTACTTTCTTTTTTCTGCTTCCAACCAGATGTTAATTCACTTTCCTTCTGTGTTCGTTTTTACTCCCACCATCCTAACTATTTTCACGTGTGGAATCCTGATCATTCCCCCCGCCCCCTCTCTTCTGCATACACAAACGCATTTTTCTAATACATGCATCTTTTGGTCTTGTAATTTTTTCAGTTATATAGAATACATTGTGATTTCAATGTATGTTAAAAACTAAATTTATAAAATTTCCAAAATTTACTGTAGGTGTACATATATATAGTATATATATATATATATACACATATATATAAAGATAAAATCCATATATATAATATATATAAACACTGGAGTGCTGCGAGGCCTTTCGACTCTGTCGTCCTTTACTTTGAGTATGCTAAGTACAGAACGACAGAGTCGAAAGGCCTCAGCACTCCAGTGTTTCCTTTCCTTCGTGGATTTTATCTTTATTTATTTATTCATATTTTCTTGATTCAGTTTATATATATATATATATATATATATATATATATATATATATATATATATATATATATATATATATATATATATATATATATATATATATATATATATATATATATACCTACGATAAAATATGGTTGTAAGTTGATTCCTATGTATAATTATATGTACAGTATGTAATCATACACTGTAATTAACTTACACCCATTGGGGATTATAAATGATAAGTGCTTATCAGTTGTAATTCCCTGCAGGTATAAGTCACTCCGAAGGTATAGTGCTTTCTGTATTAATTGATGTTTGCGGCTTAATACTCGTGAATACAAAATTGTCATGAATAAATGTACATAATTATGTATATTAATGTATGTATATATATACTGTATATGTGTGTGTGTGCGCGCGCTCGTCTGTCTGTATTTGCGTGTCTGCATGTGTAAATTCTCTGTTCCTCGGAACCTGCTTTAATCTGTTATTCCTGTATTCACTTTAAACAGATTTTTTCTCCACTGTTTGGAAGGCAACTACTTCGATATTTATTAAGCATCTGTGATCGTTATTTTCACTGGTTTTCCCTTTCGATATCTTCGGGCATAAAAATAGTACTATCCTAGCAGTTGCAGTGTAAATATTCTTTTCCAAGAACTCAGTTTCCAGAGATTTACGATCAGCAATATGTTTATTTGCAGCTTTTATAATGTTTGGTAAACACAACCTATTTGGCATGTCAATAGTTGAGCTTTTTGTTACAGCAGATAACGTCATATAACATATACCGCTTTAACTCTGCAGACAGTTCATCAATTCTGCACCGCTGATCTTCCTTAGTTGTCGTGTTTACACACACAAACATCAGCTTCTACGATTCATTTCCTCGGAAGACAGCTGACCCAGCACTCCCTTCATACGCCTCAACTTTTTATACTATAAACTCTCCTGTTGTTTTTCTCGCTTCGCCTTTTCTATAGGATGGACTTTGTTTTGCATACTGCCAGCATCCGTGACACAAGTTACTAAACAAAAGAGATGCTTTCATTCTTTCATCATCCAGCTTACTATATTTTTCTTGCCTTTATAGCATTAGTCTTGCTCAGAGCCCCTTCTAACCTCTTCTCTTTCAGACACTCTTACCTCGTGCCCAGTCTTTGAAGTTTCGTTCACTACCTTCAGTCAGCACTGCCATCTGCAAAGGTCAACCAGCATTATACTTCATTCATGAATTTCTCCTTTTCAACAACTTTGCGTCTGCATCTGTCTATTCTCTGACCTCTTGCATCATTCCACAGTAGAGATTTTTAAAATTAAGTATCTGCTCAGATTTATACCAAAATTTTCAACATGCTCTAGTTTTTTCATTCACATTCTTTTTTACTTCATCTGTTATGTACCCTTTTGTCTTACACCTGTACTTCATGCAACTTCACTTTTCGCTCACATCATTCCACAGTAGAGGTTTTTTAAAATTAAGTATCTGCTCAGATTTATACCAAAATTTTCAACATACTCTACTTTTTTTCATTCACATTCTTTTTTACTTCATCCGTTATGTACCAATAAATGTTCATCCCTTTTGTCTTATACCTGTACTTCAAGCAACTTCACTTTTCGCTCACATCGTTCCACAGTAGAGATTTTTAAGATTAAGTATCTGCTCAGATTTATACCAAAATTTTCAACATGCTCTGCTTTTTTCATTCACATCCTTTTTGCCTTCATCTTTTATGTCCAATAAATAATCATCCCTTTTGTCTTACACCTGTACTTCAAGCAAATTCACTTTTCGCTCACTAACCCTCCTTGTTTCATAACGTACTGCTTCTTCTTCTTTTTCTTACAAACGTACACCTAAAGACAGTCCATGCCAGTCAGTAACCTCATCCTGGAATTTTGCATGTCCCTCATAAATTTCCGCGGTAGGGTCTTTAACCCTAGTCCTCTTTCATCTGTCTTCTCCATATATGTTAGTCTCACCTCTTAGCAAATTCACTAGGTTTAGTGAAATTTCTGGTCACATTTACAAATCTATCATCTTCAACTAAAAGTAATGCTAATTTCTACTCTTGTTTCAACTAGAGATTAATTAGACGCTCTTAGTAGTTCTTTTTTCCATCTTGACATTAGTTAATTTGCTTTTTCGTATACGTTTTACTCACATATAATCTAACAAAATCTTTTCATCACCATATCTTCTTTTCCATGTAGACTTATGAAATTTTATTCTTTTTATAACCCTGCATTTCCAAATGTCAGTCTCCCTTTTTTAAGCATTTTCACGACCTTATCGAATGCATTTCACGCTAAATCTTTCTGTCAACCAACTTTGCCTTTAAATCATCTTGTCCAACCACCCTTCCTAATTCTTCAAGCCCCACCTGGCACCGATTTAGACTCTCCCTGGAGCTTCCTCTTTCTCTCCTGAACTTTTCCATTTTTGGACTATATACATT
>NC_089760.1:21645000-21655000 GCF_040412425.1 Macrobrachium rosenbergii | reverse complement strand
TTATTATTAAAACTTTCACGGGTTCATATGGGCCAAGCCAATTAAGCATTAACTTTCCCAAAAACTGTGTTACGCAGAAGAACAGTTTCAAAGAAGACCAGTTTCAAACAAACCATAGTCGATTGCCTCAGGAATCCGAGATATTAAATTTTAAGACTAACTACAGGAACCCCACCCCCTCAATTTTAAAGAACCCCCTACATTTTCTCTCCTTCAATCTAATCACTTGTTGCCAGTCACGAGACCCACTTTTGGTAAAATTTCCGTAAAAGTAGAGACAACTTTTTTGCACAATTCTGCAAACAAGCAGAAATACAAACATATGAAGAGATAACCAGAAAAATTGAGACAAATAAACTGAACTAAGAAAATAGCCTTCACAGCAGAGCTGATTGATTGATTTATGGTAATTAAAGTTGGCGTCGTAACATCTAAGGTTGCTGACGCCGTAAGGAAATTGAATATCAGAATATAAATCAAGAGACAAAAACGTTAAAGTTAATGGAAGGTCCCTAAAAACCGTGAAAGATTGCCAGGCAGGATGGCTATTAATCATCATCGTTAGCAAAAAGCTGGCAATTATTTTAAACAATTCCGTCAAGACGATATACGTCCCAGAATGCTTCTGGCATCCAAGTAGCAAGAAATAACTTTTCCATCGTCATTTGGAAATACATAAAGTAATACCCACCTTTCTGGCAGATTATTATATATATTGCTAAGTGATTAGCAATATTTCATCTTACAAAACAAAGTATATTATATATTTAGAATGATTAAGTATAGTATTAATACTGTCACAATATCATCAGTGGTCTGGACTATGGTAACTTAATACCATTATTCTATAGTGCAATTTTTTATCCATAGTTTCTTGAATTTATTTGAGTTCGCTCTCTTAAGCAATGTTTAAAACGCTCTTCAAGAAACTGGAAGCATCGTCAATCCTAGCAGTTTTTTCATTTACATATAAGAAGAGCGAATAATTTTGACATGTTGCGAGAATTTCACCTCAACAATACTACTATTAACGGAGGAATCGCTTTTTACCTAAATAGTTCATTTCGTTACTTATAGAATTAGAAAAAATCGTTTCTCAATTTTTTGCATCTTAAGACATCTGAAGTAATTTTAAATAAGATTAAAATTCATTTGACGACATTGCCCCTTAAACAGTAGACATATATAGTTTTATGATTAATATAAACAAGAAGGACAGAAAGAATATTGTTTTGGTAATGATTGGGAGTTGTTCCAAAAGATGTCAGTTTAATTTTTTTTTTTTTTTTTTTACTAAATTAGAATGGCAATTTTCGGAACATCTAGTCATTTTCAAAGTAATAATCTTTCTGTCCTTTTCGTGATATGGATAATAAAATTTGTTTTATTTAATATCAAATGCATAATGTTGTCAAATTATAATAGTAATGTGAACGTACAAGAAAGATCCAAGATTTGTAAGAAATGCACCACTGAACAAACATAATGCGTTTGATACCATTGTAATTCACAATTGAAGCAGCAGAAAAGACGCTATTCCACTTCCTGGTATCCAGGCAGATTCAGCTGAAAGCTCTCGGTATTGACATCTCTTACGAAACTGAATTTGATAAGGCTCATTCTGAAATGTAAGTTCGGCAACAAGACTGACAGAAATCAGGGACTCGCCTCATGTAGTTTTTTTTTTTTTTGTTTTTAGATGTTTATGTGTTTTAATTTATTTTCTATAATTTACAATTTATGATGATTATAGTTTCTTTTTCTCTTTAAATGTGGTGATTAGTGATTCTTAGTTTTCTGTAAAAAAAAAAACTATTGTGCCGGCTTTGTCTGTCCGTCAGCGCTATATTCTGTCCGCACTTTTTTTCTGTCTGCACTTTTTCTGTCTGCCCTCAGATCTTAAAAACTACTGAGGCTAGAGGGCTGCAAATTGGTATGTTGATCATCCACCCTCCAATTATCAAACATATCAAACTGCAGCCCTCTAGCCTCAGTAGTTTTTATTTTATTTAAGGTTAAAGTTAGCCATAATCGTGCTTCTGGCAACGATATAGGATAGGCCACCATCGGGCTTGGTTAAAGTTTCATGGGCCGCGGCTCATACAGCATTATACGGAGACCACCGAAAGATAGATAGGCCTCAATTGATTATACGCAGTAGCGGCTGTACAGAAAACTCGATTGCACCGAAGAAACTTCGGCGCATTTTTTACTTGTTTATAGTTTTTCTTTTTAGCGCTAATACGTTTGATACAATGAAATGAACAGATTAATCATCATTATGGATTTTACATGTTCCTTTGACTTCATAAAACTGCTTTCTTTTCAAGCACGTTGTATCCCTCGAAATCAAGGTAGCCATATCTTGATATTCTTAGTAAAAAAAAAAAAATTTTTCGTTAGGATGTTTCAAAAATAAAATCAATTTTTACGTCAGGTTTTGATCAGATTGAGTAATTTTTCGGTAGCTTGGATTTGGCTTTGGGAAGCAACTCACGGTTCGTGGATTAAGACCAAAACAACTTTTCGATCTCTAGTTAATTGGAATTAATTCAGATGCCATTAGTACTCTCTCTCTCTCTCTCTCTCTCTCTCTCTCTCTCTCTCTCTCTCTCTCTCTCCAAAAAGTTTAACCACTGAGTATACCTTAGTTTAATGTGTGCAAAACCAATTTGGGGTGAAAAGACCACTAAGAGCTGATTAACAGAAATGAGCTGAACCACTACAATAATTATAATGAAAAAACCTTAATATATAAAGAAAACACTTACCCAATTAATAAATAGAAAAACAACACATTCAAACGCAATAAGGAGGAGAAGTTCAAAAGAATGCTAAAAAACCAATTATTTTATCCTTGTAACAAAGCCGTGATCTGGTTAAACTAAGAATCTCCACGTCTGGAGATTGAACAGGGGACCAATTATGGGCCCAACAGCTTATTGTAAGTCCAAATACCGTAAGGTCCCCACATTATACGTAGAAGGATAATAAATGAATAAATTCCAGCTGCTGAAGGAAGTGATCCAAAATAATCCCAAGTTCAGGATGCCAAAAACGTAGCAGTCAACCAGCGGCCAAAATAAATAGATACGCCCAGGTCAAGGTTCAATTGTCCAATTCTTCACTGGCCGGCCGGAGACTCAAAACATGAAAGACAAAACTAAACACAAGAACCACCAGAGAGGAAAAACTAGCTAATACATTGTGACAATAATTTGACATTTAAAATTAAAGCTAAGACAAATCAACTAATTAAATAATGACAACAAGATGACAGCTGATTAACAGCTCTCCTAGGGCCGGCCCGAAGGATTCTCTCTCTCCAAACTATGATTCCATGAAACTCGAACTCGGCCCTAGCAGTCTCTCTCTCCAAACTATGATTCCATGTCCTAACTGTCTTTTCCATGGAAAAGGAATAGAAACCGAGAGGTGTTGCAGATAACTGGCAGCAGAGAACGTCCCCATATCTTGTAGATGCATGCAAATCATTCCCATCCCGTATTTTTCCCATTCTCTTTGTCTTTGTACGTTTTTCACCTCGCACAATTGCATACTCTTCTCTCCCTGTTGTTTCTTCTCGTTTGATTACCCTTTGCACTTTTTCCATTTCTCTCTTTGTTCTCTTGTCGAGATTGATGCAGGCGATTACCAAAAGGATTTCCTTCATCTCGACTTTTCTTGCCTTATCTTCCTTGTCTTGCTGAGATTTTTGAGCTTTGTCTTAATCGGTTTTCTCTTTCATAATTCTTACCCTCTTCCCAGTTATTTCGGCCGTCAGTGATCGCCGTTGCTGAGACGCCAGTCTACATATATCAATCAGTAAATCAACCCCCAGGTGGTTGAAATTGATTATTACGGTTTCCCAGTCAGGTATTTTATATTTTCAGTAGTAAGCTGTCAATTTCTGCGTTGACGCCACATTTAACAATAAATTGATTCGAAACCGTATTTCTATTGAAACTCGTGGATTCTTCTAACGCTGTGAAGGCGATAGGTCATAAATATTTTCCTTTAAACCCTTGTGCTATAGACAATTGAGAAGTCATTTTACGTAAATTTCGATTTTTCATAATGCTTGGTGTAGGAATTGACAGGGCCTATTCTAATTTTTCATGGAAAAAGGGAAGTGAAGACTTTGTTTTGTAGTTATCGTTAAGCCGCAACGGCCATTTAGTGTTACCATTCACTTTACTAACTGCCATCCACTTGAGTTCAATAACGAATTCGCGTTTATATTTGTCTAAACTGTTTCGATTTCCTGCAAACTTCTCAGTACTAAGGTTTGTTTTTTTCTTAGAGCACACTTTATGTTAACCTTTTAAAATACCTTCAAATGCCTGGTTTATAAACAGTGACCACCTAAACTGCAAACAAATGAGAGGAGTCATGGTCTATAACATTATAGCCAAAAATGTTCGGGTTCGGCATTCCCTACCTATTCGGTTTAGCGGCTTCCTTCTCCTTGTCTACAGGCTTCAGAATGCTCTCATCGCTTCTGCTTTCTTAGCGATAGTTTTCAGCAACCCTTGGTTTTCAGCTTCCTTTCAGGAGGCCGGTCAATCTATATCTATAAGGTTAAACCGAAATCTGCTATCAAACAGACTTTCATGTAACCCTTACTCTATAACATTACCCACCTTCTCTCGCTGTCTTGTACTGCGAAGATAATTCATCCGTGTGTAAAGCTCTTTATGTTTCTTATGGCAAAAATCATGACATAAGTCTTAATGGCAATTTCGATAAGAGAGACGATATTACTTCCATCTTAAACTTAGGCCTCGTGAAAAAAAAACACACAGGATAAGGCGAAAAGATCAGACATAAAGGAAACAACAGACTTACTTTAAAAGATGGAAGATCTTAGGAGTTGTGGAAATCGGAGTAGAAAAACAATTCTTAAGCATCTGTACATTTAACAGAGCAATACCACTTAGTCATTATTTTATAAAATACGCATTCGAAGGATATGATAGAATATGAATGCTTGTGACAGAGATAGAAGGTTAACGGGTTGTAATGAAGGAAGGTGAGAAATAAAATATGCATGGAATGAGATCTGGAATAAAGATTTGGTAAAATTACTGCTGCTCTTATCGACATTAATTCTTGTTATGTCTTTTGCCAATTCTGATTTTCCATGAGACCATGTCATTCGCAGACAATGACAAAAAATAACGATTGCCTCATTCCTTATATCAATGATTTTCCCATAATTATTTATGACTATATTTGAATGGGGTAGCAATACTAGCAAGAAGGTAAATTTGGATAAATATGGGGTTATTTATTCTAGACAGAAGACTCCTAGGTTTAAAATAGGCAGAGAATTTCAGATACTCGGGATCGACCGTAACCTGAGGTTGAAAGTATGATGAAAGCGGTTAGGGGGAAATGAAGGGAGGTAGGAGGTGAACTGAGTAACAGAAGAATGCCAGTTAAACTGAGAATAAAGATTTCTCGCCATATAATCTGACCAGTGATGATGCATGGTTCAGAAACATAGGCATTCGAAGGAAGGAGGAACAAGCTGGAGCGAACAAACATAAGGATATTCCTGCGTGAGAGGCCCAAATATGAAAAAATTCGAAGTGCCAAGGTGGTGAAGATTATTGGTATGAAAGGAGTCGAGATTGAGATGACATGGTCATGTGGTAAGAATGGGCGAGCAGGGAGGAATGAAGAGGGCTTGGGTGGAACCTGTTAAGGGTAGAAGGTCAAGAGTGAGGCAAAGGAATAGATGGTATGATAAAGTGAGGGAGGATTGGGGAAGAAGGGTTTAGCACACGAAGATGCCTTCTATTTTTATTGAAAGCACAGAACAGAAGAAGCATAGGGTAGAGGAAGCATAGTATAGAAGGCGAATCCAAGGCAACCATCCCCTTAGCCTAGGGATACCGGTGGGGATGAAGAAAAGGAATAACTCAGAGATGTTCCAAAACAACTGTAAGATTAAAAATAAAAAAACGCAGACCTCTAAAAATTCAAGGAAGATCAATGGTGAAGAATGTTACCTCATCGTAAGGAGACCCTTTTAAAAAAATGAGAGGTTTCTCTTAAGGGGAAAAAACACATAATCTAAATGAAAAAGGGAAACAACCGTAGTTCTGTTGGGATGAAATGTTACGTTCTACTTTTGCCCGAAATCCTCTGGGGGGATTTAGATAATACTTACGGAAATTACGAGAGGAAAGGAGATTAGGGAATCCTTTCGGGAGGCTCCTTCCACTCCTGGCGTATGATGAAACGAGGATCATCTGCTTCCACGTCAGAGTTGACAATTAACTTCATCCGAACGCTTCCGCGTAATATGTTCTCTCTCTCTCTCTCTCTCTCTCTCTCTCTCTCTCTCTCTCTCTCTCTCTCTCTCTCTCTTTTCCAGTTTTTGTTACCAGGTTTCTAAAAGTAAAGTAATGCCACCGGAAATTCAGAGCCATTGGCGCAGAACACGAAAGTCAGCACTAAAGAAGAACCGTTTATTTGTTATAGAATAAGAATTGATCAAGAGACCAGGTACATTAAAATCAACAGAGGTATCACCCAAACACAAATATACAACTTACATTGAAAAAGCACATTTTTTTTTATCCTCAAAACATGAATTCATTCGACGGCAGGTAAAGTAACAGAAATTAGTTAAAACAGGTATTTAACAGGATCATAACCATACCATCGGTCACAGGGGACAAATATCGCAACATTTAAAGCAGAAAATAAAAATGTCCTTGAACCCACAAGCCGAAAAATGGAATACCTCTCTCTCTCTCTCTCTCTCTCTCTCTCTCTCTCTCTCTCTCTCTCTCTCTCTCTCTGTGTGTGTGTATGTGTGTGTGTGTGTGTGTGTAACATTAACAGAGATCTGTATTTGCTGTCTGTTTAATCACATCAATCATCGTTACCCGAATCCTCTGTACTGGTCGATGTGAAATGTTGCCCTTAGATAGAGAGTCTCATCTCGTTCGATATAACTCACTTTAGGACGAAATAACATTGGTTATCCTGATAAAGGGAATGAATTCAAATGCTATTAAAAGCCTCTCTCTCTCTCTCTCTCTCTCTCTCTCTCTCTCTCTCTCTCTCTCTCTCTCTCTCTCTCTCTCTCTCTCGTAAGGGTAGCGGATATTGGACATCAGCTGGGAAAAATTAATAATGATGGGCTTAAGTGAAATAAGTTTGATATGAAGCACGTACTTCCCAGGGTCTTACTGATAATGAAACCTGAAATTATAACACTCGAGTTATTATAGCTCAGAACCGAAGCTATAAAAGGTTATTCTCTCTTTTTTGATAAACGCAAAAAATATTAGTGCTGCTCCTTGCCAAAATTTAATTAAATGGGGGGAAGAATAGGGAAAAATTATGCATTTCAGAGATGGTAAAACTAAGGAAATTCTTTAGGTTCCTTATTTTAATAATGCCTGAGAAATAATATTTTTTTCCATTGGATTATAAAACTAGTAGTATCAAATGTATAGAAAGAAGTTGAGTGCTGTATCAAAAAAAAAGCTTTTATGACTGGGTGCTCATAAAGAAATTACTTACCAACTATGTGTGTGTATATATATATGTGTGTGTGTGTATATATGTATATATATATATGTGTGTGTGTAAGTATCTCCTAGTTTTCTTTTGAACAATTGGCTGGGACGATTTTTTGCTGAAGTTAATTATTTCTCCTTATATTTCTTTTATCTTCTTCAGATGAGCTTCTTAGGAATCTGAGAAGTAATAATTGCTTTCTTCCTTTTGATGATGATAATTACAATCAGTCAGCTGTGCTTTAGTCTAAATAGACATTACAACGGATGTTTATTGTATATATGGCTTCTGCGGCGCGTGAGGTTTGAATTTTCAGGTTAGGTGGTCGGGGCAGCTAGATGCATTTCTCATGCTCTGGAGTCGCCATGCTATCTCTCCTTTGGGGTCTCGTACGGGGCATGACATGGATATTGTCTCCACTCTTGCTTTGGGCCTATGGTTCCGCTACCATTTGGTGATGCTGAGAACTAGTTAGCTCTGATAAGATGCACAGCTTACTCTCTCGCCTCTTGAGGAAAGCCGTCTTCTATTGTAAGCTGAAGATTAATCAATATCAGTAAGTGCGCATGACATCCGCTGTTTGCAGTTGGAAGGTGATCTCTCTGCCCTCCATCGCCGTCTGGAATGCAGTGCTTGATTGTTGCCGTGGACGGACACATAACTTTGAAAGATGGCAGCTTAACACAACCCCTCGCTGCTTTTAAACTTATATACCTCGTTAGTTGTCTCCGTGGCATTTCCACAAGAGTCTTTGTTGTTTTTTCTCATTACTAGTGTGTTGATCAAATTAGAATGGCAGTATTTCCTTTAGATGCATAGCTGTAGAGGGCAGTGGGTAAAACTATTCTGGTAGTGGTAATGGTTATTGTGCATCCTTTTATAATACAGAGTGGCGTTGGTTTCGGTAGGTGTCGCCACCATAAGAGTGACCGTTGGCATAAATACCCAGTTAATTGCGTATGCAGTTATCCATGGGTGCTTGAGACATCTGTTCTTCATATTCTTTTAGTTAATGCTGTCTAATTCTGAATGTATAGTCGTCTGCCTTTCACCATGCAGGAATGCTCTCCTGACTAAGTGTTAGTTGGTATCAGGGCATTCACTGCAGTCGTTTTGGTAATAATTCTTGATTGCTGTTGTCTGGTAAACCATAGTTTTACATTTGTCTTGACTCTTTCCTTATTGGCATCTCGGAATGTGAGACATTTGGGTGCAGTCGTTTTGGCAGTAGTCTATGTCAGCTTTGTTCTGGTAAACTGTGGTTTTATATTGGTCTTAGCTCTTTCCTTATTGACATCTGGGAATGTGAGGCAGCTGTGATCAGTAACATCCCAGAAGACCCCCCCCCCACATCCCAGAAGACCCCCCCCCCGCTTATCCCTCTTTCAGAAATGCTGCGCCAAAGAAACCTCTCTACTTATAAGCGAGACCTCATCTGCCTGGGCGATGGCTGTACAATGCAAATGCGTATCTGGAAGATGCGGGGGAGATGATCTTCATTCCCCACCTTAAACCAAAGATCTGGACCTGATGCATTAATGGCACATTTATTGCCATCGGTGCCAGTGAAGGTACTACCCTCCAGCAGGACGTCCTCGAAAGGACCTTGAGCTTGAGGACCTTAAGCTTACACTTCATTGGTGAAGTGTAAGCTCAAGGTCCTTGAGCCCATGAGCTTACACTTTACCACTGAAGAGTAAGCTCACGGTCCTCAAGCTTGAGCTCAAGGACCTTGAGCTTACACTTCATTGGTGAAATGTAAGCTCAAGGTCCTTGAGCCCATGAGCTTACACTTCACCACTGAAGTGTAAGCTCAAGGTCCTCAAGCTCAAGGACCATGAGCTTACACTTCACCACCGAAAACAGTACAGAATGCTGCTTCATGTTACTGGACGTCAGCACAGAAAAGAGCCAGGACTAATATAATGAAGCACTTCAAAGCCGATGAGGGTCACTGCCTGAATGCCAGTGCCAGTGGCCTTGATGTCTATAAATGACCTGTTGCCTTTGTGTATGTCAGGAGGGCACTTGAGAATTGTACTTCTTGGATGGTTATACGTGCAGAATTGGATCAGTTTGGACGGATGTTTATGAAAAATGGAGAGAGCATCCATCGATGGGTAGCTGTGTGTGTAAACAGCTGAATAATCGTGCCAGCAACTCAGTGTTACAATGATTGCAGCTATAGGATACATATGTCTGAGTTACAAAACGACGTACCATAGACATTACCGTGAAGAAATAAAAGCCATCAAAAGGATAATTAACAATGAGGTTAATTTCAAATCCGTAACATCCTCGTGTCATTATTAATATACTTTCATTCTAATCCACTCAGCACCCTGATATCGAACCACCCTTCACACAGAGACAGCTAACATGGTATATAAATTCAGATGTGCTTAATAGATGTGTCAAGCTCGCAGTAACTGCTACCTTGAACATTTCCAAAACAGAA
>NC_089760.1:21552500-21642500 GCF_040412425.1 Macrobrachium rosenbergii | reverse complement strand
GTTGTAACTAGAGAGATGCTGAAGTAACTTACTTCAAACTTTTTTGATAATGAACCTAAGACAGTCTCACTTTCAGGAACTCCTTTGTTTAAATTGAGTGTTTAGTGGGTGTCTTGGATCATCTGTTGAACACTCACCCCCCGTAGCTGATTCTTGTACCCTGGCACAAATTTCTTGAGGCTGCGTGAGTCAAGAATTCTTTGGATGTAACGGTAACTTACCAAATAGGACACATATTATAAGACAAACATATGACCAGGTCAAGGACGCACTATGCCCATATATATCCTTCTTAACCTTGGCCAGCATACTTCTACCATTACCTTGGCATGAGATACTGACCCCATGATGGAATGTCCTTCTTCCAGGCCTGACCCTAAGGAAATAAATAGGAACTCGATAGCTTTGGCACGAAGATGGTTGGCTTGTTAACCGATGGATGGAGCAGGAAAAAAAGTGGTTTAAGATGGAAATGGGAAATGGATGAAAGATTAATGCTCTCCCTCACAAGATTTCTCACAGCAGGTGGCGAAGTAAATGGCTACGGCCGTAAGTAAACATGCAGCCACGGTACAAAAACGAGGAAAACAGAGAGAGAGAGAGAATCAAAGCAACCTCATGTGAGAGAAAATTTATAAGTATATTAATCATGCATTTTAATAGTTACTGAAGCAGATTTTTGAGAATTTTCTTTGGTAAAAATGATAAACGACGAAAAATTAAATGAACAGAATAAATAGAATTCGATGTCCTATAAAAAGCTTTTGGCAGGAATGATCGTCAAGTTATTAACGCCTTCAGCAATATACATACATACATACACACACACACACACACATATATATATATATATATATATATATATATATATATATATATATATAAAACTAGAATCTACAATTAAGACGAGGTAAAAATTTGCCTCTCAAATGCTTTCGTGTATTTACTATGTACACACTCACTATATGCAAAGCCCTTTGATGATGTGTAAATAGTAAATACACGAAGGCGCTTTGGAAGCAGTCTCTTACCTCACCTTAATCTTGAGTGAGTTTATCTGTAATATATACACACACACACACACACACACACACACACATATATATATATATATATATATATATTTATATATATATATATATATATATATATATATATATAAATATATGCATACATACATATATATACATACATGTATATACTTACATATATATACATACATGTATATACTTACATATATATATATATATATATATATATATATATATATGTATATATACATACAGTACATATTCTAAGCCAGGCAACAGTTCGGATTCCACTGGTGTCGAAGCGCTTATTAATTGTAATTCCCGAGATATAGTGAATTAGGTATTAAATGATTTGTTGCTTTATATTTATAGATATATATATATACATATATATATATATATATATATATATATATATATATATATATATATATATGTAGGTATGTATGTATTAAGCAACATATCATTCAATACCTAATTCGCTATATCTCTGGAATTACAAATAATAATAAGTGCTTTGACACCAGTGGAATCCGAACTGTTGCCTGGCTTAGAAATAAATATATGTACTGTATATATATATATATATATATATATATATATATATATATATATATATATATATATATATATATATATATATATATATATATATATATATATATATATATATATATGTGTGTGTGTGTGTGTGTGTGTGTGTGTGTGTGTGTGTGTGTGTGTGTGTGTGTATTCATATATGTATTTGTATATTAACACTTATAAAGTCAAAAACGTTTAATACCCAATTCATTATATCTCGGGAATTATAATCAAGTGCTTCGTCACTAGAGGGATTCGAACTGTTGTTTGGCTTAGAAATAACGATGTATACTGTATATATATATATATATGTGTATAATATGTATGTATATATGGAAATATATAAATTATATAATATGTGTGTGTGTATGTGTGTCATTTCCTTTGCTAGAAGTGTCTTCATAGAAAAAATAATACAACGGTCACTGCTACATTCATCTTTAAATGCATGTAGATGTTTTCGTGGCCTGATAAAGGTTATTATTTTTTCAGTTCCGTATTGGTCGGTGATCCTCTTACCTTCAATGTTTGATAACATAAGTATCTCACAGAATACGGGAAAATCTTTTTTTTTCCAAAATTCCTGAGACGTTCATGTAAATCCCTCTGAGGCATCTCTTCTTAAATAAAAAAAAATGTGAATTTCGTTACAACATAATTTCTGTGGTCTCTTTTCCGTCCAATTATTATTTCAGGTCTTTTCTCAATTCTGTTTTATTTTGGTCTTCAAAGAATCCTTTGTTTTTGTCTGACTAGAAGTTACTACACCTCTGTATTATTATTTTATATTTACAGAAGATTATTTACACCGCACTCTCCCATATATAAACAAGAGAGTAGCTTGCTGTAAGACTTATTATTAGACAAGAGTATGTTATGCTACCATGGCTATTTAATATCCTCATCGATGAACTGGCTGCTTAATATCCTTATCGATGCACTTAGTAACAAATCAGGTGCAAGGGTGTGGGATGAATATGGGTTGTGGAGGAATTGTGCAGTGGCTGATACTTACAGATTATACATTGCATAAACTATTGAAAATGTTCACAAGAAGATAAATTCGACGATAAACGAAAACAAGGTTAAGGTAATGAAGTTATATTAAAGCAAGGATGGTGGAGCATTGGATATTAATATGGAGGTGGAAGAAAGAAATGGTTAATGAACATAGTTATTTAATGCCTAACGTAACAGATGATGATAAGAGAACAGAAGAGGCAAGTCAAAGAATATGTGAAGCAAGAAAGGGAGGGCTTCCTCCACGATTCAGCAGGCCAAATATGAATGTGACAGCGACCATTGTCGTGTTTTTTTATCTGAAATTACTCTCTGCAGGAAACAGGGCTTTAAAGTGAAAAAATAAAATAATTACATACACACATATATATACATACAGCATATATATATATATATATATATATATATATATATATATATATATATATATATATATATATATATATATATATATAATATATGCGTTAGTGGGTGGGGGCGGGTTGTCAGTGTTTATTAGTGCAGCCTTGCTCGTCTTTGAAAAAGGAGAGCTGCTCAACGAACCCAGTTTCGTCCTTATATCTGTCCTCCATATATTTATCACTATGCATTTGCACCTCTAGCTTAACCCGTATTTTCCAAGTCTCTTTCTTCCTAGTGTACATACACTCCCTCTTTCAATTTCCACTTCATTCGTCAACCATTCATTACCCGTCCATTTACCTTCATCAGCAGCAATCACATTCTGTAATGTAAATTTCCTCTTCGTTATCGTTCATCAGCAACTTCATTCACGTTAGTGATTTCTCTTTTTTTTTTTTTTCAAAAGTCAAAGGAACCTGAGCGTCCCCGTTAATGCCTAATGAACCTCCTTTTTTTTTTCTTTTTAACCGCCTACGTATATTTGGCACTGGCAACGTAACCGTAATTACGGAGATGGTGCCTTGTTAGTGGGTGACTGCGTGAACTGCTCTTTTCCTTGTCTTCAGAATAGAACTCCGTCACGGCGCAGGCTTGAAAGAAGAAAAAGCTGAACGAGGGAAAAAGAATAACACGGAGTCTACCCAAAGGCACGCTATAGGCGAGGCTTTTAAAATACGGGAGAGGTTGTAGACTCAAGAAATGTGGACAAAGAGAAAAGGTGAAAACTTAGTAGCACGGGAGATAAAAAACGGACTGCCTCCGCCAAATCAATGGAACAAAGGCTGAATTTTTACTCTGTGAACATTCAGCGAAGGAACCGTTCATCTGGTGCGATTTGGATTAAAAACGTAAATGGCAGAGATGAAGGCCACTTTCAAGAACTGGGCCCAGCAAATGCAAGAACAATACTTGAAGTTAAGATAGGAATAAAAACATAGAGAAGTAGAAATGGAGTGAAGTTAAAACAAAGGTCTTATTTTACTATGGTATCACCGTAAAATGTGTAAAAATAATTGAAAATATCAATGAACAGAGCAGCTGCAAAGTTATAATGATGGAGTTTTGTCAAGGGGACTCGCAATAAATAATGAGGCGCTACGAGGAAAAGTTATGTAACCTTTGCTGTTTGCTTTTTTCGTCGACGATAACGAAAGAAGTACTTGGAAATGGAGGTGAAGGTTTAGACTGAGGTAACAAGGGAAGTTTAACAAAGAACCAAAATATCTTTGTCGAAAAGCCCTTAGAATACTCGCTGAACAATCACAGATAAAAAAAACCTCGTAGGTTCGAAGGAAAAAGAAGGAGTTGAGAGTGATAAATCCTTGGGAACGGAATTTCATGCTGCGAAGCAAAAACAGTTGCGAGCAGATAAATCCCGGAAGCTAAGACACAAAGAATTATATAAGACAAAAATGATGAAAACACAAAATATGCGGGGACTGCTGAACTGAGATTAAATAAGGTAGAAACATACAAAGAAAATAGATACACAAAAATAACAAATCACAGGAAGAGGAAAATATGCCATCAGAACGATTATTCTTTAACATTTAAACGAAAGGTAAAAGTATTCTCTTAAGATTAATGGAATTCCAGAATGGAATGAGAGAGAGAGAGGAGAGAGAACCCCTTAGAAGAGAGAGAGAGAGAGAGAGAGAGAGAGAGGCTTTTAATAGCATTTGAATTCATTCCCTTTATCAGGATAACCAATGTTATTTCGTCCTAAAGTGAGTTACATCGAACGAGATGAGGTTCTCTATCTAAAGGCAACATTTCACAGGCGACCGGTTTAAAGGCCTCGGGTAACAATGATTGATCAGGTTAAGTAGACAGCAAAAAACATTTGTTTTCTCTCCTGATGAATCGTAATCTTTTAAAATGTTAAGGTCCATCAGTCTGAAACATCTCGTTAATTTTTTTTTTCTCGAAAAAGGTTTAGTTTCATCTCCATTAGAGGCGAAGTAAATCTGGCAGTGGCATAATTTTTTCTCTAGTTTCTGACACTGTTATGTAATTTAAGAATACAACAGTATAAGAAACATTAATAATAATAATAAATAATAATAATAATAATAATAATAATAATAATAATAAAGACTTCCTGAACTAAAAGAATCCCTCTCCTCGTGAATTATACTTACTACTTTTTTTGGAGAAAATAAAAGAAAATGAGAATTACTGCCAAATCAATAAATCATCCCTAACCTTCTCTACCAAATCCCAGAGAGACTCATGACGAAGTAGATCGTAATCAAGGAAAATGTTGCGCCCTCCCTTTTCTGTCGGCCAATAAATGTCAATGAGAGTCTGAAGTGAAGCTGCCAAGGGAATAGGGGCAATATTGGCAGGATTTGCTGTTTCATCTGACCGCGTTTTGGTAACATGTAAACGGAGTTTGGTGTTTCTTAAGCTTATGCTTAACAATTATGTCACCTAACACTGGGATTCGTTTAATCATCGTCTTTGAAATAGCTTTAAAATTTTCCCACATTCACTGCGACTGGAAAATGATTATCTTCAACTGTCAGCTCTCTCAGAACTGAATCTTCAACTGTCAGCTCTCTCAGAACTGAATCTTCAACTGTCAGCTCTCTCAGAACTGAAGATTTTGTCTGATGCGAAGACTTTTTCCCCTGTTGGAACTTTTAACTTTGACAGAAATAAAGACGAGACAAAACTGCTATTAAGCAATAAGGAAACACTGTAAATGGGAATTACAATGAAATTAAGAAAAAAACTCGATGTAGCTCGCTAACTGAATTGAATTTTGGGGGCCTCATTGTTACATAAGATGATGGGCATAAGGTATACTGTACATAGTAGCGTACGGACAGAAACGTGGTGCCCGACCCCAGGTCCCGTGACCCGCATGCTGAGTGAGAGCAATTTGTGTTTGTTAACAGTCAATCAAATAACAAAAACAAGAGACATAATGTACATGCAGTGATAAAATAGACATTGGCGAAAGGGCCAGGAAATTCTACATACAAATATATACACGAGATTCTTGCTGCGTTGATAGATGCGATACATGATCGTAATTAATGGGTAAAGAAGACGTCTTTGCAGTATAATCAAATCCTTGCTGTCCCGTGAGGAATGGAAGATACTTTATTATGACGTCGCTCTCATAGGGAGGGCGAACTCCAAACATGGAAAAAAAGCAGATGTTTTACCTCTGCAATGAATGTGGAAACGAGCCTCACCATAGACAGTATTATAAACGTTGACCAACTTCTCAGAAAATGATTTCATTTATAATTAACGTCAATTTGGAAGACTTGCCATTGCCATCTCTTCTTTGAAACGGTTTTAACTAATCTAGCGTCATTTACTTCCATTAGCTCCCCAAGCCATCTATTTTCGATGTTTAAAAGGCTTTCCACATCTACTTTCCTTCCCGGTTTTTACTTTCCTTCCCCAATTCCCACTCATCAGCAGCATCCACACAGTGTAATATTAATTTCCCCCTCCTTATCTTTCATCAGCGACTTCTTCCACGCTCGCGATTACTCTCTGAATAGTCAAAGGAGCTTTAAAATTTCCTCGTCCTTGCCTAACGATCCTCCTTTTACTGCCCGTGTATATTTGGCATTAGCACCGGAACCACCATTAAGGCGATGGCGTCTTGTTAATTCAGATATTCATGAGCGTTCTTCTTCTCTCGTTCTTTTTTTTTTTTTTATCATCCAGGTAATCCCTTGCCTAGCCTTTGCCTAAGCCTGAAAAAGAAGAAGGAGAAAGATAAAGCGAGAAAGAAGAAATACGGGATCGCACCCTGAAAGAAATCATAGAATGGAAAAGGTCAACAAAGAGAAGACTCCAAAAGTTCTTCTCTCTCCAAGCAGCGAAACAGAGGCCGAACCAGTACCTGCTGAAAAGTACAAAGAGGCCACAGCGTGGCGGATGAAAATAGAACCTTGAAAGTTTTTGATGGCATGAATGACGCGTTGTTACACAGAAGGGCAAAAAGAAAAGGAACATCGCAATCAGAGAACTGTGCTCACCGTGAGGTCCTGTGAATCTTCTCGAACCGGGTTGAAGAGAAGAACTCGGAACTTCAAAAATACCTTCTAATTTTATTTGAGATTTAGGATTTTGAAATGCGACGAGTTTTAAATCATTACATTTATTCAGCTTTTACTGCGAATTCCGTTCTAATAAAAATCTGAATTACCGGAGAAATAGAAGTAAAGAACTTGAATACCTAAAATTTGCCATTCTCGGGATAACAACAGATTGATCTCCGCAGGGGAATAGTGCCGTTAGTGTGCCTCGTCAGAACTCCACGCGTGGTGCACTGTAGTCATTATGAAAGGATGTTTGCAGCGTCCCGACTGCCCCTAGTTTCACCCATTTTTTACTTATACTTTACTTCCATTCTCTCTTCTTTAATCTTGCTGTCCAACCACTCCAACTCCCTCGTTGTACTGTCTGGATTGCTGAATACCTGAAAGGGTCACTGCTTACCTTGGCAGCCATAATTTCATAGATCAAAAACCTGATGGATTAAGGAAAGTCATAAAAATTAAGGCGAAAACAGTTTAGCTGATGATGACCTAGCAAAAGGAACCGACTCCTAAATCAGTACAACTCTTTTCATAAAAGATGTATTGAAAATGATTCTGCTGACTCATGTGCTGCATCATCTGTGATCTGCCATAAAGGGTAATCAGATATTGCTTCTGAAACGCATGACAGTGAACATCGACATCAAGGCATGAAAGAAGACACCATCATCCTATACTACGAGGGAGAAACTCGTCGTTTGATATTGCTGAAAGCCCTCTAAATCGCTTGCTTCTCTTGATATCTGCATCGGCATCCTTATCGTTATTGAAACGTAACCCTCTCTAACGGCGGCTATTGACAGTTCTTCATCTCCCAGCGATTCGGCTCGCCAATTAATACTCCTTCCAAAATCAATTCAGATTAGTATGTTCGTACACGCGAAATGCCATTTGGAAATCGAAAAACGTATTCGAAGCTTCATATGACCTAGGATAAAGTCCTAGCAGCTTTTAGAGTACGCTCACACTTTTGCATAAAAAATAATAGTAGTCTACAAAAAATAAATAAATAAAGCAGAAGCCGACTTTGCCTTAGCTCTGAAAGTATATCATTAGCATCATTTTCAACGCTATGCTTTTTTCGATTGCCTAATACACACAAGGATATGGTTTAAATGAAGTGACTACAGAAAACCTACCAATATTTCTGCCTATTTGCATTTTTACGCTGGCCATAGAAATAAAGAATTTTTTCACATCCGTGTTCTTAAAAATGTAATAATGAATACTTACAATAAATATCATGATTTGATATGAGACAATGCGTTAAGAACTGCAAAAAGAATTTTTATATGTTAATAACAACAGAAAAACATATAACACAAAAACTTGCTTATACTGTCATATAACAATAATGTCAAAAATTCTCCATCTCTTTGTGAACCATGGAGGTATTGTAGCATTAAAGAACAATAATACAATAAAACAACCAACAATTGGAAAAACTCTCCTGACAATACCAGGAACTGTACAACAAATCCAAACTAATTCGGACTAGAAAAATCACGGGCAATGAGAATAAAATTGCAGAAAACATGTATAAGATCTGTACAGAACAGAGCAAATTAGTTTATGTTAGTGATAACCATCCTGCCATCAGCTGGAAAATAGCTAAAAAGATAGAGCATTTCAATAATTCAGTGGAAGTAAAAATTATCAAATCCTCTTTTATAAAAGAAAGCTTCTGTAAGATGTCAATGTCGGCCAAGCGATGTATAAACTTAGTCCATTTATTTCAAAGGAAATAGGAAAAAAGTTAAGTATACCTTAGTTTAACCAGACCACTGAGCTGATTAACAGCTCTCCTAGGACTGGCCTGAAGGATTAGACTTATTTTACGTGATTAAGAACCAGTTGGTTACCTAGCAACGGGACCTAGCAGAGTGCTAGCCGACAACTCTACCGACTCGTCCAACGAGGAACTTAAAGGCAACAGGAAGAATGTGTAGGTTTGGAGATAGATATTTATCTGGGCCTAATAAAAAAAAAGTTTTGGCCCAAACTGTGTAAAAAAAAAAAAAGTTTATAAATACAGACGCTGATCAGTTTACTGATCCTCCTCTTTTCTACTTATTAATTTTTAACTTATTATCCGTGAATATTTGATTTCCAGCTGCCTGTGTATGCTTTTGTGCTGTCACCCTAGCATGTATATTGTGAATTTTTACCACTATGTATCAGTTCTTTTGAAAATGTCCTAGAAAACTAAAGACGAAACAATTAGGATTTACACCCTGTATTTAATTTTTTCCTGTGGTACATCTGCATGATATATGTTTATATATATATATATATATATATATATATATATATATATATATATATATATATATATATATATATATATATATATATATGAATGTGTGAGAGAGATAAATATACCTTTGCATTAAATGTGTGTATGTATATATATATATATATATATATATATATATATATATATATATATATATATATATATATTATATATATATTATATATATATACATATATATTATATATATATATATATATATATATGTATATATTATATATATATATATATATATATATATATATATATATATATATATATATATATATATATATATATATATATGTGTGTGTGTGTGTGTGTGCGCACAGTTGCTTCTTCCTCCTTAAAGAAAAAACGCTTACGTTATAGGCTGATGAAAGCTCTAATAAAAGCTCCTGCTTAGGACAGAACCATATGTGTGTGAGCTGAGAGCTGAGACTATTCCTGTCATTTCGTTACAACATATTGCTTAAAGCGCTAGGCTCATAATTCCTTTCCCAACACTGATTCGAATCACTTAAGAGGAGCAGGGATATTATTCATTTCACTTGGCTATGATTTTATAGAATCTTGTTTGAAATATACTAAAAATACATCAGGACTAAAAGTATATTTGGAATAAAAATATATCAGGCTAAGATGTATTAGAGGGTAAAATATATTAGAAATGAAAATATATTAGGACTAAAAATATATCAGGCTAAAGGTATATTTGGAATAAAAATATATTATTCTAAAAGCATAATAGTACTTAATATAATTAGGCTAAAAATACATTATGGATAAAAATATATTATTCTAAACTATATTAGGACTGAAAATATATTATGTTGAAAACTTATTAGATATGTATCGTTGTGCGAATGAATATATGCCTGTAACTAAGGCGAATATTCCAGTCAGAATAAATTTTGCAACTTTACTGATTCTATTTTAAACTCTTCACGGAAACACAGCAGGAGAACGATGCTAAACGCTGCTCTTATGAGGCACATTCAATAAACACGAGCCCAGAAACACAAGGGCTTAGGGGCGCGAAGGTCATACTTCATACTACGGGAAATTTCCGACTTCCATCCCCTGGTAACGTCGTTTTGCCCATAATCCTCATTCCTGGGATTGCAACTGTTATTGCAACTAAAGCTGCTTTGCTGACAGGGAGCGCGGTCTTTGCTACGCAGATGACCAGGGGGCGATGCTCCACCGACGACAGCTGTCGCCTCGTGTCTTCGTTTCTTGCGTCTTCCCTCTCTCTCTCTCTCTCTCTCTCTCTCTCTCTCTCTCTCTCTCTCTCTCTCTCTCTCTCTTCGAAAGGGTTTAGAAATGTCGGATTTCTTTACGGGGAAAAATAGCATATTCTGATGGCTGGAGAGAAACGTGTCAAGAAATAGAAGTGATGGTAAATCCAACCGAGAATAGATAGAACAATTCGTTCTTAAGCATTTTAAATTTTTCACACTGTTGTATTATACTTGCTTTCCATAAGTGAGTTAACGTTAGTGGAAGGCTTGATATGATGCTGATTCTGTTTTGTCTTAATTTTAATGAAGATAGATTATCTGATATTTTTATTTAAAATAAAAACCTTTTTTGCATTTCATAACGACAGTATTTTTTTAATTTGATAATGTTTAGTTCACTGACCACCTTAATGGAAGTTAGAAATGTGCAACATATAGTTGTAATAAGCAATAATGAACTCAGGTAAAGAAATATATTCTTGAATTCTGCTCAGAATTAGAAAAAAACAGGTAGCGCATAATGGCTTCACATGCATTTTTAGTTTCCTGTAAAGAAAACTATTTTGCGGCTTTGTCTGTCCGTCAACACTTTATTCTGACCGCACTTTTTTCTGTCCGCACTTTTTCTATCCGCCCTCAGATCTTAAAACTATTGAGGCTAGAGGGCTGCAAATTGGTATGTTGATCATCCACCCTCCAATCATCAAACATACCAGATTGCAGCCCTCTAGCCTCGGTAGTTTTTATTTAAGGTTAAAGTTAGCCATAATCGTGTTTCTGGCAACGATATAGGATAGGCCACTACCGGGCCGTGGTTAAAGTTTCATGGGTCGCGGCTCATACAGCATTTTACCTAGACCACCGAAAGATAGATTTTCGGTGGCCTTGATTATACGCTGTAAAGAACACTCGATTGCGCCGAAGAAACTTCGGCGCATTTGTTACTTGTTTCATTTAGTTATTAGACAGGCCATGGAGAAAGAATATAACTACGCTAAAAAGGCGGAAAAAGTAGTAGAACCAGTTACCTCAAGTGACCGAGTCCGTCACTGAGCTCGTGCAGCACACGTTTAGCCCGAGTTTTATTTAGGAAATTTACTGTTTAAGAGGCTTAGGGATAACATCTATTCAGGGCAGCCTGTTTTCATGCAATATGCTTTGATTGCCACATCATTCTGATGGTTCAGTATCTGCATGAGTATCGTTAATAAATATAAAAGAAAATGTTCGAACATCATTGGAGTGTGTTGCTAGTTTTGAGCACAATTACCAATATAATATAACCACTGGAATCATGAATTTACCAGCTGCTTTGGGATTAGCAGGAAGGGCACACACTGAGACATTATTGCAAGCAAAAGTATTAAGATTAATAGTGCTAAAAATAAATGTTATTTCTACGTGAAGTCTGCATGCACTTGACAATCATTAATTTGCTCATTGTTAGATAAAACTACGTTCATATTCACGTGGCACATTTGGTGCTTTTCTGTTAATCTGGCAGTCTTCAAAAACTTGCAGTACCAGTTACAAATTCTGATACCATTGATGTCATCATCTATATATATAATCTCAAAATATTTCATGTAGTCATTCCTATATGTCTCCCGCATCACCAGCGTGGTTGCTGTTTTTAAATTCTTTATCAACAGCAGGGTATAATTTTCACGAGAGTTGGCAGGGACATCCGCTAACTTCTTAAATCAATATGTCTCTGTTCTCTTCTAAATATTCAGTTGTCAGTATATAAATACATCTTGTTTATATCCTCTGTGAGCCCCTTGATTTCTAACCAATTTCCCGTCAAAACGGCAGAGTTCCTCTGTTCCCTCTTACGTATTTCCCCCCTTGAAAAACACGGCTTGTCTACACAACAAATCCACTGCAGGGTTTCAAGAATATGATTACACTGTGCGAGCATATACTCAAGTGTGCTCTCCCGCCACAATGTAATAGCACGCATCTCGTTGCTGACGCTGATGGAAAACAACAATTTACGTAGTGGGAGTATATATAACTTCGTTATGGATATTAATGTTTACATGGCGTGTTTTCTCTTCTCCTCGTCTTCCTCCTGCTCCTAAGAGTGCTGTTCTTCATTACCGGGGAAACAGAGCTTTTAGAATTTTAGATTTTGTCTCTGGGTTTCTTCTTCGTCTTGCTTTTGTTCCCGTTTTCTATCTAGATTAGCCTGCCTCATTCAAAGTCATCTTAGAGGAAGGCTTTTTTTTTATTTTTGTATGTTGTTGTTGTTTGTTATACATATTTTATCAAATGTAAAATTCGTAAAGTAATAAGACATTACAGGACGTCAAAATTGTGTTTACATTTTTCAGATTGTTATTGTATGTTGTATTTGAAGATCAGGATAAAGAGAATAGACGGTTTTCGGTTTGTAAGTTGCCTGATGTTCCGCATACTTACATTAAACTGCCGTTTCTAATATCTTTTAATTTAGTTATTTTTCTCATAACGTCAACGAATCCTTTTACAAAAAAAATATTCTCCACATAATAATAGTTAACATACGATGACTTACGTAGGGTTACATTGTTTGTAAGAAGGAAGTATAGCCTTTAATTTATCAAATAAATTATGCTCAGTAGCAACTCTCATTTAACTTGTATTTTGTTTCGTGTAGAAGTTACTTCATACATCCTAACTGAAATATGACCGCAATGCAGTTTTTTTTAAATAATACTGTATCATTTCAAAACAAGAAGCTTTTTCTCCTTTTTCATTCCCGAATAATCAAAGATAAACAGGTTTGACCATCTTTAAAATCAAAAGTGAAGCGTTATCAAAATCTCCGAGAAAACAGTCATTTGCACTAGTCCTTACCCATTTTTATCATTTATATTACGTCATGTTTTGTTGTCATATTCGAGTTTAAATAGACCAAGAACTCATTAATATTGGTGGGGTAATTGTGCTTTTTACTCTATCATGTTTTATTGAAACGAACCTGTAAGTATCAAAAGTTTATTTTCTTACTATAGTTAACGGATA
Source organism: Macrobrachium rosenbergii (assembly GCF_040412425.1). Classification (NCBI taxonomy): domain Eukaryota; kingdom Metazoa; phylum Arthropoda; class Malacostraca; order Decapoda; family Palaemonidae; genus Macrobrachium; species Macrobrachium rosenbergii. The sequence goes on along the minus strand of NC_089760.1, from coordinate 21,628,849 downwards.
AAGATTAGGTATGGTCAGTTGCATTTCTTTAAATACAGGAATTCGTGATTTCAGGGGCTAAATTCCTTTTACAGAAGGAACCAACATTTTTATTTTGAAACCGACAAAATCGAGGGCACGGTGAATTCTATAACTTCTTTTTGTGTCATTGATAAAAAGGTGTTTTGTTTGATCCCAAGACATCAGTGTAGTTACATTTCAGTTTTTTTTTTTTTCTAATTTTCTTGATACAAGTAGTTTAACTCATGGAATGCACTATTTTCGTTTTGCTTATTATTCTCCTTTTTTTCAGTACTTTCATAACCTACTGGAAAGTACAGTGAAATTAGATAATTTAATTAACTCGGGAAACAATGTAAAAAGTCCACCATAGCACAATAAATATCTCTGGTTATGAAAACACAAAATGCGATCACTTCCCCACTGGAACAAAATGGAAGTGTTTTACAAACACATCGCTTATGGACATCTGTATTTGCTGACTATCTAATCGGATTAATCATTATTATCTGACGGCTGTTGCCTCTTGGAAGCGATTCCCATCTCGTTCGATATAACTCACTTTAGGACGAAATAACATTTGGCTCTCCTGATAAATGGAATTAATGCAAATTCTATTAGAACTCTCTCTCTCTCTCTCTCTCTCTCTCTCTCTCTCTCTCTCTCTCTCTCTCTCTCTCTCTCTCTCTCTCTCTCGTATTCTTCCTCCTTTTTCCCTCGAGGGCTTAGGCCCACATTGCAGGTATTCCCGGAAATTCAGAAACTGCTGTTGCCGTTCGTTCATGTGCAATTGAATCAGGCTTTGTCAGCAGATTTTTTTGTGCCTTTCATACCTTTTATTGAGTCAGTTATCCTTTGCTCATTTTCTTTTCTTATATTCCATGTTTTTTTCATATTTAAATGAATTTGTTTGTATGTCATAAGGATTTTTTTTTATCTCCATTTGTGTTTTTTTTTTTATTTATCCTTTCTTACACTTGTCTCTCCATCTCCTTAACTGACTCTTAATGAATTGAAACTTTACCCTGGTGACAGGTTTAATTACCCGAGAATGGACGAGCAGACCGACATGGAATTATTCTGTATGGTCTCCCCTCACACACACTTGTATGAGACAACCAATATCACTGCACGAGAGGTTGCTGGCCACACTGCTTCCGAGCGACAAGTCGCTCCTTGGGGCACATAATCCCAGAGGCATGTGAAGCAATTATTCAAGTTTTGATACACGAGCTTACAAAGTTAAAAAGCAACCATGTTGCATACAAAGCATCTTGCACAGTCTGGTGGTATATAGTCTGGTATAGAGTAAGTCTATGATCCGTTAAAGCAGAATAGGCCCTTAAACCTACGTTTCTGTAGCCAAGTAAGAGTACAGTGTGTACATAGTTTTTAATTTATACAAGGGAAATTTAAATACTATTGAAAATGTTATCAACTTTTGTTTTACGCACGGAAAATAACAATGTAATTTAAACAATATTACTAATACATTCATACATACACACACACACTCACAGTGATATTGGTTGTCTCATACAAGTGTGTTTTTTATATCTATAAGAGGGGAGATCATATAGAATAATTGCATGTCGGTCTGCTCGTCCCTTCCCGGGTAATTAAACCAGTCACCAGGGTAAAGTTTCAATTCATTAAATAAACAATAGTGAGGTCATTCATTTCTCTTCTTCACCATAGTTTAATCCAGGTTCTCCTTTTTCGCTGGGGTTTTCCAATTTCTGCTGCAAGAGCGCAGCCTATACCGTTATCACTGAGCGGACCGGACATTTCTTCACTCGACCAGGTTTCGGCAAACTGAAGTGAATCCGAGCGTCCATGGCCAATGCAGATACCGGAGTTAGAATGGAACCTGCTCCGCCGGTCGTATCGTCTACGGGGACCTTTAGATGAAATCGCTTAACTCATAAAAGCCAGGTCATTGTAACTTACACACGGGCCATATGCTAATCAAGTTCATGGTAATGTGTTTGAAAATGTAGCCTTCCATCTTCTCATTTAAATTAGAAATGGAAAGGCTGGCAGCATTCAGCCGTTTTACTGTGAAAAGTTCCATTTTACGTTTCAACTCGTATTGGTTAAGCAGCTACTGTGCATTTCAGGGCCGTGCCTAGTAGGTTTTCGTCGATAAAATCTTACCAAAGCATCGGATATGGATCGTATTTTGGAAATAGCTATTTGAAGCCACAGCCTAATTGGCAAAAATATGCAGTGATGTCTAATGTGGATAATTAAGGCACTTATGAGAGTAAATCACAGAAATTTAAAGGGAGACTTGGCTAAATTTAGGAAGTACCCAGAGAATGAAACAATGTTGTGACGCAAACTATGACATCAGACGTAAAAGCAGGTTCCCAGAAGTAAGATAATGATCGTAGAAACACAGATATTTGACCCTCGTGTTCAGTAAGCAGTACCTGACTAGGATTTGCGATAGTTATCGAAATTTTATTTTCTCCATTTCCGTCGAAAGTTCTTCACTTATGGTCTGCTCAAAGCGCAAGACCCTGATTCACACAAGGCTAGCTTAATCTTAAACAAACAACAGCATATCCTTTTACGTGATTTTACATTACAGTGTTTGTTTTTTTTATTTCATAATTCCTTCAATTTCAATAAAGTTCATTATAGTCAATAGATTAGTGGATTATAAAATTTAGGGCATAGCCCAAGCGCTGGGACGGTGAGGGACGAGTATCATTCAGCACTACAATGTAGTTAAGATTAATTGAAATTATATATATATATATAATATATATATATATATATATATATATATATATATATATATATATATATATATATATATAATAAACGATGTAAATTAAATAATCAAAATAACTGAAAATTGAAAAAATTATTAACTTCAAATCCATAAAAAAAAATCAGTGAATAGATTAAACCTGGAATACACAGACTCGCTGATAACCACTCAACAACCCTACGGCAGGCATTAGTGTCAATTTCAAGTAAATGAATCAAGCTTATAGAAACAACAAAAGTGACGCAGAGGCACACAAATAAAATAATGCAGGGAGAGTAGTGTGTTATACAAAGCTCTGCCGATTTATTATGGGATTGATCATGCATTAAGGAAGTTAAGGTTAGAACACTTGCGTTATGTTACATTCATTTAGCAGGACTAAGCAGGTACACGTGAACCGGAACTTTTGAGGAGACAATATAAATCAACAGAAACTCCAGGGTAACAATGGTTGTGTTCACAGAGAGTGTTACTGTAAGACTTTGTGCATATTTCAAGTTACAGGAAACGTGAAGTGTTACTGTAAGACTGTGCATATTTCAAGTTACAGGAAACGTGAATTGTGCCATGGAACTGTATTACACAGTTAATATCCTCATTTGATGCCCATTCCCTTGTACTGTACTTAGAGACATGACTAAAATAGGAGAGAGAGAGAGAGAGAGAGAGAGAGAGAGAGAGAGATGTAGGGTAGGTGTCCGAGTGTGTGAAACAATATAAGAATTCCATATACTACTACTATTACTACTACTTCCAACATCTGAGTCTTCATTCATAAAGTATATGGGCGGGGTGTCTAATAAAGTACGTCATACTACAGTATCAATGAGTGGGAGAACCTCCAGTGATGACGTTTTACTAGCCTCTGTATACGACCCTGCTAGATTTAGGCAAGTTTCCCTTTAAATTTTTTTTATTTACTCTGGTAAGTGCCTTAATTATCAACATTAGACATCGCGGCATATTTCTGCCAATTAGGCTGTGGCTTCGAATAGCTATTTCCAAAATACGATCCATATCCGATGCTTTGGCAAGATTTTATCGATGAGAATCTATTAGACACGGCCCTGAAATGAACAACCGTCAACTTCCAAATCTTTAGTTTACTAATTGTGTCAACCCGTTTATGTTTATGCTATGATATAGCTTCATATTCTTAAAAGATCTTATTCCTGTAAATTGACAATAAAAGTATAATTTCATACTTGAAATTCACAATTATCGAAACTTGGTGGTAAACAAAGTCAGTTTAGTTTAATCCATTACGAATTAATCAGTGAATTAATCATGTTACTTCATACCAGTTGTTCCAAAATTTATTTTTCAGACAAAGCTTTAGGACCACAGAGCTTCAGTCACCTTTTAGTCATCTTACCGCACTTACTAGGCAAGGGCGCGTGCTGGTATAAACTAGTATATTTAAAACTACCCATCTTCGAAGAGTTAACTGCCTCCAAATTATTCTTTCGTGTACTGGACCCTCGACTAATGTACAGAAGACAATAACCGCATTTTAAGGAGTCAACCCTTAAAGCCAAAGATGAACCAGGCAGTCGGTATAGTATTGCCCATTTTCGTTTTCACAATTTAAGTTAAAAATTTGATCAGGCAATTCACAATAGTTCACATTAGTCCTTCGGCAACCAAAGCTTTTAGTGCACTGAATCTGCGGTCTTGCATTAGGGTAAAAATTAACTAAAACTTTCAATTTTAGATTTAAAGCAACCATCGAGTACTTTCCCCCCCCCCCTTAAGTTTCTCTTCCCAGATATGTCAAAACTGGATTTCTCATAACCATCGAGTACTTTTTTTTCCTCTTAAGTTTCTCTTCCCATATATGTCAAAACTGGATTTCTCATAGGTAAAGTTTTAAAGTTTTTTTTAAATTCCTCCTGTCCCTTAAATGTATAAGGATATGCGTCTTATAGGAATTAAGCAGTTTGGCTGTCAATTTTTCATAACCACCCTAGAAACTTATTAGAATCAGGATTTAAAGAATAAAAATTAATTTTGACAATTTAATCCATCAGACACCATGGCACACCCTTGCTTAACAGAATATTCATCTAAAAAACTAATTATAAAAAAAATTACAGCATTAGCATTAAAAGATTAAAATCAAATTATGAAAGAAAATTTGACCCCTCAGTTTTGGAAAGTAAATTAAATGAGGGTTCTAACATGAGTCCCAGGACAGTTAGTAACCACTAACTTGAACATTAAAAACCAAACTTAAAAGGGCTAAAATATTCTAAAATCGAAGTAGATGAAAACCAAGAGGATTGCAACATTACAAAATCTGTAAGCAGATGAAAATCAAAAGGGAACTGTAAAAGCCATGGAGCTTTTTTAGGTGTCAGTGTGGACAGTTGGCTTCTCCACAGTCACATCTTTCACTGGACAGCAGACGAAAGATAAGTTCACGCCGTGCCTCTGGAATAGCCATGGCATTATGACGCCCGTCACTGCTACTCTCGTTGCTGGCGCTGCTTCCCCCAAGACTACGGCTTCCACTCCGAATGGGAGTCCGGCTGCGATTGCGATTCGTCACTACTGCTCTCGTTGCTGGCGCTTCTTCCCCCCAGACTACGGCTTCCACTCCGAATGGGAGTCCGGCTGCGATTGCGATGGCGATTCGTATTTCCCCGGACGTTCGAATCGTCCCCTTGGGGAGGATCGACGTCACCAGAAGCACCCACACCAGCGGGAACAGTAGTCTCCCCAATGCCTAAGGCGGAGAACATTCCGCCTGTGATGATCTCCCCGCTGTAGAGGGGAACCATGAGCTGGTCGTTCCCGTCTGTAGGAGCAGCTCCTACACTGGCCGCAGACGCCATGTTGACGTTGGCATCGTTTTGAGAGGACAAAGCAGCATGCGAAGACACCGGACCGCGCCTGATCCGATGTCGACCCCCTTGGTTGGGCAAGTTGCCGTTTTCTTCGGAGATGTCTTGTTCATTATCCTCGGGAGGAGCAGACCTATGGCTGACCCTTCCTTCCAGCCCGTGTGGACAAAGATTTCTCCAACTCATAGTGAGTTATCGTCTAGGAAAGTGTGACCTCTGTCGTGGCAGACGCCTTAAAGGACGAGTCTGTGTGCTTGACCCACAGACTTCACTTCAGATCTTCCAAAGTTACACGAAAACTACCGATAGTTAATCACTAATTTCCACTTACTTGAAGTAACGACGATTTCTCGGATTGCTGAATCTGGATTCCCCTCTTTAACGCCTAATTATATCGTTTACAGGGTTATTTTTAAGGGGGGGAAATCAAGGTATCTAGCAAAACAATGTGTGCTCTCCTTTTAATTAGTTATTAAAACCATATTGGTCTTCAACTGGTAAAAGCACAGGATATATTCATTCCTAATAATTGATACTTCTGGAATTGCTTTACCAGTGCATTGGGCCTCGTATATGAAAACCTCGATAATAGGAATAGAAATAAGAAATGAAACTATTTTTTTTTTCATTTATTTCAGGGTAATAATAGAAACCAAAAAACCCTTTACTCGTAACTAGACAAATGAAGCGAAAATCTTAACTTTGTATAACATTAGTCTCCCCCACCACTGACCTTAAAGCAAGTATGCCATATTGTACCTGGGTCCAAGAATCGAGACGGTGCTATTATATAATGCGCCAAGGGTCTGCTCTCTCGTCGCCATAAGTTTTTCTGTGTATAATAATGACACTTTATTATGGGTAATAAACTCACGTTTAGATTTGCTGTCGTCCATTACTTGTCCCTACATAAATGAGCAAAAAAACTAGTCTTGCTCGGTCTAATAAACTCGTTATTATTCTTTTGGTGTGGCTGCACTAGCATATATATATATATATATATATATATATATATATATATATATATATATATATATATATATATATATGTATGTATATGTATGTATGTACACATATATAGTATGTGTATTATATGTGTACATATATAGATATATGTATGTCTGTGTATGTACATATATATGGTGTGTGTGTTTTAGAGTCTGCATAGTTAGTTGAATGCATGTGTTTCCGGCAATATTTACGCGGTAGTTAATTAAAGCAAAAGGTCAGCTTTCCGCTGTAAGTATCTGTGAGCATTTAAATTTTCACACAAGAAAAATATTTTCCGATTTTTTACTGAAGGTTAATTCATTTTGAAAAGAAAGTTACAAAGTTTACGTTGTCTTTTTTTGTGGAGTGTACCACCTGCAGAGTTTTAATGATAGTGAATTTTCAGTTGGATATTATACTTTATAATTTTAATGGAGTATGGTTTTCATGAGTATCATCCTTGTATTTATAAAATGAAAATGCAGCCACTGTTAACAGTTTTTGTTCTTGAATGTTCAGGGTTTGTTATCCAAAAAGTGCGGTCAGATAAATTCTCTAAATGTCAAAGAGAACAGAAAATATCCGGGTATAATATTGCAACTCGGTCATTTTCTATGACTGCATTTGACACTCGCTTAATGATGCTCATTTTAGAGAAAGTCAGTCCTTATGGTACACGGCACCTTCACTCTATTTCTCACCTCTCTCTCTGATTGCTGGGGTCTCACATTCTTCCAAATTCCAAATTCTCAAATGTCTATGCATGTAAGACCAGAAATGACACACGGCGTTCCTGTCTATTGTACCATTTCTCTGTACAACATGTACAGATGAATTGTGTACGTAATTGGTTCAAGTTGGTTAAATTAATTTCGTTAGCAACGATGACCAACAAGGTCCGGTTTCTCCGACTTGGTCATGCGACTTTGGCACCAAAGGATATTTTTGGATTTAGTATGTAGTGTGTGCTACTTCAAGGCACCTGTTAATTCTGACAAAGGTGACACTGTTTTGCCACTTGTAATTTACAAGAGGAAGTGTAAATTCTTCAGTGATTCAACAACTGTGTTTGGTGGGGTCTCTTTGCAGAAATGAAACCAGTCCCAGTTCCATGATTTGTCAAAACCCTGTAAACATTAACAATTTTTTTAAGAACAATTTAATTTTATGCAAAGAAGTGTTACGGCTACAGAGACACCGAACAACTAGTTAGAATTTGCACACCCTTTTACCTAACTCGGTAGCGATCCGGTGGAGAAGACCGAAGCATTCTTTGGTGACCAATTTGTTATTTGTTAAGATATTCGGTATAGATTTTTATCGTTGTATAGGGTTTCTTTTTCGTAATAATAAAACAACGAAGCAATAACGTAAGTGTCATCACAATGAGCGATTATTTTTTAACATGCTCTTGGGAGACTAGTGACATGAAACATCAACTGCCTACAAGCATTTCTCGAGAACTATTCAGCTCTTCAAGATTTGAAGGTTTTTGCCTTGCAGATCCTTAGCAATTTATCCGTTTCTAAATCCAACAAAGGGATTTATTAACTGTTTGCTAGTAAATTTTGTGGCCATTGTAACTCTTCCGTCACTATTAACGAGTAAGACTTGGGTTGCTCACATTCCGGATTTAGTATGGTGGTGTGGAATATCTCCATTCCCTGAAATATAATAAGTAAATCTGGAATCCGCTGCCATTCAGTCAGTTTTGCTGTAAGATCCTCATCGTGCTGATTATCCTCTAAACTTCAGTGTCGGCGGGCGGAACTATTTCTTTGTTTTACAGGATTTGCAGGTCATGTCTTGAAGTAATCATCGTTCGAGGCTTGTATTCATCGATGAGAAAAGTGGTATTTTATGACGTCAATCTGGAGAAGCAAACAAACCATTTTTCCTACTTTGTCTTATTCTTCTTTTACTGTTTTATTCTTCCTTTACATTGTATCACCGTCACGAAACATAAATGAAAGCGCTACAACTGTTGTACGAGCAAGTCTTTCATAATTCAAGCTTTCTCCTCCCTAAGACTTCATTTTCAATCAATATCATTTGTTCCTTGTCTATTGTTAGCCAAGATTCATTGCAAAAAAATTTTACTTATTATTTTAAAACATGATTACACTGTTTGCAATTTTCCTTGTAAAATATACATTATATTAAGTAGCTCTGCATTTGTACTTTGGCTTCTTAACCATATGTGCTATTAAGCATACCATATAATGAGTTCATACATTTCAAATAAAAAAATAGTCATTCCATATACCACTTCTGATAAAAAAAATTGTATAACCGTTACTTTTTTCTTTTTTGGTCACCAGGAATAGCACGAGGTCTTTGTATATTGCCTAAAACAAGTATGGTAGCTTCACGTCAACCACCGACTAGTAGCTATAATCTAAGGTAAGCCACACAAACAAAGCACCTGTATTTCACTTCATTTTTAATACATGTTCTTGTCTGACCATTTCCATCCCCAACCTTGGGAATTGGAATAATATTAACATCTAAGGAAATAGAGAAATTGTATGAAATCTGTTATGAACTGGTATTTAGTCTGTTTGATGTGTCATCATCGCATGCTAAATATGAAAAGGAGAGTTTTACGGGCATATGGAGGGCATGGGAGGGGTGGCTAATGAAGGAGAATTAATATCCTTAATGGGTCTTACCAAAAATATTCTCAGAGAAAAAAATGTCATTAACAGTTCCAACAAGGAGGTGGGGCCTCTTTCTCCAGTACCTCCACCACCGCAACCACCTACCCGACGATCATATAGGGGCGCCGGTGTTGATATATGATCATTAATATTTAAACTTCCCTCAAGATATGCGACTAGCCTGGAGGAAACCATGTTTTTAGAATTTCATTTTGTTATACAGAAAAGGTTAGTCGGTGCTTCTCTGGCTTGTCATCCACGCTTCACCTACTCCGAGGTGCTATAATAGTACTAAACAACGTATGGTAAATGTAAAGTCGACGGCCGCAAGAAGATATCGTTTATCAATATAATTTGTCGACCCCACTATATAGAAATGGGTGCATATAATACTTTGATCCCCGAGGGGATAGTACTAAACACGGCGTTCTCCGAGGGGCGTCCCAAGTAGGTGACGCTTAGATAACAAACCAAAGTAGCACCGGTTAGTTTCTAAAAAAAAAAAAAAAAAAGTTAAAATCAACGGCTTCAGATTAGTTATGCGGAATAAGACCTTGGTATTTATTAAGTTCTCATCGCCCCGACTGAGGCGACACCCATCTTGTCTTATCCGAAAGTTGTGCAGCAAAATCAATTTAGCGTCAATATGGAGTTCATACTTCTCCACTTTATAAGGATAATAACGACTAGCTCCATGATGAAGTTATTAGGAGTTCTGCTAATTGCTTAACATGTAATTTTATGATGAAATAGTCTCATTCAAAACCACTCTAAATTCAGTCAGATTAAAGGCATTCAGGCTCACCTTGCTCAAGTCAAGGGATGTATGGAAGAAATGGGTCGAGAACCTCTACTGAAGGAGCGTCTGAGGTTTGCAGTCCCCTACTGTAGGGAAGCTACCGTAGAAATACAGCAGAATGATCCTTTCAGAAATAGGAAAGGGCTCTCGTTTCAAACAATTTTCCGATAGTGATGAGCGTAAATTAATCTTAGACTCCCCTACTGTGATAGTTTGCGAAGTAGTTTGATATGTCAGTATTTTCCTCTGAAATATCAATAAAATCTTTAGTAAGTTTTTATTATCTCGAGAAGCCGACGTATATAACGATATTTGGTATAGAATTATTAACTTTAGAAAAGATACTGCGAAATTGTATTTTAGGAAAAAATCCAGTCTTAATGTACCATTTGACCTAAGATAATACATAAATTAAAAAGGTTTAGTGGAAAAGGAGTTCATAGTCACGTTAAAATTATCTTCAAATTATTTTTGTGAACGAAGAAATTGAAATGAATCACTGCGGATAATAAGTTCTAGTTTTAACGCCACAGGTATAAAGTCAAGTCATTTAACTTGAAAGGAAAATTGCCTATAACAGCCTACGGAAAATAGAAAGCCATAGACGGCGAGCATTAGTCAAATTGTGTTCAAAGCTGAATGAATTCCAGTTGTAAGTGTTAAAGAACAAAGGAAAAGCACTGCTTATGCCCTGTTTTGTCAGTGGACAAATCTACGTCATAAATTGCTCCCGGAGTGGATAAAAATCACAACCGGTGAATCGAGTGAAAGAGTGTACTGCCGCCCTTCCCAGGCGAGGAATTTTTCTGACGTCTTAAAACTCGGCAATTCCATCTGCTACCTTAACTTTGTCCCGCATTTTTCCGTCTACAAGAGGGGATTGCTGCGAGGGGGTCTTTATTTTCGCCGGTGATGGCCAATATTGAGGTTTTAGGGAAAGAATTTTCAGACCGAACTGATTGCTTTTAAAGATTTTTCAAGCAGCATTTTTGCGGCTGTTTCTTCTGACCTACATTCCTAAAGTTTGTTAAATGAACTCGTCTAAACTTTGCGGCCCGGAAAACTTTCCGTATGAGGCGGAAAATAAAGATGGTCGATTGTTTCTCGATGCTGTTGTTTATTAAAAAAAAAAAAAAGGCCTCCAGCAAAACACTAAAGTTTATGAGTTTACACAAAACAACTCCATCCAATTTACTCTATTTCCTTCTGTTACGTATGAACAACTAGAGACAACGCTAGAGAGAGAGAGAGAGACAAAGAGAGAGACTGATTGATTTATTCTTACTAAAACTGGCATCACAACATCTAGGTTATTGAGGCTGGAGAGAGAGAGAGAGAGAGAAAGTTAAGAGAGATTAAAATAAAATATGGCCTGTAGAAAACTGCAAGGATATTGGGACACGGAAAGTGTATTTTTACTGTCGTGGGTTAAGGTTTTTATATTCCTTGACACCAAGGACATCGTTATCATTTCTTATTTAGTCAAAACGGTGACATTTACAGGAACGGTATTGTAAGCAAAACAAACTTAAATGCAGAAGTATGGCCGTTAATGCTTGCAAGATATCTCTGTAATCACTGTAATCAATAATAATTTGTCAGGGTACGACATAAGCGTAGACGATTGCGGGGAGCACAAATGACAATTGGAGATATTTTGACGGTAGTTTTTTCGTACAATCCGTCAGGCTTGAAATGACATCTCTGCACTTTCCACAGTGGACTTTAAAACATGAGGTCATGTAAGCAGCCGGAAATTAAAATTTACATATATATATATATATATATATATATATATATATATATATATATATATATATATATATATGTGTGTGTGTGTGTGTGATATATAGATATATATATATATATATATATATATATATATATATATATATATATATATATATATATATATATATATATATATATATATATATATATATATATATATATATATATATATATATATATACATATATATATGTATGTATATATATATACATATATATATATATATATATATATATATATATATATATATATATATATATATATATATATATATATATATATATATACTTATACGTAATAGATCTCCTGTACCAGTGGTTGCGATACATGCCTCACGAGCGAGAGGACTCATTTTATTTTCCCGAGCAAAGAGGAACTTTACCAGCACGTTTCATCAAAACCCATTATTGATACGTTGACTTGGCTATTATTATAAACCTAGTAGTCAGTCGTCTGTTGTGAATTGCGGCTATAGTGCAAAATACGATGAGATTAGCAATCGTGTCCAAAACCACAGAACTATTGATAAAGCGTTTATTACTTTTTGGCCTAAAAATCCTTGCAAAATTAATTCGGTAGAAATTTGTACGGCTGAACAAAACTAGAATTCTATCCCTCTTTGTGATCCGGTTGTTAAGGTCAACCGCACCACGGTTATATATACTGTATGTATATATGTATATATTATATATATATATATATATATTATTATGATTAGCAAGAATTCGCTAGCAAATTACCTCCCCCCCCTCCTTTGTTGTTGTTGGTTGTTGTTGTGTTTCATTTACTGCCAGCCGGCCGATCGATAGACCATCCGTCTATCGACTTAAAACCAAGGGTTTAAAAGATTAAAGGCGCTCCCATTTTTGATAAAGATCTTTCCTTCGAGGCAAAAGTAATCTGGCTTGGGCGTTTCTCCTACAGGCCAAAACCTCCCCTGCGGGCAGCAGGTGCAATGAGTCAAAGCATCTGTGTTGGGCGCACCCCTGCCCCATAGGAGGGGATAAAGGCAAAAGCCCACGAGGTCTCGACACACACGCGGGCTGGAAGATATGGAGTGAACTTGTGAAGACGTCCTCAACACCTGGCCCCATCGATGCCCTTGCATCCTAACCACGTGGCCCTTTCCAAAGTATACTTCTCCTCGTGCCCTTCGACCGTATTCCTCGAGCCCACACGCCATTGCTTGGAGTTTCGAGGAGTCCCCATCGCCTTGCCCCTTTACGGAAGCCCTTGCATCTCACCACGTGGAAGAAACTCATCCTCGGAAATCGCAAGTCATCCACGGACCGCCTTCTACACGCCCTCGGAAAATCTGCTAAGAGGGATCCTATCGTGGAAGCTTCTCGACTGTGGCTGGGATTCCCCAGTTTCATTCAATCTACTTGAGTTCTTCTTTCCCGTACTAATGTCATTTATGTAAATACACTACTTTAAATGTGCCCACGTGTTTTACGTAATATTTCCCTCAGTAACAAGAGCCCTAAGCTCATATGAAATTCTCCTTTGTTTTCCTCTTTTTTTACGTTTTCCCGTACCCACGAAGTCAGAATCACAAGGCTAAATTAACTTAAATTGTTGCTACCTGTCTCACAGAGCATATTTCAAACTAAAACCACGGAAAAACGTAAAAATGGCGACCTGGCCATAGATCTCGTTTTGCAGTTGCAGTTCCCCTAGTGTTGCTTTATTGCATTTGCAACTTGCCAGATCAGCTATTAGCAAAGCTAAGCTGGGTACGAGACAATTACGAACCTTTTGTGTAAAACCAGCACACAGATCCAGAAAATTCCACGTAAGTAATGTGTTAATCTTAGCAAAACCTTTTTACAATCGTGACTGTTCCTAGGAATTAGAAATAGGGACGCATGTATTCACTGAGAGAAAAGAACCGCCGTATTAGATTCGTTAATGCATGCCTTTCCGGATAGGTAGTTAGGAAATAACCAGTGCTAACCATCCTTTGCTTCGAGGAATAGTGCGAAATTCCTCTGTGTTAAAATCCTTGCCATATTCTTGCTTCGAGGAATAGTGCGAAAGAAATTCCTCTGTGATAGATTTTACTTCGCATTTCGAATTAGCGAACTGTTATTTAGGCGCGAATAAAATTCCCACGTGGGACACGACGAAGTCAGCTTGCATTGCTGAAAATTCTCTCAGTGTAGTTAGGATTCGAGTTAGGTGTTAGGAAAGCGAAATTTAAACTCCGCTTATAGGGAAAATTACTAGGCCGTTGTACTGTTATCCTCTCAGACGACTGGGAAATTCTCCGAATCCCAGACGGTATATAAATATACGGGTTCATTCACCCAGAATCTAAAAATACCTCCGGTGTTGGCCAAACGACCTGCACCCCCACCCCGCCCATGCCCGCGTGTGTAGCATTTTTTCCCCATTCATTTCCCAGCATACATTTTTCTTTGGGTTTCCCGTTAGTAATTTCTAAGTCCTAAGGGACGAATCGTAATTCCAAGTCCTAAGTGACTCCTAAAATTCTACGTCGCACGTGGCGAGAATTTCCCCAAATTTCAGTCCTCAGGGACTCCTAAAATTCTACGTCGCACGTGGCGAGAATTTCTCCAAATTCCAGTCCTCAGGGACTCCTAAAATTCTACGTCGCACGTGGCGAGAATTTCTCCAAATTCCAGTCCTCAGAGACTCCTAAAATTCTACGTCGCACGTGGCGAGAATTCCTCCAAACCCCAGTCCTCAGAGACTCATACAAAAATTCTACGTCGCACGTGGCGAGAATTTCTCATTCCTGCGGGAACCCAAAATTAAGTCCTTTTGAGACATTATATAGTGTAGTTCACACACATCTAAGCCCTTACGGGACTGATCATTCTAGTTCGTTAGAACAACTCCTTAACTTCACGCTACAGCCGGCCAAGTCCGAGCGTGACAAAATCCAACTACGTCTTCCGAGACACATATGAAAATTCGTTCGCCAAGAACAACCACGTCTTTCCAAGACATATCAAATTTTAACAAGTCTCCTCAGACTTACTAATCACCTGTCGTATTCAGACAGATCCATTCGCCTGCAGTCTGAACAATTGAGTGTTTCAGATTCCTGCAATTGAGTCTTTTCAGACAACCTGAGTCTTTTCAGACATATCCTATACCCATTATTCCAAGATGGCTAATACCAGAGCCCAACAAAACGAGGATTTCAAATTCTACATGTCCGCTGGGAAGGACATGGGACTGTCGGGGGCAAGATCTGAGAGCATGGGTTCAAGAGCGAGTGGACGATGCCAAGGCTGAGAGAGCAAGAGAACGTGAAGAGAGGGAGAGAGAACGAGGAGAGAGAGAGGGCAAGAATTGCCCAAGAGCAGGGAGAAGGATAAAGAACGTGAGGAGAGAGAGAGGGCAAGAATTGCCCAAGAGCAGGAGAAGGATAAAGAACGTGCAGAGAGAGAGAGGGAACGAATTGCCCAAGAACAACGAGAAGAGAGGGAACGAATTGCCCAAGAACAACGAGAGGAGAGAGACAGAATCGCCCAAGAGAAAAGGGAGGAACGAGAATGGGAAGATCGAGAGCGACAGCGCGCCCACGAGCTCCAGATGCTAGAACGACAGCCCGCCACCCCCCCGCCCCCTGCCGCGGGGATGAGTGCCCTCAGCCAAGCTCACTCGTTCATGCCAAAATGGACCGAGTCCGAACCCGAAGTATGGCTTGAAAGGGCCGAACGAGTCCTGGAGTGCTGCGATCTCTCCCCCGCGGAACTCTCCCTTGTTCTCACTAAATTCCTGGGCGGAAAGGCCCTCGTTGCCTACCACGCCCTTCCCGCAGACGATCGGGGAAACTGGGAAGCCGTACGCCAAGCAGTTACGAAGGCGTACGAGATTACCCCCCGAGCGGTGGAGGAGACGTTGAGAGAGCAGCCCAGAGAAGCAGGCCAGACTTGGTCCGATTGGGCGTACCATTCGAGAGCGGGCGTTGACAAAATGGCTCGATTCCGAAGGAGCCACTAACACCGCCGAGGTACTCGAGCGGTTTAAATTCGAGCATTTCCTGCGCTACGCCCCTCCTGCCCTCGCCACTCATATAGTGGAAAAAACCCCAGCAACACTCACCGAGTGTTGCCGAATAGCAGACATGTGGGAAACTCACCACCCTCAAGAAGGATCCATGGGGCGGAAGATAAATCCCCCGTCCCTCCTCGGAGGTTCAAATTCCCACAAAAATGGGAACTCGGGCAAGCCCCTAACTTGCCATTATTGCAAGAAAACGGGGCATTTCTCCGAACAGTGCCGGAACAAGAAACCGGCTCCTCTCTCTCCCGGAAAACCGACAAATAACACGCCTACGCCCTCCACAGGGGCAGCGCGGAAAGACTTTAGCCAGACCTTTTGCACGGCGTGCAAGGTCTATGGCCATTCTCCCGCATGGGCGAAATGCCCACGCAATAATAAAGTAAATACTCCCACCGTCGCCTTGGCCGTCACAGATCCCACATCATTAGGCCCTCCCGCCGAAGGGCCTGTATACGTGGCCCCTCCACGAGGTAGCCAGCCCGCGCGCCGAGTCACTGCATTCGAGGACTCGGGCGCACAAATCTCCCTCATCCGAAGGGACAGAGTTCCCTACGGAGCTATCGTCAATAGACGAAAACTCGTCACGATCGAGGGAATAAATCAATTTAAGATGATACTCCCTACGGTCCAATTGAGAGTCACAAGACCTCACCAATCCAAAATGTGCAATCTTGCAGTAGCAAGCCATCTCCCCGGAGGCTATGACGTCATCCTGGGACAGGACTTTCAGTCCCCACCGAAATCACGACAATCTAGGGGTCCCCATTCCCCGAATCATTCCGCGGGCGCGAGTAATCCTCCCCCGCTTCTCCCTCAGTCAAGACTGGCGCCCCCTGGGTACCAGGAGGACGTGCAGTCCCCACCAGTGCCCCCTGAGTACGATGTACAGTGGCCCCCTCGATCGGTTCCCGATCCGATTCCAGTGCCCGGCCCTGCCTCAGTGCCAGTGCCAGGGCCCCAATCAGATCTCCCTTCAGGAGATGCCAAATTCCTGCCGGTGCCACTTGCATGCCCCGAGCAGGGCCAAGCTTCGTCCGTCCTGACCGACGAGCCCAAGAAACCTCTGATAGCGCCTGCCTCTGCCCTAGTGCCAGCGCCAGAGCGCTACACCGATCTCCATTCACGGGATCCAACTCAGGACCCCGTCTCCCCCGGCCTGGCACCGCTACCAGCGTCGGTCAGAGAGACGGTTCCTCCCGACCACCGCGGAAGCTCACCTGCAGGTGCGGCCTCGCAACCCGTGCCTGAGCTGGTCAACGTTACCTGCGAGCCGCTCACGCCACCCCCGACCGCCTCCTCTCTGCCTCAGCCCGTCGCCGACGCAATTGCAAGTCAGGATTCTGCCATATCTCACTTGGCCGATGAACTACAAGAGCCGCGACGGATCATGGTAGAACCCGCACGGAACACTCCTGCGTCAGCTGTCGCATCAGCAGGCCCAGGTGGTACTCCGTGCCGCCCTCCGGTCGCGGGCCCTCCGCTTCCCCGGCCGAGGACGACTGTCCCATTTAGAAAGACTCGAGGCGAAATTACCACAGGCGTGGGACATTCCAGGTAATTTACAAAGAGCTCTAGAGCTCCCATGGCACCTGTGCCGCCCTTTCATTTTTCGAAGGTCTTGGCACCCCTAATCCAGAAGGGGATGTCAGACCCTCCTCTATCTTCTTCCGTTCCCCAGGAACTTCTATCTCTTATCACCTTCTATTAATCTTCCCTTAAATTATCCCCACAAGAGGCAATTAAATACGGGATACCATCCCCCACACAATGTATAAATCATTAAGAATAACAGAGTGAGAAGTGGCACGCCCTTGCGCCCATACCTTGGCACCGGGCGTGCGTGTCAGCCCCTCCTGAAGGAGTCGCGCCCTTCGGGTGCACTTTCCTCGCCCTGGGACTGAAGTGATAGTCCGGGCCGTAATTTATAGGCAAAGGACGATAAATTCCCGCCTAACACAATAAAATCCTCACTCTTTTTCCCTTAGCTCTTCTGCCAATATCATTTACTTTCTTTTAGTCATTTAGTTATCTTTATTTTAATGAATCGCGAGTCATAAACTCTTGCCCTTGTGATTTAAATGCCCCTTTTCGTAAGCTCTGAGGGACGTGTCCCGCCTTTCATATGCGGTCAAGTTTTCATTCGTAACGTCTTGGTAATTTTCCTTTTGTTATTATTATCCCTTTCCCCCCTTCCATTCCTTCCAAGATCGCTGGTTGTCCTACCCCACATCTTTTGTCTGCTCGCCCCGTCATAACATTGAGTAGGCAGTAGACGCATAAAATTAGCGTAGTTTAAGGTTAGCGAATTAAAACCTCGCGAATACTCTCGCCCGCATACAGCTGTCAAAATCCGTGTGGGGCCGGCTAAGCAAAGTACGTAAAAACGAAGATAAATTATCAATGCGAATATATATAGTCATTACAGTATCGCGTAAAAGGGGATGTCATTTACAAAAGTAAACGCTGTTTTTAATTTACACAGCCTCTTCAAGGCAGATTGTACTAACCGCATGCATTTGATCTAAAATTAAGTAACCGTGTATTTTAATTCTTGAACAATAACCTTTCTTTTCATTTGTTGGCCATAGCCTCATAAACGTGGTCCTATAATTCACAATTGTTCGAGTCACATTATAAAGTTACCAGTGGGTAACCAAATCTAAAGTAATTATTCTTTTGCAAGTGTTTAAATCACTTTGCGTTCTGTTAACGAAAATTGTCCCAATGTGTTATTAAAAGTAATGTCACAGCTTCATAGAATCCTTAGTAATAAAGTTCATTGCAAGGCAGAATGTAGAGTAACGTAAAGCATTTGCCGCTCATTCTTGAATATCGATGTACACACCCGAAGGAGGTATGTACATCATCTTGTATGGGGAGGTATTATGATTAGCAAGAATTCGCTAGCAAATTACCTCCCCCCCCCTCCTTTGTTGTTGTTGGTTGTTGTTGTGTTTCATTTACTGCCATCCGGCCGATCGATAGACCATCCGTCTATCGACTTAAAACCAAGGGTTTAAAAGATTAAAGGCGCTCCCATTTTTGATAAAGATCTTTCCTTCGAGGCAAAAGTAATCTGGCTTGGGCGTTTCTCCTACAGGCCAAAACCTCCCCTGCGGGCAGCAGGTGCAATGAGTCAAAGCATCTGTGTTGGGCGCACCCCCCCTGCCCCATAGGAGGGGATAAAAGGCAAAAGCCCACGAGGTCTCGACACACACGCGGGCTGGAAGATATGGAGTGAACTTGTGAAGACGTCCTCAACACCTGGCCCCATCGATGCCCTTGCATCCTAACCACGTGGCCCTTTCCAAAGTATACTTCTCCTCGTGCCCTTCGACCGTATTCCTCGAGCCCACACGCCATTGCTTGGAGTTTCGAGGAGTCCCCATCGCCTTGCCCCTTTACGGAAGCCCTTGCATCTCACCACGTGGAAGAAACTCATCCTCGGAAATCGCAAGTCATCCACGGACCGCCTTCTACACGCCCTCGGAAAATCTGCTAAGAGGATCCTATCGTGGAAGCTTCTCGACTGTGGCTGGGATTCCCCAGTTTCATTCAATCTACTTGAGTTCTTCTTTCCCGTACTAATGTCATTTATGTAAATACACTACTTTAAATGTGCCCACGTGTTTTACGTAATATTTCCCTCAGTAACAAGAGCCCTAAGCTCATATGAAATTCTCCTTTGTTTTCCTCTTTTTTTACGTTTTCCCGTACCCACGAAGTCAGAATCACAAGGCTAAATTAACTTAAATTGTTGCTACCTGTCTCACAGAGCATATTTCAAACTAAAACCACGGAAAAACGTAAAATATATATATATATATATATATATATATATATATATATATATATATATATATATATATATATATATAAAAGCATTAAGATACAAATGTCCTTTAATATCAATTGGCTCTACCCGGAAATAATATATTTTCATACTTGTTACCCGAAGGGGAAGTTTTTAGTTGATAATAAGTTCGTCGTCTCGAGCCCACGAGACGACGAACTTATCATTAATTAATAACTTCCTTCGGGTAGCATATATGAAAATATGTTATATCCGGGGAGAGCCAGTTGATATTAAAGGACATTTGTAGCTTAATGCTTGTATATGAATTACGGTGATGTGATAAAATTCATTCATATGATTATATATCTATATCTATATCTATATCTATATCTATATATCTATCTATCTATCTATATCTATATATATATATATATATATATATATATATATATATATATATATATATTTAAATATATATATATATATATATATATATATATATATATATATATATATATTTAAATATATATATATACATATGTATATGTACATAGACATACATACATGTCAACAAATACACACACATACATATATGTATATATGCATATATATACAGTATGTCTGTGTGTTTGTGTGTACGTATACATGCATACACATTACATATATATAGATGTGTATGTATGTATACGTACATAAATACATATACATACATACATACATATATATACATACATATAATATATATATATACTGTGTATATATATATATATATATATATATATATATATATACATACATACATACATATATGTACTGTATATGAACACTTCTACAATATCAAGATCTCATCTTTAAATTTTCCAAAACACCATTACTTCCCATATGCTGGTACATTTTAGTTAATCGTTTTCTGCTTTATTATTGCCCCAATATACTCATTTTACTTTCTTGCTCCCAAACTCTCTCGTTTCGGTATGCTTTATTGAAGAATTATGGCACTCTGCAAATGAATATTCCTTCCTTTTCAATTCCCCCCTCCCCCCTCCATCTACCTTTACATTTAGGTAACAGCTTAATCACTAAGTTATGTTATTAAAACGGATAGGAGATCCTACGTTCCTGTTCCTCTTATTTCCTGCATTTCTTGACTCACTTGACGTGCTTATATAATTCTAGAGGTTATTTGCAACTGGCAAAAGTATATTCGACATTTGAGAACCAAAAGCTTAAGGTCAGTTCTTTAGAGTTCTTTCAAGTTTTGTTTCTGAAGTGAATCTGAGTTACCCAGACATATAATCGTGTTTTGTCCTTGAAATGGTTCATAATTTATTTTGCTTCCTATACTGCTTTGGAAAAGGTACTACTTTGCAGTAGGTTGTTACAAATAGTGCTCTATTCATTGCTGTGACCAAATTCGCATGTAAGAATACTGTGATAAAAATTACGAAACATTTTGGATAGTCAGACGAAATAAATGACTGTGGCTGATTAGGGAGTGTAGTGTCAACGCTGTCGATAAATGGATAAATAAAATAGAATACATTCGAATCATCGCAGCTGAAATGTTTGCCAGAATACCGAGTAAAGAAACACTCTTTGTGCTTGGAAATGTTCCCAAGTCACAGCCGAGAAATCGACGAGGAAGCAAGTCAAGATGTGAGCAGAAGGAAAAAAAAGAAAAGCACAAGAAGAAGAAGCGTTGGTATTCCGGACCAAAATATCATTTGTCGGCCATTAAGATCTCGTTAGAGAAGGCGCCCCGCAAGGCAATCTAGCGCCGGGAGACCTGATGTAATCATCACTGGTTTTGCGTGAATTCCGGGCATCCATTTTCTCTTCTTATGGAAGCGTAGGTCATGGAAGCCCATGCGTTACCAGGCTTACATACGTGGTGGGTTGCTCTTTGTGATGAAGGGTACTCGAGAGGAATTTCATGCCGGGGCCTTAGGTTTCTAGGAAAGCGCATTATATTCGTTTCTGTCAAAGGTGCAGACGATAGACTACGCCATTGCAGATATATCTGAAATTATGAATCTCCGATTTGCAAAAAATAAAAACGAAAAAGAATGAACGTCTCATTATATTGCCCTGGCTGTTTTTATTATCATCCTTAATACAGTTGATGTTGAGGAATTTAATAAATAATATGTCGTAAAAGCAAAGAAAATATAATTTTATATTAATTTTCACAATCCACTTCATTGAATGTCGGTAATGGCCAAATCCTGTCAAGAATAAATAAACGAGGGAAAGTCAGTGACGAAATTCGAAAAACAAATTGAGAAGGATTTCGAGAAAAAAAAGAAGAGGAGAAAGATGGAAAAGCCGAGGCCACGGAAAAATAAAACCCTCTCTAACAGAACATGCGGGAAGATACTTCCATTAAAATGATGGCCTTCAGATTCCACCAATTTACCAAGTTCCATCCAACAAATTGGGAACGATGGTGTGAATTCTTTGCCCGAGAAACGAAATTGCCTTCAGTCAGTCCTCACCAGGCCTTTTGAGGTGATACCACTCGACCTAAGGTTGGATGCGTCAGCACCTGTCCATGAATGCCAAGGCTTTCCTTTAACGAAAGGAAGAGGAATGAAATCCATAACAGCACTTTCGAAAAGGGAAAAGATTCCCTAAATTTTTTAATGGGCATTAAGTCTTCATACTTCCCTCATATCTAGACTTGTAATAGAATTGTATTTGCTAAGTATTTTTTCCTCTGCTCAGGTTTAACAGAACAATTGACGAACGTAATAAGATAAGAGAAAAGACCATCCAATTTAATCTACAAGGACAGGAGATTGTTTTTATTTTCCATTCTTTGAAAATATTAGGAAGATGCTCTATTATGGAGATAAACAATATGAATTTGTCTCAAGGGCCATAGACACTTGATCTACTATATACGATATTTCTGTTCCTTATTCTGATGAAGATAACAATCCCGTGCAAAATTGATTGGCTCCACCCATGGTAGCCTGTCACTGCAAATGTTTCCCGGTAAGTAGATGCAACGTCTAAACACTTTCCAAACCGTTCATCTGGTGAGGGGTTCGGTGGTTACTCACAATATAACATTCTCCTATTTCCTTTTGCTTCAGTAATATATGTATCACATAACTCTCTTACATGGGTGGAAGCTCAAACAAGTAAGGAAGGTTTCATATATAAAATCTCCTCACTTGTCTGAGTTTCCACCCATATCAGAGAGTTATGATAAATATAATATCGAGGCAAAAGGAAGCAAGAGAATGTTATATTGTGAGTAAACATGCACACAATTTTATATATATATATATATATATATATATATATATATATATATATATATATATATATATATATATATATATATATATATACTGTATAAGTATACTCGTACGTGTTTGTGTGGATGTAACTGTGTCAATTTCGAAAATCGCCAACTTGTTTGAGTTTGCACTCATGTGACAAGAAGAGAGAAAAAATTTTGCCTAATAGGAATCATCCTAAATTTATAAGTGAACTTCTATAAATTGACGCTGAAACTGAGACCGAGATAATGAATATGTTATATTTAGCCTAAAGTAAGCTCACGCCTTCATGTACAAACATTAGTATTCATAGTCTTCACGTTTTTCAGGTGATTTTTTAATATCGTAATCAAATCTCGTTCCACCTATTAAAGGATTATGTAATTCGAGGAACGCTTCTTAAAATGCCAAGTGCAAAAATGTCATATCTCGAACTTCAGCTCTCTCTCTCTCTCTCTCTCTCTCTCTCTCTCTCTCTCTCTCTCTCTCTCTCTCTCTCTCTCTCTGTGCTTAGTTTAGTCAGAGGCCGTTCCCCGATTAATGAAGGACATATCAGGTAGAAGTGTAAGACTGCACTTCTCCATTTCTGAAGGAATAACTTGAAGAGACAAAAAAAGTGTTAGGCGATGTTAATTCCTTACAAATTATTTTTTTAAAGTGCTAGATACATATAGTAAGAAAATATATATTGTGCATTTATTACCGTTTTCTGGTCCTATTCCTTAACATATCAATTTCAGTCTGCTTTCCTGTTTAACATAAAGTATTTTTATATAATTTTTCATCATAACAATCCTTCTGTTGTCAAAAATACGAATTTCTGAAGCGGCTGTTCATTAACCTTGTGGACGAAAAAATGCCAATAATGGCTTTCCGTATTGTTCCTCTGCTAATGGGTGACCTCTAAATGCCTGAAAGAGAAGACGCCTAGAGGTCATCCAACGGAGACGTCGAGATAACGGCGTCTCCGGCTGAATGATCTCTGGACTCCTCTCCATCTCAGCAGGGAAGACCTCTTAGAAGGCTTTCAGTGTCCTCTTTTTTTTCTGCGTCTCTTCTTCTTATTCCTCTTTTATTCGCACTGGAAAAGAGAAGCTAAGACTATTCGCCGCTTCGGGGTATTCAGGACGAGAGCTAAGTTCGTCTTACTTCTTTAATTACTTTTTCTTCCTTGCTTTTTAATAGCTTATTCGTATTGACGAACAGGACGATTATGATGCAGATTTGATATATGTACAGCAAAATACTTTTCCACGTTGCCACCAGTTTTGATTTATTATTATTATTATTATTATTATTATTATTATTATTATTATTATTATTATTATTATTATTATTATTTAGAAGATGGACCCAGTTCTTATAAAACAAACCCACAGGGACCATTGACTTGAAATTCAAGCTTCCAAAGAATATGATGTCCATTTGAAAGAAGTAGCAGAAGGGAATAGGAAATACAGAAAGAAGATATCAGTTATTAACAAAGAAAAAAAATTAACTTTATAAATAATAAATAGATGAAAATCTAAACAGATTATAAAATACAAGGAGAATTTCTTTAGGGAAGTAATGCATTGCATCTTCGCCTGAACTTTTGAGATTCCAATTCCACATCACCCTCAGGGCAAAGTATTACTAATATTATATGCTAAACACTACAAATGGAATGGTCAGTGAAGTTAGATAAGTCACTGGAGGCAGAAATTTGTACAGAACGTGAAAGGTTATACATTGATGAACGCAGACATTGCAAACTGGAAAGGAGAGGACACTTCTGTCTTGACCCAAGGACTATAACAACAATGACACATTTCCATTCCGTTCATTAACTGGAAGATTCTCTTGAAGGAACAACGAAAATTTAAAGAGGAGGAAAAATGAGAGGGTCGAAACAAACCAACGAAAATGTAGGAAACAATTTCTGTGAAGGCCATTCCAAATTTCGGCGGGACAGAAATACAATGGTCCAGTTGTCGTTCTGCACTGGAATACATCAGTTACTATTGTACGTGTCCTGCAGGACGCAATGGGCTTACGGATTTTTCCCCTTCATACGGAATATCAAGTAGAAAAATAACTAGAAACAAATTTTGACAGTAAAAGCCTCACAAAACCAGAGATGAAATTGAAACAGAAAAGTATCGAGTGTTATGGATGAAATGTTTTTATTTCTTTTTTTTTTTTCCAACAGCGTTTCGACACTTGTTACTCGCTTTCTCTCCTCTTAACAAATATGAAAAGCAGAATTCGACACTTGTTACTCGCTTTCTCTCCGCTTAACAAATGTGAAAAGCAGAATTCGACACTTGTTACTCGCTTTCTCTCCGCTTAACAAATGTGAAAAGCAGAATAAAAGATTATCGTGTGGAAGTGCTGCCTCTCTCTCTCTCTCTCTCTCTCTCTCTCTCTCTCTCTCTCTCTCTCTCTCTCTCTCTCTCTCTCTCTCTCTCTCACTGATACTGTGTATGTATTCTTACATGTATATTAGTACTGGCAAACGAAGATCTCTCTCTCTCTCTCTCTCTCTCTCTCTCTCTCTCTCTCTCTCTCTCTCTCTCTCTCTCTCTCTCTCTCTCTCTCTCTCTGATACTGTGCATGTATTCGTGCACGTGCGTGCATACTTGCAAGCAAAGACTCTCTCTCTCTCTCTCTCTCTCTCTCTCTCTCTCTCTCTCTCTCTCTCTCTCTCTCTCTCTCTCTCGTGCCAGTGAAACCTGTTGTGCATATACTCTTTTACCACCTGTAAATCTAATTTCAATGCTTTTGTGTTTTACCAGTTTTGTTCTGGTCCTTTTTTACTTTTGTGAATGAAGAGGAAAAACTCATGGGTACTCTGTTTTGAACAAAAGATAAAAAAGAAAGTCTATGAAACAAAGAGAAAAACTAAAAAATTTCAGCCTCGCACTTTCCGTGGTTAATGCATAAACGATACATTTTCCTTTCTAGGGTCGCTATCTCCATGGTACGTATGCGCTGACGAAAATATATAGTATACAAAACGAAAGGTGACTTTTTAAAATGTTACATTCCAAGGTAATAACTAAGGTAACATCTCAGTAAAGGCTAATGTTGTGTAAATATTCTGCTCAGGGCCTCATTCGTGATATAGCAGTTATAGTATGAATGCAGCAGTGGCCATTTGCTTGGTTTTTTTTTTCTGGAGGGATCCCTCGTTAAGGGAAACGGCCAAGAGTTGAAAAAATATAATGTAAATTGGTATAAATAAAATTTATGTGTATATAAACATCTGTATACATGCATACATATATACCTATAAATATATATATATATATGTATGTATGTATATATATATATATATATATATATATATATATATATATATATATATATATATATATATATATATATATATGAAACAAGTAAACCGGTTTCATATGTTCCTGTAAAAGCGAGTTCACTCTCTTAAGCCCGTATTTTTTCTTTACGGTGAAGACATTGTTTAATTGTGCGCAAATCTCCGTCTCCTTTTCCTTCTTCTTCTTCTTCTTCTTCTTCTTCTTAACATGACTGTCTCTTTCGCAGCAGCTGGTCATTGTCGTTTTCGCTTCGTTTCATTTTCTCTTATCAGCGTCGACGTGGACATTCTGTCGCGCTGACGGCCCTTCTCCTCTTAAAGAAATTCTTAAAGACAAAAAAGAAAAAAAAAAGGAAAAATAATGAAAATGTCTTGTTTCTATTTTACGCTACCTTATCTTACAGCAGGGCTTCTCTTAAGGAAGTTCTTTCCGCCGAGTAATTCTTTCGTTAACCGCTACATTTTCTCCGGTTATGAATTTTATCACTGTCAGTTTCAAAGGCTTTTTTTTCCCCGTAGGTTTTGCGAAGGTAATTGACTGAGAATTTTATCCTGCGACACTGCTTCAGATTATTCCGAAAGCTTGAGTTTAGGTTCATTGTATACACATATACATACATAGAAACATTATGTATATATATATACACATATATACATACATATGTATGCATATATATATATATACACATATATACATATGTATATATATACATAAATATATATATATATAAATGTATATAAAGTATACAGTATATATATATATATATATATATATATATATATATATATATATATATTATATATATATATATATATATATATATATATACATACATATATATATATAGTGTGTATATATATATTAGATATATACATGTATATATAAACTGTATAGATTTATTTTACAGTATATATATATATATATATATATATCCAGAAATAAATATATATATATAAAGTCTGAATATATATAATATATATATATATATATATATATATATATATATATATATATATATATATATATATATATATATATTCATTGGTGAGCTGCCTTATTTATATATTCATAGCTGGGGTTGCTACAGAGAAAGCAGAGGCAGCAGCCAATGCCATCCTCATCCTTTACCTTCAGGATCTATAATGAACCTTCTGTTCCAAAATTTCAACCTCTTTATATTCCTCAAGAGAAGGCTCACCAGCAAAACCTATACCCCTTTATACACGAGTTGAGACCCTAACGTCCACCTTGCAAACACTCGTATTTTCTTGATACTGAAGTTTTTCTAGTCCAGTTCTTCCAAAGCATCAAGTTCACACTTTCTGTGTGTCTTTTTCCAGCTCCTTCCAAAACTTCCAGAATTTTATGCATTCCACCAACCTTTATTTCCCTTTCTCTCTAAACAACCAAACCACCTCAAAGAAATGTAGTTCATGTTTCGCTTAGAAGGTTTTACATTTCCGTCATTCTTCATATTTCTAAACTTTTCAGTTCTTGGTACTGTCTTTTTTTTTATCTGCATTCAATTTCGTTCTCACATTCTGTTTATTCTGGTATTTATCTTTATAGGTATTTTATTTTCTGGGAACTTTCTGTTCTCTGTTCAGTCGCCTTTCGGCTTGTTCTGGTAAGGATGCATGTACATTGAAAATTAATAATAATAATAATAATAATAATAATAATAATAATAATAATAATAATAATAATAATAATAATCAAAAGAACAACAACAACAACAACAACAACAGGAATTTATCCGGCAAAAGAGGAAAACTATCCCACCCAACACATTAACAGAGATAAAGACAGACGAAGCGAAACCCCCCTTAATTGAGGAGGCGAAAAAGACTGAATTACCTGCTCCGAAGCCTATATATGGGAGGGAGGGAGGGAAGGAGGCTGGAAACAAATGATCAAAGGCCTAAATCTGGGAGGCGAGATTTCAAAAGGCAATTATCCGAGCGTCAGAGCCAGCTCCTTTTTCCCTGACCGGAGATTGGCCTCAAA
Organism: Macrobrachium rosenbergii; assembly: GCF_040412425.1. Classification (NCBI taxonomy): domain Eukaryota; kingdom Metazoa; phylum Arthropoda; class Malacostraca; order Decapoda; family Palaemonidae; genus Macrobrachium; species Macrobrachium rosenbergii. Next base: position 21,600,530 of record NC_089760.1, on the reverse strand, counting down.
TTCCAGCGTCATGGCAATTATTTTGATTTCCTTCTCGAAAACAAATTCAGTAATCTCTTTAGACTTCCTTTCAATTAAAACTTTTCTCTCCCTTTATGGAAATACTCCGTCCTTTTTCTATTCCCTTTTCACTTTCCGCTCCTCTTGTCATTATTTTCCCATTTTCTCCCCCTGCAGGAAGCGCGGTAAGCGGGAAGTGATCCCTTGATTGCGCTCGAGGTAAATGCCAATGTCTCTCCCAGCTCCAGTTTTATATTGAATCCATTCTTTACTCGGCCTTAAAGTGAAACATGAAGAGCACTTCGCAAAAATACTTTGGGAAATATTCGTAAAGGCCGTTGCTTTCATTTACAGATTTTCTTTCGTCGGCTCTTCCTTATCACACCCATTCGCGAACGTGGGTAAACAGTAGGTGGCGAATACTTTCGCGTAACTGTAATACCTCCATTCCTCTTGCGCTGCAAAAGAAGAGAAAGAGGTGTGCCAGGTCTTTCGTGGGGTTCATTCTGTGTAGCAGCGATGTGACTAGTAGAGCCTTTTACATTTTAAATATACGGCGGTAGTGCTTTGTTGAAAGTTACAGTGGTATTTGTAATGTCTACGGTCAGCTAATGACTTGATGATATCTTGAAGCTCCCAACCATCAGACGGAAATACTAGGTTTATTGGAAATCTTCAGTCGCTAAAGTTAAGTTCGTTTTTTTTTTTGGGCTGGATCATTGCTGGCTCCAAAACATTCGTTCGTGAAATTTATAACATCTAGAATAAAAAAAAAATATATATATATATATATATATATATATATATATATATATATATATATTATATTTATATATATATATATATATATGTGTGTGTGTATAGATATACATATATATACATTATATATATTTATATGTATACATATTTATATATATACACATATATACAGTATATACATATATATATATATATATATATATATATATATATATATATATCAAACAAGCATTCTAATTCTATGTAGTCTTCCAAACTCTTCTAGGATGCTTTTTAGTCGGCGTAAACAAATTATTTCCTACCCTATATTCTGGTAAACTACCTAAGATAACCATTTACCATCCAGCCGTGTTAACACCTAACTACTTGACTTTCGAATCATTTATAGACTCCAAGAAGTCTATTCAGCTTCAGTCAAAACAAACAAGTATATAGCTTTACAAAATTATGCACATGTATACATATATATATATATATAATATATATATATATATATATATATATATATATATATATATATATATATATATATATGCGTACATATAATACATATATGTGTGCGTGTGTGTTTGTATGTGTGTGCGTGCGTGCGTGCGTGCAGGGGGTGGGTGTGTATGTGTGTGTGTGTAAGTGTGTTGTAAACAATTCCGTGTATTTTCGCATTCAGACTCCTTAGCCTTTATCACGGCAGACCAATGATTAATACTCTGCCTATTTTCCTCCACTCCAATTCCATCTATCTGATGCATTAGAGCGATATCTAACCATTTCGTCGGCATCATTTTCTCTTTAGGTTAGGTCAGGGATGGGTAACAATGGCAACACCATCATTAATCCTTACGCAACGGGAAAATAAAGGTTAGAATTATTACCATAGGAAAAAGAATGAGTTCCGGCTTCAAGTCGCCCCATACATCATTGAATAGCCGCTTCATGAGTATTACATCAGTCTAGGTCTAGGGCACGTTTTACTTTATAGGTATTAATGGATTTCTGTAGGGCTAGGCCATTATGTTCAACAACAAAGGATGATTGTATTCTAGATGCATCATGGAAAACATCAGGAGTAAAATGTTGTACACAGGACAGGTCATTTTATCACGATAATTAATGGTCTATGCTATTCGAAGTTTGCAAAAAAATGAAATATACTAGTCAATCTTAAAAGATTTTTTCTGTGCGTGGTTTCAGTCATGATTTTTACTGGAAGGATTTTCGGGGTTTTCTGTGGTTCCTTTTCTGCGAATTTTAAAAAAAATTAGTATCTCCTTCCTCCAAACAAAGCAGATTTTTTGTGGCCTGATATTTGTGCATTTGTGTAGCATTGTCCATGCCAGTTGGAACTCATATTATAGTCGGAAATATCGGCGAGAGCTTCGGTGTCGAAGTGGCGTACATTTCTCAAAAATTTTAAAAAACTGTAACAGAGGAAAAGTTAAGTACACACAAATCAGTCCAAGCATACGGGTAGGGATCTGAAAGACTTTCATGTATTTTTCTATGTAAGGAACAGATATAGTCTTCTAAAAGGTAAAACCAACTGGTCTCTTAATATCTTGGTCATGAAATTCCAATGAAAGGCGTCTAAAATTACTGCTCCAGGTTTCCCCTGATGACCCTGTAAGCGCTTGTGGGGGGCGGGGCTGGTGGCGACTCGGCCACAGTCTTTCTTTTCTTGGTTTCATAAGAGATAATGGCTAAAATACATTAAATAAAAGGACAGTTATTGCCAAAACTAGGAACTAATCTAAGTGGCCTTCATGTCATTTGCCAAAGAAAGCTGTATCATTTCTTAAGTTAAATTATTGATTAATTAATATAATATAATTCAAAGTCATTTCAGTAAATTATTTAATCCCAGAATTAGAAGTATTGTAACATTTGCTTTAGAATGTGTTTAGGCAGAAGAGAAAAAAACAATCTGTTATTGCTGCTATCTTTTTTTTTACTATTGTACTGAAAAAACTTCTGGTATTGTCGTGATTTTTTTCCTACTTGTCCCTGATGCTAAAGTAAGGTCATCATATTTTGCCATTCCTTAATAAAAACAGCTGTACAGCCATACATCTTACTTATCCAGTATTACTGAGGAGCTTTCGCTTCTTGAGACTATTTGATCAACTATGTTTAAATATAAATATTCCTTGCTGATGGCAAAGAATTGGTATACAGCCGAAATAAAAGATTCAGCACGAAAGTAAGCACCACAAAAATATGTTTAGGCACAAATGATAGTTCAGTTATTTTAATCTCTCTTTAAGTCGAGCGCGAAATGTAAAATATAAAGTAAAAACCCGTAAAATGCTAACGTTACTAGAGCTCCCAATCTCTTGAAAGCTTGGTTTTAGAGTTTTGGTCCCAAAACGAGAAATTGTCTTGAATACTTTGGAGGCCTAAGCCATTTGAAGGGCACACTTGGAAGAAAATGGGGAAAGTGAAATGCACAGATGGGATGGCCTCTGATAGGCAAGTTGGTCGGCAGGTATTCCTGCAAAAGAAAACATAAACGGTTTGAAGTTGCTAAAGCTGAAAGATGTCAGGGCTTAGAATATCAAGGGACATGAAGAAATGATTACGATAAATACTGAACAGAAGAACTGAAGACATGGGTAAGTTTTATAAGTTCATAACAAACTTTCCTGTTAGTAAATGGATGATCACATAAGCACTACTAACACTCTCTCGATGTTAGTCTTAACGTGAGTCAAACCCCACAAAAAGAGAATTTGCAAGACTTCGTCTCGTTCCTGCACGCCGCAGAATTCCTCCCGTGAATGCCCGCCTAACGAATTTCTCGCAATAGCTTTCCAAGACAAAGGGGATATTCAATTTCTGTTCGCATGCCATGCTAAAAGCGCTCGTCCACGGCGTCTCTAACAGCAGAACAAGCTTCCAGTTGATTTCTCGTCCCGCTAAAAGAACAGTTGGATTTTGGTCTCGGTTGGGTGCTGGGAAGAGATTGGGAGCAGGAAGAGAATATCTTGGGTGGGGAGTGTGGTCTGTCTGTTTATGTAGCGATATTGGCTATGAATATCAAACGGGGCTTCCTTTTCCTACACTGTGTCCAGGTTCAGAGAGAGGGTGCGTATGAGAGAGAGAGAGAGAGAGAGAGAGAGAGAGAGAGAGAGAGAGAGAGAGAGAGAGAGTGGTATTAAGTTCTACACAACAGCACTCAGTATCTTTGGATAATTTCCATGAAGACGTTTTCTTTTTATTATTTGCAGTTACCGAATACCTCCAAATATAATTTTTTGCCATTTGGGAAGTAAGGGTCTTGCACAGCTTTTGGGGAAATGTTGCGCCGAGAAGATATGCTTTAGCTGATCATTTAATCCCGCCCTAAGATCTATCCCGTGGCACCTGCATCCTCAAGCAAGGAAGCCAAATTGAATCATAACATGCTTTTCAATATCACGGACTCATGCATACCAACGGGGTCGCATTAAAAACTCCAGGATAAGCGATATTCCTTGCCTATAGGACTGAAAAGATAGGCCTTAGGTATGCAAAAGTGGTTCTTCTTCTTCTTCTTCTTCTTTGATTCTGTACGTTACACTTTCTTCGGGTGAGTAGAGACTTAAACTAATCACAATATCATTTGCATATTGAGATACCTGAACGAACTAGATCACTGTGGTCTTATATTAACGCAGGAGGTAATTGAATACAAATAGTGCATTCGGTCACTAACTGAAGACATTTTAGGGGAAATAAATTTTATCAGTTTTCTGGGTTCTTGTAATTAAAGCAAAAAGGCTTACCTCTGCATTTATTTGGCCACGGAATAATTTGTGCATCCTTTAATTTTTTTCCCAAATGACAGAAATCTTTGTGCTTTGTTGGTACGAATGGGCGATGGGTCACAATAAGACCCAAAATTATGCAAATTAGTATGATCTCTTTATCTTTATCTTAGTATTACTGACAAACTACTTAAGTAAAGATCATTTTACTGGTCTGTCTGTTGGAAGGATTACACGAAAACCAATTAGAATATTCTTTACGATTATTATACCAGAATCAGTGTTTCAGGGAACAACTGACTAGATTTTAGTGTAGATCTGAGTCTGTAACTAAATCTAGTGTATCTGAAGGTGTCCCGCTGCTATATGTGAAAGACACCTTGAAGAAGGCAGACTTTCTCGGCTAGCAATGCTTATTCACCCTTATAATCGTGAAAGAAAACATGATAGAAAAGATCATGTGGTCAGATCCTCGCCAATCCTGACAGCCCTTTCAAGCCAACTCAGTTTATTTCTCGCTTCCTCTCAGTCCCGTTTAATTTCAGGCCTATCTTAGTTTTATGGCGGCAGTGCATAATAGGCATCCCCTCTTATAGTCTGAGCAAAAACGTGATATACTCTCTGTTGTGCATTTGATGCTTCCGTGGAAGCACCCGCCGCATATTTGATTTTATGACGCGAGCATAAAAGCCCTCAGAAAGCGTCGCTTGCTCAGGCAAAGTGCAGCGATATGCAACAGCATAAAAGCTCCCACGGCGCTAAAGTGCTTGCCATGGTATAGAGGCTGCTCGAGAACGCTGAAGCCTTCACACGGCCGGAATGTAAACATGAATGCGAATATGAATATAAATACCACTGAATTTGAACATGAATTTTGTGCTTAGAAGGCTTCTCTCTCTCTCTCTCTCTCTCTCTCTCTCTCTCTCTCTCTCTCTCTCTCTCTCTCTCTCTCTATGAGAATGGTTTGCTTTTTCCCTCGTTGTTAAAAATATATATATATATTTTTTGGTCCTGTAACAATATCTCCATTTCTTTTAATACTGTCTAAAAGATACAGATAGAAAAAGGATTTCCACACACCAGAAAAGCCTAAGAACCAGTTTACAGTACGAAAAATATTAAGAATTATTATTAGACAATAAAATATTGTGAAGAAATTGTCTTAAAAGTTATTCTGTTAACAGTTTTATTTCGCATTGTTTCTTTCCTTTTTTCCATTTTATTGTTATTTATCAGCTTGCAGCTGTTTTCCCCTTTTCTTTATAAGTATAGAGAGAGAGAGGGGGAGAGAGAGAAAGATCACACACCATTTATAAATCCTTTCCCCAAACATTATCTCTGACGCTCCTCTTCACCTGCTATTTTTCAACAACAGACTTTCTGCGGTATATTTACTCTCCCCGAGCAATGACGTATGTTTGGGTACAATTCATTCCCCCCAAAATCCGGGCTGTTTCTCCCTTATCCTGAGACCCTCTTGGCTACTTTTTAACCCCTGAGACCCTCTTGGCTACTTTTCAACCAGAGGTCAGTTTTGGCGTGTGAGAACTGGGAGAAGTTTTGTTATCGCTGGACTTTTTGTTTCCAGTTAATTCCCTGTATTGTTTAGATGTCTAGCTTAGCTCTTCATGTAATTGTCGGTGAATAGATCAAACTAATCATTGGTCACTCTCGCTATTTCCTTAGTTTCCTTTGAATTTGTTCCGTGTAAACTACATACAGGATTCTCGAGACAGTAATATCTACGTAGTATCTACACGTCGATAGGCGTCAATTGTTATTGCATTTCAGTGAATTTTTACTATCTTCAGTGATTTTGTGGCGTGCTTTCATTTATCGTTCACAAGAATTATTATTATTATTATTATTATTATTATTATTATTATTATTATTATTCATTTCCCTTTTCTCTCTCGTTAAAACCATAATGAATAACCAGTGAACAATGCCTTCACTTCCACTCGTTCAACATGACAATTTGATTTTGCATTTCAGGTAACTTCTTATTGATAGGGTAAGTAAATTAAATAAATCATAGCCATGCCAAATAATGGAGATCATAATAAGGTATGACTGTAAAGGTGGGATGGGATACACATCAATCCTTCATAGACTGAGCTTTGCATTTCCCGGCTTCATGCAGGCTTAATTACCCCGTAAGTTCTATAGAGGGGCTTCATAAACAATTGTGAATATTTGACGATTAAAACACCGATGACTGCAAACACCAAACGATATTGGGAGGGAATAAAAAAAAAAAAAGACAGTTGCTTTATATTTCTCCCGAGTCCGTTTCTTCTTTTCATTTCTTGGACTCGGCGATATACTGAGGATTACCGAAATCCATTTTTGCGGAAGTAAATCCTGGAGGGATGTTTTGTGATTCTCTCCTCTCTTTTCCAGTTATTTCTTGAAAACATTTTTTGTCTTTTTCCCAAGGTAACTCTAAAGATAATATGATAGAAGTACTTTCTATTAAGACTGCTAAAAAACTACCTCGGTTTAACTAAGAAAGAAAATGACCGTCTATTTTCTCTTAAGATTGAAACTGCACTCAATCCTAATTTCAGGAGAAAGTAGGAACTTATTGAGCAGTAAGAATCCCCATGATTCCCATGACCTGGAAGTGACACAATTTGCTAAATACAAAATAAAAAAGGAAAATATTAAATAAAAAAAGAAAAGAAAAGTGACCACGCTAGCGTTGTCCACTGATTAGCTTCTCAGTCCTGTTTGTACCATAACAAAAGAATTAAATAGAAACTAGAAAAAACGACGGACTTGAAAGAGAATCATATGAACTTCTATACTGGTGAGCTTAAATAACAGGAAAATTAATTGAGATCTTGTTTCATATTCTGAAAAAATTTAATACATCATGTAATATCATAGCATCTTTTAAGTGCTATGATACCGCATGATGTATAAAAGCGTTTTGTTTCTGAATAACCGTGGCAGATTTAATACTCCTCTTGAAATAACTTTTTTCTACATACAAGCTATGAAGTAAACCAAAATATTGTAGAATATAATTAGAACCATTTTGTTTAAAGCCCAGTTTTGCATTTATTTCTCATCACAGTGCAGTGGCATAATTCACAGTGGTATCCACTATTGCCAGTAATTTTTCGAAAATCCAAAATCGCCACTGGCTTTTACCAAAACGTAAATTGTAAAAGAAATCCATGTTATACATAGGAAATGCTTAGACACTGACAATAAAAAACCTTTAATTTTCACTAACATGCCAGTTCACTCTTGACTGAGTTCCACATAGAATCCACATTGCGTAACGGCACAAAGAAATAGTCTCTTCTTCTTGACTTTGTTGTTTTTGACAATTGTGAATGAAAATAACAGATACCAACTGAAAGTGTTTACCGAGGAAATTACAGTTTGTGTCCTCAGAAGCCTTTAATCATCACAACTCTGTTTAAAAGAAGCACAAATATGTCTAAGAAATTAGATCTTAAAAACGCCTTTTCTTCATTAAGGAAAAAGTTAATATTTGCTCTGCTCTTTCATAAGTCACTCATGATACTGTCCAATTTTCTCACACAAATAATTAATTCATGATAGACAGAGAGAGAGAGAGAGAGAGAGAGAGAGAGAGAGAGAGAGAGAGAGACAAACAGACACAGAGAGAGATTCTTAAAGAACGACACATATGCTATTGAAGTTACGATTGTTTTCTTTAATAAAAGCTTCAATTAATAGAGGAAACCTTTGAAATAAATATGCAACATATGACCAAGGATACAAAATCGTATTCCGTTAATTAAGAGCATAAATTGAAGTAAATTTTTTCTATCCTATAATTTTGCTTTGGAGTCCCTGTTAACATAAATGTAATATTAGAAAAAAAACAGTAGTACAATTAAAATTGGATTAAAAGACAACTGCCATAGACAATGTGCTGAGATAAATATGTACATTACATACAGGAAAAAATTCATTAATTTATCGAAAGAATCAAGTACCTCTGCGTAGTAACGTTGTTTTTATAATAATTACCAGAAATACCATGTTTTGCTAATGCTCATGTTGAATGTATGAGATGATAGAATCAGTTACAGAGAACGAGCTTTGAAATGAATCAATACAAAAAAATCTAAACACGAAGATCGTTTATACAGCGGCTACTGTCTGTATAGGTTACATGGGCATTAAATCAGAAAAAGGTGTAAATAGCTGCTGCACTCTGGACTTTTTTTTTCCGTTTTTTCCGCAGTCTTCAGGGACACCATAAAAGTTTTGTGATGGTGTCACTTTGAACACTGTGAAATCCTCAATAGTAATTCAAAACCCGCAATACTTTTGGCAAAAAACAAAGATTCCACACATTCACGTGTTCTTGAAGTATGAAAATATGGTTCTTTGTACAATGGAGTACGGTACCCGGTTAAAAAAGTTTTTAAACAGCACCTACACTTGGCAACAGTAGTTCGCCTAGTCGTGCTCATTAAAGCACAATGATTTTAAGCCTTTATCAAGTGAACATAAGGAATTACTAATTTCATCGTAAGTTATGTTCACTCGCGTGCTATATGTAATTCAGTTCAATTAAATGGAAGGCTTTTGCATTAAAAACTGAATAACCTAATATTTTATAACTATAGACGTCTCATTGATACAATGCATTAATACCATGCTATCTGTGGCTTACAGAGGATTTCCAGAAGATTCATAAAGGGAAAAACATCGCAAATGACCCGTAGCTGTCTGAATTACATACCTTGGTCTTTGTATAGTAGTCGGTGATATATGGGCTACAAGAATTACTCCATATTTTAAAGAACAGCTCGCATTTTAAAACAGAATTCTCGATTTCCGTTTCCGTTAGTTATGGAAGAAATCTACTTCGTGAATAGATCTCAGATGCGTTCATCTTTAGACAATAGTTTACCATTTCCCTGCTGTCTCATTTTTTCCAGTTAGACTTCGTCATTTCCTGTCAGTTCAAAAAAAAGTCAGAAACAAAATTTTATTTTATGAATGTATTTCATATGAATGCACTGTATTACACATTGTGCAGGTGACTCAGAGTCACAGAGACCTTACTCATTTCAAGTATTCATCAAGCGTTGAATTACAAAACTTATTCACAGTCTGGCAAAATAAAGAGAATGGCTTAGAATATTTGTTTAGAAAATCAGCCAGAATAGGATGGACAGTAATTACGCATAATTTTCCAAAGATGGATATTAAAAACTACTTTTCAAAAAGGTTATTGGCGGGTGACTAGTACTGCAGGTGTCTTAAAATTAACAGCGTGTCGTTCATAAACTTCGATTATTAGGGTAATGTCACAATAGTTTCCTGTATTCACAGAAATCATCAGTTGTTTGGAAATCATTATCCTCCTCCTCCTCCTCCTCATTATTATTATTATTATTATTATTATTATTATTATTATTATTATTATTATTATTATTAGCAGTAGAAGCAGCAGTAGTATAACCAACCCCGAAAATATCCTCTCGCGAGGATAGCGGAAATAGATAGCGTTATTTTCCTGGATGAGGGTGAGAGTTTGCTTAGCACTTACACAGACAAACATATCATATTAGCTCTCTCTCTCTCTCTCTCTCTCTCTCTCTCTCTCTCTCTCTCTCTCTCTCTCTCTCTCTCTCTCTCCACTGTTTCCACTTGTGCGTGTGTATTCTCATCAATAAAACGAATCATAGAATTAGAATATAATTTCAATCGTTTGTTTATGCTCGACTTTTGTTTTAAACTATTTGGAAAATGTGTAATTATTGCTATTTTCGTTATCATTTCATATCTGCCATTTTTGTTGAATATATATGCCCACGTCCCTTCTTGTAAATCTTAATTGATGTTAGTAAGTTTAGGTTTGCAATTTAACCAGGTATTCAATATATGTTTATGGACAACAGTGCCGTTGACGACAGACACCAAAGTGTTTCAGATAGTAAAAGAAAACCTCGGCTGCGCAGAGAGAAAGGAATTTATATCTTCGATCGTGGTCACAAATTGTAAGTCTAAACTGCTTCCCCTTTCTAGAGAGTTTACTAACATGAAGAGGATGTGTTTAAACGCAATTTTTATAGACATCATGTCGGGCTCCGTTAGATTTTATCTGCGGAAATGTTCGCAAATATACGAGTGATACTCATTTTCAAAATAATAAAAGAAAACTTAAGCCTACATGAAATCAAATCCCGTGCCTTACTGAGCAAAAACAGCTGAGACATTACTTGCCAGGAACCTATCACAAATTCTCCTGACCTGATAGAGAAACACAACTCGAGTGTCCATGTTTATAAATGAACTTGCATCAACTTTCATCGCCTCAATCATACCTAGACCGACCGAGTTTATATCAGTCTTCATTAGACCATTTGCATACCATCTCGATTTGATCGTAACGTTGTTCACAAACTGTTAAAAAAATCACAAAGTAATCTAAAATACTGGAATATTCACTTAGCATGCACAATAAATCTAGTTTGGGAAAGGGGTAAGGAAAATAATAAATTCGTTTTACTGGCAATTCATCAAATGCAACTTTGCTTCATATTTTAGGTGACTATCTTTAGGATTAAATCTATGTAAGTTTTAATTTTGTATATTTACGCTCTCTTTTTGAGCAAATGGCAATAATTTTATAATGCTCAATTAATTTTTTCAATCATAATGCTACAAAAATACAACAGATTTTCCAAAAATGGAGCCTGCCATCCGAAATATTTTCGTTATTTTACCCAACCGACCACCAGTAATTGTTGAGGGAAAAGATGTGATACGGTTTATTATAATTATTTTGAAACCAATAATTTCACAATCACACGATTTTTCAAACCATGATTCCCAGCTATAATTGTTGGTAATGGAGTTTCAGTCAAGGAGGACTATGTCAACGGACGGGAAAATCATTACCATTGGCTATGTTTATATGGCTGTGTTATTATTATTAGTAAGATCATTTTACCAGACCATTGAACTGGTTAGCATTTCTCACAGAGCCGGCCCGAAGGATTTGTTTTTACTTTTATATTTTTCAAGATCTGCAACTCGAGATCTAGTTAAATTATTATGATAAAATGCTAGTAGATATGTTTTACTTTCTGGAGCCTGTCTGATTGGTTTGATTTTTTACCCCTAAAACTAAATGTGCAATATGGTATTTTATAGCATGACATCTCGGTGCCACAAGATGTTCTGACCTACCTCACTTCATTGATCCAGAGCTTTGGAAGTAGAGACATGGAGTAGCTGTGGTCTGGCCTCTGTTTATCGATCACGTAACCGGAAACCAATACAGTTTCATTCTCATGTCTTGGCCCTCTTACTAAAAGGGGGGTCGCTCCCAGGGAAGTTCCATTCACGTGTCCATCTCCGCTTTAGTCTCGAGCGTGGCAGCTCCCTCGCAAGGGCTTTCCCTCAGTTTTCTTGAAATTTCTTTATTTGCGTCGGCTTCGCCAGTGAACTCCCCTGTAGTTGTTCATTTGGATACGCCCACCTCTCTGCCATCTTCATATCAACTCGCTTACCAGTATGTCTCTACTTAACAAAGTCTATTTGACTTGACAATCACATTTTAAGGATACGGTCTCCAATGAGCACGTGGGCTCTGCATAAATCTCAGATCTACGTTGGCACAAAGTAATGGAAGACAGTCTCCAAGATATTTTAAGAGTATATATAATTGAAGATGCAAATTCTACCTAAGGCCGATGGGACAATATTTTCGATTACAAGGAACTGACAGACCTTTCCAGCGAAAAATTAACTGTTCTATCTCCCGGCGGTACCATATTTACAGCATGTATACACTTTTTGATAATTCTCCATATATATATATATATATATATATATATAAATCACATATAAAAATTTATATATATAATGTGTGTGTGTGTGTGTGTGTGTTTGTGCGAGTTTGTGTATAAAAGCAAATAGAGAGAAAGAGAGAGAAGACAATTATGTATTGTATATATAAATGATAATACAAAAAGTATGTGTACATGTACATTTATTTCATTTATGAATTCATACAGAAAACGAAGGACCGGACTTTTGAACTCTTTGTTCTGTTGAAGAGATTTCCATATCTTCAAAAACATTTCTTTGATGCCTTTTTTTTATGAGTCAATATCTGCCGGGTTAGTTTAATCAACAAATTTAATGTTTTAAGGGGGTCCTAATGAAAATTGTATAAAATTAATTCGTGCTGAATGTGTAATTACCTTACTTTATCACGGAACATCCTTCTTTGTTGGCGTCTCTAAGTCTAACCGCGTTGTAGAATTACCAAAACATGCTACGAGAGAGAGAGAGAGAGAGAGAGAGAGAGAGAGAGAGAGAGAGAGAGAGAGAGAGAGAGAGAGAGAGAGAGACTGTGTACTGGGAGCGAAAGAAGCGGAAACGAAGGTGGGGAGAGCACCAAGCATTTGCTAAAATGTCTCAAAGCAGCAAAGTTTCTGCAGCACGCATTACACTAATGAGAATCACCTCATTTTTCTCTTCTCTTTTTTTTCACCACGTGTGCCTTAGTAATTTAATGCAAGCACGTGTTTTCCCACTCTTGCGAAAGCATTAAAACAAGTGAAAATCAGGTCCGTACAGCGTTAACAGCAGTCTCATGATGTGGGTTTAAATCCCTGTACTGTTACTCTTTATTAAAATCAGGTTTTTTCATCTAGAACGGTCGTCATTTTCCCAGATTTTAATTTCCTCTGCCACAGGATCCTGTGTTCAACTAAACAACCCCATCAGGAAACAATAAAACAAACTTTTGCTGTTGAACTTTACTTGAAATTATGATAATTACGAAAGTTCTCTAATACAATGTGTCAAAAGCCTTGTTTAACATGTGATAAGAAACTAATTTCCTTTATTAGCACTCTACCTTACGTCACCTCTCCATCTTAGCTGTTTAGTTTCTTCTTTTTCTTTATTTTACATTCAATGTTGTCTGAGGATATCGGCTTTATTTTTTAGGTAAATATCTTCAAAAGGATGTTTATTTTGACGGAGAGCCAAATCGCGCCTACTTTCTGATCTGCTATTATTATTATTATTAGTATCATCTCAGTAGATGAAACGTATTCACACGGAGCAAGCCTACAGGGGCCATTGACTTGAAATTCAAGCTTCCAAAGAATCTTGGTTTCAACCTCCCACCGCAGACCCCACACTGAAGCAGTAACTGATCATGATACAGAGCCAGTTATTTTTCATCGCCCCGGGGGGAGACGGGAACCCGCGACATCTGAGTGGCATACCACGACACTAACCACTATACCAGCGGACCAGCGAATTTTTCTCCTTCTAACTCTTGATGCATGTTTAGGCAGCTAATAATATAAAGTGCGGTCTTTCTGAAATCTGAGATGACAACATACTTGTAAACTGTGGAGTAACTAAGAGTAGCTAGTTGGCCTTGTTCTTCATCCTTTAGTATATCAATCCACCCTCAGTTAACAAGTACATGCTGTTGACTTAAAATATATCTTTTTGTCATGACTGTAGCAAAACAAAGATATTGTACGTTGGGCTCCTAAAGCTTAAATCATCATATAAAGAGTGCTAATCATTACCAAACTGCCGCATTGTTGTGCTTTCTGGAGTTTGTATTTTCTCTTACCAAAGCAAGAAAAGTAACCATATAAAAAGACTTACATAGCCCTTTTTTCAAAAGATAGAACATACCCTAAGGATCTATCCAATGACTGTAACGAGGGGTAGCACGGATTTGCTTTCACCGTCCTTAATTAGGGTAGGTGTTTATTGGCTCATTTGTTACCTCTTGTCAGAATGATAATTCAAATCTGCCTCAATTTCATTGCAGACTGGAAAGCTACAGGCTTCTTCATTAACAGTTTTTTTCAAGAGTCCTGTATTCTTGTTCAGTAAGAATTGTAGTGCCCAGATAAGAAGACTGATCAATCAGTATTTTTCCCTTTCCACCTTTTTAAGTTTTATGCAAATTACCTTGCAAAAAGTAATGTCAGTAGTCTCCTCTGCTCTAATATTCTTTCAGCCATGCATCCCAAAGTCTCATGGACACGGGCACGAGTTGATTATTTCAGGGCAATCAGGCGTCTGATGATGAAGGGTCACAAGAATGTGCAGACATTCTCTGCTCTTGCACTCATAACTTGAGCTGGATATGACAAATGTCAACTACTTTTTCACACAGCTTTGTGCTGAATGAATCAGTAAAAATTTTTAGTGGCAGATGGCTGATTAAAATCGGATTAAATATAAAACAGATTCCGTGCCTGTTTACGAAGGTTTAAAAACAGCAAATGCATAGGTCACAAAGCATCTACATTTCTTAAGACTCACTAAGAAAGGTGGTCTTGCTATGAAACTATGAAAATAGCAGGTACATAGGTGATTAAACATCCATTAAACATCCACATTTGTTAGGTGAGAGTATTAAAAAATAAAATACTGGAAAATGTTACATATATAGAACATGCTTTTAACCTGAAACATACAGCAGGCGTACCGTTAAAAGCGGCAACATTTCTGCATAGAATGTTTTTGTCCATCAGGAACTATGCCTCCCAGTGAACATTAATCTGTAAAATAGTAGAGAGCTAATTGACTGTTCCGTTTTGTAAGTGCCGTTGAATGGGTTTTTACTGTACTGCAGATTAACGTATTACATGTGAGATGAAAGACTAGCTCCGAGTCATAATCATGCCGAAAATAAAGATAAAACAAGTGAAAGTTATTAAAAGGATAATCACATGCTGGTATCATTTCAAAAATTTTTTTTTAATTTTATCTTTTGAAACAGTAATTACAACCATACATGTGAATAATACTCTTAATTTTCTAACTCTTCCATGGGAAATGATTTCATCTTTTTTTTATGCATCAAAGTGAGATTCATTACGGAGGAACACGTGAGTCAGGAATCTTTAGTCTCTCTCTCTCTCTCTCTCTCTCTCTCTCTCTCTCTCTCTCTCTCTCTCTCTCTCTCTCTCTATTGGTTATAGGTCCTGATTCCGAGAATCTTACTAACTTTTCAATGCCAAATGAAGGCAGGAGAGAGAGACATTTTCTGTCTTCATATCGGTCTCCGATCATTTGCATTCAAATCAGAGACAAATATTCTCACTGATTCTGAATCTTTTGCACTGCTGATTTCGCCATGCGATCACGTAAGACAGGATCGACATGAGATCTTGTTGCTATTGGACTAATAATGAAATAGACAACGTTGATTTGATAATATTTGACATCAAAAATACTCCGGATATCGATGGGTGAAACGTCTAGGGATTTTCAGCAATCCCGAGTCTCCTAAGACCCCGGAAAATCAGTTAAATCTTCTTCTTTTTCTTCTTCTTCTTCTTCTTCTTCTTCTTCTTCTTCTTCTTCTTCTTCTTCTTCTTCTTCTTCTTCTTAAGTATGGGAAGCTCCTCGATGCTTCTCCGGGCTTGAATAATCTATTCTTACAATTAAAATTATCCTAAGCATTAAGATATCAATTACTGTAGTAAAATCTATTATGACTATGACAGTTATAATTATGATGCTGAGATAATGACTACGACGTGAACGAATGATGAAGATAATGATGCTGCTAGTGATGGCGACGATAATGATAATGAAGTTGATGATGGATGATGATTATAATTTCTCTTAATGATGAAAATGAGTGCTTTTTGCTCGTACGATGGTAATGAGTGATAATGATGTTCTTACTAATGATGAACGTTAACGGAATTTTGAGCATGGTATTTGACAATGCTGAGGAACACGTCATTGTCGCTGATCAGCAATTTGAAAGTTTAAAGTAAAATCTAGAGTTACTACCTTACTGGTGAGAGTAATTTATCACAAAGTCAAACACTAGAATTTCTCATATACCTCTGTACTCCCATGCACATTCGACATACCTAATATTTTGCCAGGCTGGTCCACTTTGAATTAACAGGACGATCCTACAGATAATATTATTTTTTATATTTCTGGTTGGCATTTAAAATATTGTGTTAAAGTTTTTTTTCCATTTTGAGTCGCCTAGTATTAAAAGGGGTGAAAGTACATTGTTGTGTGAGGCAGAGAATAACAGGCAGACGAACAAATTGATAAAACCAACAGAGATTTTAGTTAGGTGTTTTCGGCAGCCCTAGGAAGCTCCAATAAGTGCAAGTAGTGTCCTTTTGTAATCGCCAGATGTGTCGCCCTGTGAATTAAACAAATAAATCAGGATTCAAAAGCATCTTACACTTTTTTTAGAGTGCTGGTGGATTAATGCAAGCAGAATTATAAAAATGTGAGTGGTTTTCTTTATCATGAAATTCAAGATGTTTGTATGTTTCTTTATGTGGTTACTATAAGTTAGCATAATTGAATTGATTCATGCACTTTTCTCCTCGTCCCATCTCTAACCTTAATGTCCTTTTCCAGCGTTCTTCCATACAAATTGTGATACTGAACCTTGATGTCGCCCATATCTATCTCGGAGCGAGAAACAACAAGCCTGATGAGGGTACGGTCTCGCGTTCCGAGACCAACCATCGACGCATGCAACGCCTCTGCGAAGAACACGGCTGGGTTCTGGATGCTCGAATCTGCAAGACAGGTGGTGGAGTAGCCTGGGACTTAGAAATCCTCATGAAGATGTGAGAATGGCTTCGAATGCTGAAACACTTAACGGTAAGTCACTGAAATTTTTAGGCTAATTACACAAAAGAGGACGAGTTATGTTTGACATTGATGTTTCGGCGATCTTTCTGGCTCTTATAGTTATAGGGAGTTAAGAAACGCGGGATTCTGTGTGAACAGCTCGTTTTGATAGCTTCTGCTTTTTTTTGGTGGAATTGACCATTGCCATGTTTTTCTAACAAAAGTGTACGACTTACTGGTTCAACTCGAACCAGTTAGAACCTGAAAAGCTAAAGAACCGTTTTTTTAATAGAATAGGCAATAATATTGCATTTTCTCTGGTGATATTTCAGATATTTGATCAATACTGTCTCCAACTTAAACTTTAACCCTTTCCAATGATCAGATGGTACACTGAAGTATTCCATTAATGTAAATTCTTTTTGTACTATATCTTTTATCATCGATTACTCTCTGACACAGCTGCAAAATTCAATTCCATGCTTTACGATCGTTTTGGGGGGATATTAATACAGTTACCATGTAGTTTGGAGAATATAAAAACTCCGCTATCTGTCATCATAATTTTTCTGAGAACTGTAATAAGAAGAAACATACTTACAAAAGATCACATTAAGGTGTGGCTTTGCTTTCAAAAACACTGAGAGAGAGAGAGAGAGAGAGAGAGAGAAGGGGAGATCTGGCATTTATCCTCATTAACGAGAATCTTAGGTTTCTTAACAGGTAGAAATATATAAATAAAATAGTAAATAAACTTTCAAGTTCAAAATTACAACCCAAAGACGCTATTTTCCATTAAAATCTCAAAACTTCTTGGCGTTCTGTGTATCTGCAGCCGTCTTGATGAGACTTGATTCGAGATTGCCGAGTAAAATGAACGCTAAGTTAGAACCCGTAAAGTTTAACAAGCCTATTTAATCCCATTCTATTCTTTTACAGTCACATTTGAAACTTTAATGTCGCTCCCCTGAACTCACATCTTATTGTTAGGTCAGTAGCCTGCCAATAATTCACAAATTTATAACGAAACCTTTCAAAACGCTTTGGTAAAAAATATGTGAATTATATACTACCATTTCTGTTTATATATATATTTATATATATATATATATATATATATATATATATATATATATATATATATATATATATATATATATATATATATATATATATATATATATATATATATATATATATATATATATATATATATATATATATATATAGATATTGCTTTTGTTGCTTAACGATGAGCCGTGCGTATATAGGGGTATGAAACGTAATTCATTTGGGCCAATCAGTATTGACACATTACGTCATCCACTTGGATTATTTGTTGTGAGGTCACACTCTACCGCAATGTGTCAGACCAGTGTGCAGATCTTCGAAGGTATTCTGAATTTCCTCCTAATTTTTTAACTGTCATATCTGTTTAAAGACTAATGGAATGACAAATAGAAAGCACACATTCATTTATCCCAGTTTATTACGCTAGTTTGAACAATTCTCGCGTGTCAAGGGTATCAGCCAATGCAACGTCCATTACGTGGAATTCGACACAAATATTTTCTGAGTGCATTTTAATCCTGCGTCACACACTAAAAGTAACTCATTACTCGGTAGTATAAAATACGATAACATCCGGATATTCGAGGTACCTTTTTTAACCACTTAATTGTATTCTACGTTTAATGAGGCACTTCCATTTCATCGTCCCCTGGATATCGTATAAATATACACATATATATATATATATACATAATATATATTATATATGTGTGTTTGTGTATGTATGTATGTGTGTGAATATACATGTGTGTGAGTTATAGACATATATGTATTTTTATGTGTGTGCAAGTGTGTGTGTAAAAGAAAAAAGATAGATATTGAAACGAATCGATAAGAAATTATCTGTAAAGCAAGGAATGTTTAAAGGGAAAAAACGAAATACGATAATAAAATAGAAGAATGTAGACATTGCTTCAAATTTTGACGATCTGTCTTCAAAATTGTCAAAATTAGTAAAGGTCAAATTAATTGTATAGAGAGTGGCGGTTTAAATGGAAATGAAATACAGTAACTGAAAATGACTAGCATTCAATTAATTCTTCCTTCGTGTCACTTCTGCCTGTAGTTCGATAATGATATATGCAAAGAAACTTTCTTGATGAATCACCGATTAGACACGTTCATGAATTATTCCTAGCAAGACGTTTGTCTTTTTGTTTGTAAATTAATTAAGATAAAAGAAAATTTGTATGAGCATAGAAAGCCTTGATATTTATATGTTTATAGTTATACAAGAAGTCTGTTAGAAATGCTCA
Source organism: Macrobrachium rosenbergii (assembly GCF_040412425.1). Classification (NCBI taxonomy): domain Eukaryota; kingdom Metazoa; phylum Arthropoda; class Malacostraca; order Decapoda; family Palaemonidae; genus Macrobrachium; species Macrobrachium rosenbergii. Next base: position 21,581,083 of record NC_089760.1, on the reverse strand, counting down.
AAACCAACACTTCGTTAGCCTTTTAAATTTAAAAGAAAAAAAGAAAAATCACACTTCTTTCTGCTTTCTAACAAAAAAGAAAAGAAAAACTAATAGCCTCACGTGGGCTAATGTCGAGAGACAATGGTTCTTGTGTACTTACATACAGCCAACATGCCCTTGAGACTATCTCCAGTGACTTCCTCCTCCAGGAGGTTTCCAAAAGACTTTCCAGCGAGTTTGTTATATTCCTGAAAGACCTTCCTGAGAGTCTTGTGAGAGAGGGAGGTCAAGATGTTCCTCAACTGGGGCTCACCCGTTCTGCTCCGGCCCTCGCCTGGGGGCACACACAAAACAAAACACAACCTTTAGATAATGAACGCGAGAGGACGCAAAGGAAGCTCTTGGTTTTAATCGTCATAATGAGGCTGGTTCATCAAGTGTAATGAAGAGACAGGAAGCTGCCTGCGAACATTTTTAAATACTGCAGGGTACTGCGCTATTCATATTTATTCACGATTTAGTATTCTTTTTCTTTTCACTTTTTTTTTATTTTGCATCTGGATGGGTTGAGGATTGATAATTGGATTATTCACACTGGTAGGGTAAACAACAGGGATCCTGACAGTATTCATGCTAGTTTTTCAAAGTTTCACATTTACAATCTATATTTTTATAATATAATGCACAAATTGACCAGATGTTTATGTATTAATGTACATATATGATTAAGTTCAAAATTTCCAAAAACAAAACTCTATTATATATACAGTATATATATATATATATATATATATATAGTATATATATATATATATATATATATATATATATATATATATATATATATATATATATATATATATATATATATATATATATATATATATATATATATATATATATATATATATATATATATATATATGGTGGAACTGAAGCTTGAAAAAAGAATTCCAAAGCTGGTCAAGCACCAAGAGTTTGTTTTTGAGACAAAAATTCACTTAAGGAGAACAACCAAACTTCATCCACATTTATACTTTACCTTTTGAACGGTGGTTCCTTGCAGTTCACCTCACCAAACAGAGACCTAAAGTCAGTTCCTGACTAAGGCAGAATAATTTATTCACGTTTTATGTAAACACATTGTGCCTCCATTAACAAAAACAGTAAACTAGGTACGTGGTTATCAGTTAAAGGTGGTGAGAAGCAGTCAAGGTTGAAAAGGCTTAGACTTTGACTGTCCCATAGAGTAAATGATTTATAGTGGTTTGTAGATTGATGACTGGATGACTGCAGTGGGAATGATCGAAAGCTTGAAATTTTAGAAAAACGCAGAGGTGGAAAAGTCTAATGTGAAATGATCGATCCAGGTGTTTTGAGATGGGTTGGTCACGTGGAAAGAATGGAAGACGATATGATGTTGAAAAGTTTATAGTTCGGATGCGCCAGGGGAAGGGAGGGCGTGACTACTTAATATGTTCCTTCATAGATGGAGTGGAAGAGGCGTTGTAACAGCAGGGCTTAGGTATCAAGGAACTGAGAGAGTGCTTGCTTCGACGCACTGCTGTGGAGCCTCTTGCGCATGTGTTGATGAGGCTAATGTCGTGGAAGTTTTCTGCACATGGGTTCATCCTCGATCCTTCAGTTACGGTAAGAATGGGCCATTGACCATTTCCCCACATTTTTTTCTGAGGCCACCCTGGGGAAACGGCTTACGTTAAGAATAGCACACACACACACACACACACACACACACACTATTTGGTCCTTTTCCACGCGTTCTGTATAAAAAGGTAGATTCAGTTGTTTGGCACCTGATTCTTTGGAAATAAAGCGTTTTTCTCAACTAGAGTTAATACAACAAAAGAAAGAGGGACCTGAGGAAAAGGATTCCGGAAATACGGAAGAAGGCGAAGGAAGTCACTCCTTCCCCTTGGCTGAATGAATGCCTTTATCCCTTTCCTTTCTTGACTTTAGCGAAGCTCATGGAAAAAGAAAGACAAACGTGTATGAGATTCAGTAGTTTAAAATCAACGATAATTACGGTTATCCTAATGGTAGATGCTGAGTATTCCAAAAATCTCATAATTCGTATTTGACTCCAGTCAAGGGGTGATTCCTGTATAAGCTCCTAGCTCTTCGTTGGGTGAGTCGGTAGAGCTGTGGACTGAAACTCGCTAGGCCGGAGTTCGATTCCCCGGCCGGCTGATGAACAGTCAGAGAAATTTATTTCTGGTGATAGGAATTCATTTCTCGCTGTAATGTGGTTCAGATTCCACAATAAGCTGTAGGTCCCGTTGCTAAGTAACCAGTTGGTTCTTAACCACGTAAAATAAGTCTAATCCTTCGGGCCAGCCCTAGGAGAGCTGTTAATCAGCTCAGTGGTCTGGTAAAACTAAGGTATACTTAACTTGTATAAGCTCCTTCCTATGATGACAGAATATTTATTTTCATTCAGTCAGCACTAATAAACACCTTTTTTTTTATTAGGTAAAAGTGTTTTTTTTTTTTTTAACAAAAGCTTCATTTTGGCCAAAAGGAAAAATTAAATCGACAGATTTAAAAGTCTCATCAGTTCCCTAAGGAAAAATCTAATTTTTTCGAGCTTGCACCTTTCTTTTGGGGTAAAAATGCTTTATTTTATATTGGCTGAAAACTTCACTCCTTCATATCGTGGAAGTTTAAAACTTCATTTCTTTGCCGAAAGAAAATTCTGAGCCTCTGAAAACGTTTTGGTGAAAAGGGTTATTTATCCCGTAGAAAAAAGTTTATGTTTACTGGAGAATTTAATTTCATTATAAGACTACGGATAGAGTGAACCGTAAAAAATAGATTCTTTAAATCAAAAATTATATGGTTTGGATTCATATGGTTATTTTATTTTCAATACAGTATTTCCTTTTATCAAATGCTAAAAATATATCCATACTTTTCATTTATTTTTACTGTAATAAAAACGTCACATAACTTAGGATAAAAAAAAAAAAAAAAAAAGTGTTAGTCCATATGCGCTGGGCATCACCGAAGTCTGAATCCAAAAGATGTCAAAGTTGAGATAAGGCGTGAGCTGGAAAGAGATCCAAACTGGAAATTGGCCGAAGTTGGGGAGGGAGACCGTTCCAGAGGGCTCAGCCTGGGAACGAAGTTAATTCTTTTATGGTTATCTCTCTTGCTTCCATTTCTACTTCGTTCTTATTTCTTCCTCTTTCTCCTCTTCCTCCACTCTGGTAGATCACTGGATTTATGTAATTAGGCAGGTCATTTGTATTCTGCTGTTTTGAATATGTAATAATTACACATACGCCAACAACTAAAAGAAAAATCTTCAGTGAACTAAACGAAAAGAAGTTCAGGACGACAGAAGTAAAAAAAAAAAAATGAAACTGGATGAACCAGAAAACGAAAAGCTGTAAAAAAAAAAAAAGTGTAATACGGAGGATCAAATGAAGTGAACTTGAGTCCCGAAGCACTACAGACTTCGACCGGAGAGGACTCGACAAGCAATAAACTTCGTCATAGCTCTCCGCTCAGTCAAAACCTCACGGTCTGTTGCAGCAGAAATAAATACTACGTCACTGCTTTTACAGCTTTCCGACTGAGAAATCCCAAAATCGAGAGGAAGAGGTGATTGGGTCAGTTCTGGGCTCGAATGAAAGCACACAAAAGTATAGATTTTTTCCTTTTTTTGCTTTTATATAGTTAAAACAAGTCTCTAACTAAGAGAAAAAATCGAACTACGATATATTCCGTTTATGACTGTATACTTTGGTCGTAAAAGATTCATTTATATCCTATACTCAAAATCTATCATCTGCTCTTACAAAACGTCTGTCTAAAAGATTTTACGAAGTTCCTGGTATACTGTAAGGAGGGGTATTTCAGATTTCTTTATCAGTATTCAACTATTCTGTAATTGACTTGGAACTTATGCTGGGGTACCATATGATGTAGAAGTGTAATATATAGTAACTTTATTTCATAAGAATTACATTCGTGGCATTCAAGTAAAGCCCCTCAAAAATGTAAAATGTTATATGAAATTCATTCTCAGTCGCTTCATTTCTATTAAGAACTTAGCTTTTCTGTTCTTCATAAAACGAAGAATGTACTCGGAGTTTAAAGATGGCATATAATGACATGAGCTTCAGATGTAAAGAATCTAGAAGCTGATAATGTCCTCACTTAAAGTCAACAAGACAGTGTCAAATGCTGAACCTGAGAACAATAATCTTAAAACGAAAGGAAAGGGTAAAGAAATAACAGTCAATAAACCATGTTAACTGTTTCCCTGAATGAGGATGAATAAGGAAAGAAACAATACTGAAATTCACGACCTGACGAGGCCACAGTCGACATAGATACAAGAAAGATTTAATTCTTATCAAAGCTAACTGATACTGGACAGTAAATCACGTAGTAGCAAAAGATACGACTTGCATTCCTAGAAACTTGAATGAGATATGCCACGATAAGATCAGCGGTTAACTTTGAAACTGGATTTAACGAGAGCCGTGTATCTAATCTTTGTGAAGAGGAAAAACAAAAAGGCTTTGGTCCCCATGATTAGATGCCCGCGTTGATTCCACCATTGAATGGATGTTTGACGTGGGCCTTTGTTAGCACAAAAATAACCATCAAGTTGGTGTTGTGAAGTCGGTCGTTTATGATATATATTATATATATAGTATATATAGGGTTCTATCATCGTCAGCCAAGTTCCGTACCCTAAAGGGCATAGGTTTAAACTCTGGTCAGTGCAAAAGCATTTATCATGTGTTTCCCTTTTGGTGTTAATTATTCCTAGGATAAAGTTAATTCGAGATTCATGGAATATTTGTGGCTTAATACTTGGACGTATACAATTTCCCATAAGAATTGGCGACAAATTATATGATGTATATATACATATGTACTGTATATATATATATATATATATATATATATATATATATATATATATATACGTATATCTGACTATATATATATGTATATATATCCATATGTATATGCATATATATGTATACATATAATTTTTTCGCCAATTCACAAGGAACATTTTCATAATTTCAAATATTAAACCACAAATATCCCATGATTATCGAACTAACTTTATCCTAGGAATAAGTAACACCCAAAGGGATACACACATGATAAATGCTTTGCCAACTATGCACATGTGTGTGCTTACGTATGTGCGCACATATTCAATAAAACAATAAATTATAAGGTAGGTTTACGCAAGTACTCAGACATGAAATCATTCAAAAATCGCGAAGGCAATTAATATGTCGATTTCATATTGTCATCCTTGAGATCTCGAACCGCTATCTTGTTATTGTCGTCATTTCCGTTCATTGCATTGTAAATGACAGGTTATTAAACATCAATGTAGTTTTATGGGTTAAAAGGACTGCATTATTATTTTTCATGAGAATGTTGCAGATTGTATTCAGCATGAGCTAACGGCTTCACGTAAAGAGGACCAACCGAAAATAGTGAGGCAGAAAGTCCAGACTTGAAAAATATGAATTTGGTCGAGGGTCTGTCGATGACATGATTGATGGCTCCTTCTTTTCCATTTAAAATATGAAAGATATTTTCGTAATTCATGACGGACGTAAAAACGGTGTATAAAGAATTAATTGACTTTTTAATATCCTCTCTCTCTCTCTCTCTCTCTCTCTCTCTCTCTCTCTCTCTCTCTCTCTCTCTCTCTCTCTCTCTCTCTCGTTTCGAAAGTTTTGCAAGGTTATATTGATAATTACGATGACGAAAATAAAAACTGAAAAGAAACATTGTGAATTTATCAGTTTTCGTTGGTATAATTTGGGACCAACTATACGAGCGTCTTTAAACATTGGAATTATTCTTCTTCATATTTTCACCTAAGAACTGTGATCTTCCTTTGATTCCAGAGTTTGTTCGTCTTCCCTCGTTGCTTATGAACAAAGAGCTCGTTTACCATTGCTAATGAGAGTAGACGCCGCTTGTACTGTGCATCAGAACTTTTCCTGTTAGATGTAATTACTTGGAATTACTTATACATTCTGTAGAATTTGTCAAATATTGCAGCAAAGCATCGAGATGGGCTATATCTAGTCCCTGAGAGGTTACATTCCTGCAATACGTAGAGCGAATTTCTTAACAACCCAAAGTTGCAAGGCATGTCTATGTGCTAGGATTCCTTATGCTTTATGCGTTATAGTTCATATCATTTTAGAGGAAATCGTTCTCCTGAAAGTTATCTTACTGACCTTCCTATTGGCCTCCAAGGTGAAGTTCAGGTCTGTCTTTCTCCCACTTTCGTAAATGAATTAATCGGCGAATAGTTGTCAGGTTTAACCGAGCTCTGATTTTTGCATTAAGTAGTGTGGCAAATGGGTACCAAAGGTTAGTTTTAATTACAGTTTGCGTGCAAAAAGTAAATAATCTTAAGCTTCTTGTATGAATAGCAGATGAACCAACTCAGCTATACGATGATTCATATGCATATACCTCTCTCTCTCTCTCTCTCTCTCTCTCTCTCCCCGCCCGCAACTGTTCGCTGACTATTGAAATGTTTTTGTGTCGAAAAAGAATAACTTTAGACTGAATTTTTAAATTCGTTGGATTCATTTGTGCACTTTCCATATTAATTGAGACAGCCACCGCTATGAGTAGCCGTTTAAACCTCGTCATGATGAGGATGGATTTAGTCCTTGTATTAACCGTTGATTTGAAGGCCGTCAGTTATGATTTTCAGTGAAGTGGCTGAATAATGTCCCTTGACTTTTATGAAACTGTGGACGTATCTGGAGAACCGTCTTGGTGTGACGTTTATTGTTTTGACTGCATATATCTTCATTAACTTTGTCAAAAGTTTGCGGACTTCACCTAACTGGAAGTTTTTTTTTTTTTTTTTTTTTTTTTTTTGCTTTGGCTTCACGTCAGATTCATATTAACCATTTCCGTTCTAAAGTAGAATAACTTTATGATTGATGACAAACTTTACAAAGCTGTTTTAAAGTGATTTTCAAATGCATCATGTTCTGCGACATAACCACATGAATATTTTAATAACTAAAGCTAAATAACGAGTGATCAGCTTACGAGTGTGGTATATGACGAATCTAAACACACAAAGTTGAAGAAAACAAACAGGCATAAAAAAGAAAGTAAGAACACAGAAAACATACATTGAAATCCGGAATAAAAGGTCTTCAAGGTGATGTACTACATTTGACCTCGACCACACCGGAATACTGCCTTTCAGAACACTTACCAGCCAGATATAACTGCTGGGCGAGATCGATCGCCTCCGCCTCGCATTCTCTCTCGTCCCTACTGCAGGAGCAGAGGGCAATGAGGAGCTCTTGGAAGGACCCCGAAGTACCCTCTTGTACCATTTCTTCGAGGCTTTTACCGTAAAGGTTGTAAAAGGCATCCTTTATGGCCCTGTGGGTAGACACTGACAGAAGTAAAAGACCAGGAGAAAGGAATAGGAAGGGTTATGAAGGAGTGGACTTTTTTGGGAATTATCTTCCCGTCTTTTTTTATTTTTTACCCTGTTCCCCATTTACCATTGCTCTTACGCTCGGCTGTCCTATGTGCATAGTGGATAAACTGAGGAAAAAGGAATCCATTACGTTTGGTAAATGAATGGGGGAGGGATGGGACTCGACCATTTCATGTCGGTTGAAGAGGAAGGTTTGCTTTACCTCCTGATGAGAGTAATTCATGGATACCGCCGTTATATTGGTTCTTGGTCTCTCCTCTTTCTTTTCTGGCGAGCTAGAGCTACGTTTCTTTGCAAATCTCTGTGGCATTGCCGTAAGGAAAATAAAAATCTTAAAGACTGAGACTGCCTTACTGTATAGACAAATGTAAGACTGTTGTGTCAGGATTAAATCTATGATTTATACAACAGAGGCAAGAGTTGGGTAAAATGGCTTAATCTATGGATGAAATGGCTGATAACGGGATATACAGTACATGAAATTATGGGAGAAATGACATACATTTGGTCTCCATCTCTCTCCCTGGGAATAGATTTGAGTCAAAAAGAGCTTATGTAATGAAAGTAAGTCTGATGGAAATGAAAGTAAGCTATACAAGGTCATTTCCGTATTTGCGGAGAGGAGCAAGGGTGCTAGGGGGGAGAGAGAGAGAGAGAGAGAGAGTAAAATTCCTCTCTACTAAGTTAATTTCTTTTGCTAACCTTCAGTAAAATCAAAAGATATCTACATGAGTGTCAGGCAGTTAAAATCTCTTCTTTTTTATTTCCACCATCTCCCTATCAGCAATTTTCATTTACTTTATGGATGCATTTTTCCATTCAAAATGAATATGAAAAATGAGAAAGGAAACGCCATGACGTATCAAGGAGAGCTGTATGAACCTTATCTTGAAAAAGAACAAATAAAATGCTATAAAACAGCTAATCCACATCTGTATTCCTTCCAGGACCTTGAGTGCAGTATCTCGTGATTAAAAAGCAAATGTGAAACTAGCGATAAAAGGAGCAAAAATTAATCTTTACCTAGAATTATTTTACCATCCGCGAGATATCCTGAAATGTCCCGCAAATATAAAGTCAAAAAAAGTGCTTTAATCAAAGTGGTGCCGGAGATATACCTTCTTCGAGGCTTTCTGTGATGTTATGAAAACCTAAACGTAAAGATTTTTCTTGAAAAAATACGTAAAAATATTTCATTTCTAAATTCCAGTCCCTTTGAAAATAGAAAAAAATATTAATTCCGAAATAGCTACACAATGTCAGTTAGTCATTACTTTTTGCAGGCGTGTCAGAGTGACATGCAAAAGATTATATCAATTCTAGACTTTGATATTGAAAAGTAAAATGTGTTGCTTCATCCTTCATCTTGGAAGGCAACTGTTATACAGTATGTTTCCAAGATGGGTAACCATCCTAACCCCTCCAAAAACTGTATCATTGCTCTTACATGTATCACGGCTAAGTCTTTGAAAAAGAGTATATCAATACTTTGAAAAATATTAAAGTGATGTTTTATCGCATATTTGGACAAAGTATAACACTACATCCAGATAGTATGACATCAAGTTAGCTTAATCAAGCTATGTTAAAATTCAGATTATTTAAGATAATCGAGACGTATGTGTATTAATGTTCATGGTATACTTTCTCCATTTTTATATGTATTTCATATTTATACTTTGGTCGTCAATGAACGCAGAAACAAAAAAAAAAAACCTACCTTATGGATGCATTGTCTCTGGTACAGAGGAGTTCAATGAGAGTTCGTTCTTTTGCCCCGCGGCTGCCCAGTGCTCTGTGGATTTCTTTTGCCAAATACTTATTCATGGGAGTCATCAGAGCCATGATCACAGTCTGGAAGTCACCGCCGGTGACATTCTTCAGATCTTGTCGTAGATCCTGTTAAAATTTGTTCCTATGAAACCAAACGTGCACTGTGGTAAACTCCTTTCAGTATTGTACAATATCTGTATGCTTTACGCGGTTTTGAGAACTTATATCCATAATCTTACTGAACTGAGCAAACCATTTAGCGGCTACCAACATGAGAATGTCTAAAATAAAAAAATTGAAAAACGCTGGTACTCTATCCACACTCTTAGGAAAATCCAGGGAATTGTTTTCTCGTGTAAACAAACCAAATCTCTCTTAACTTGCTTCGTGAAGCCAAAACTAAAACTGAGAAAATGCAAAACCAATTTTAGTTCGCTTCAAAGGCTAAATATAAAGCATACCTGACTAAATGAATGCTGATAATGGTGGAGAATCTCCTGTCGTTGGTCACTGGTCCTATTGGTCAGCAGACCGATGATAGCTGCACTGTCCACTGAGGAGCCGATGATTGCCCGCCTCAGGATCCCCGCATCGTATTGAGGATCTAAGGGCGTCAGTGGGACAACCGTCGGAGCAGACTGGGGTAGGGAGGTAAAACTGTTTAAAAAGAGTATATTACCATAAAGGAAACCTATGTATTGATTAATCATTCTATTTAGTTACATAGGCTTGATGATATAATGAATAGTTTATAAAAACCATGTTAACATTCGGTCGGACTGATCAGCATATCTGACACTTCTGTCTTTTTTGTCCGGGAACTTAAATTCATATAAACAGGAAATCAGTACATTTTTTTTTTTTTTTTTTTTTTTACAATATTGGAAATAAATCATTTATATCAGATTTCTCTTCCTTACATCACTCGTGTTTACACAAATTGTTACCATCGTTATGATAATTAAGGCAGATTAACTATTTAAAATTACCTGAATAAAGTTTGCTTTCCTTACGTGCCATATAAACAGCAATTGAGGGCATCTCAAATTCATGTTCAAAGATAACGACTGAAGAGACTAAGGCAGGAAATTCTATGGACATTTAGAATTACGAATAGAAAATCTCTTATAGTTATAGAATTATAGCTCATTCTGTTTAGCAGTTTATTTATATATATATATATATATATATATATATATATATATATATATATATATATATATATATACATTATATATATACATACATGTGCTCATTCTGTTTATATATTTAAATATGTATATATATATATATATATATATATATATATATATATATATATATATATATATATATATATATATATATATATATACACACACATATATATATATATATATATATATATATATATATATATATATATATATATATATATATATATATATACATAAGCTATTTAATCGCTTTTGTAGTGGTGTCTTCCTGCAATAGTGGCCGACATAAATTAATATAACGATTTAAGGATTATTTTAGCTGTGCGTTTGGGAGACACTGGGAGAACATTATAAGAAAAGATAAGACATGATGATCATGCAATTTTCGAAGAATACTATTTCCTATAACCTCAACAGAATTCTGTTCTATGCTGCGATCAGCGGTGACCTTTTCAAACACATCTGGCGTGACACTTCGACCAGCCTCCGGAAATTAGATAGAAGAAGTTCTACCCTCTGGTTTCATCTTTCCATTATCTCTCTCTCTCTCTCTCTCTCTCTCTCTCTCTCTCTCTCTCTCTCTCTCTCTCTCTCTGTGTGTGTGTGTGTGTGCGTTGAATTACTCACCGATATAACAATACTTAAACGGTAGTGTAATAAAAAGAATATTATTATTATTATTATTTATTATTATTATTATTATTATTATTATTATTATTATTCAGAAGATGAAGCCTATTCATATGGAACAAGCCTACAGAGGCCATTGACTTTAATTCAAGCTTCCAAAGATTTTGGTGCTCATTTGTAAGGAATAACAGAATGTAACAGGAATTACAGAATGAAGAGATCAGTTATTAGAAAGGAAAAAGTAAATTAACAAATTACTAACTACACAGATAAAATTGTAAGTATATTATAAAATATAAGGAGAACTGCTTAAAGGTGAAGCAAAACAAGGTTTACAATTTATTAGAAGACAATATTACTTCCTGCCTATATTAAACAGAAGCGTATTTTCTCTTTCTCTCTTGCTGACGTCATAACAAAGATTTTGTTCATCATTAATAACGAATAATTACGACGTATTTAATAAACAGTAATTATGAGATAATGAATTGAATACTTGAGCAAAACAACTGTCACGGTGTTACAGTAAGGTCAAATTGTTAATGCGTGTTTTCGAAAACTTTAAACCAGTGGTTCTTAACCGGGGGGGTGTCAGCATTCCAAGGGAGGCACGAGCCCTAGGAATAAATTAAAAATTCTCTAATTATATTCGTCATTCTCTTAACAAGAGTGAGGAACTAATATTCAGAAGTTTATGAAAAAATGCAGAAGTATCGTCATATAACGTTAGTTCCTATAACCTACTAACCTAGTTAGACCCGTTGGTCTTATCATGTTTTGTAGTTATTTACCTCCCACCCTATCCCTCGAAACTCCCTCTCTTTCTCTATTTTTCATTTTCATTTACATCTGGGAGGGAATTTTACTCATAGATGCAAGGGGGGCGTGGAGGGAATGACCAACTCTTAGAGGGGGGCTTGGTAATAAAAAGATTAAGAACCATTGCTTTAAACACTTTGTAATCCAAGTTCGTAGGTATCTCATCCAAAAAAAGTATATTTAGAATTTATTCAAATCTATCATTTTATACTGAATCCTCTGAAAAATACTTCGGCAGTATAAGGGTCACACCATGCACAAGGAAAAAATACAATAAAAAACCCATTTCGCATAACAATACATTTACGAATATATCACACGTTATCGCACATGCCATAGACGATAAGGAGAATCATTTTCCGTGTAAACAAGTGTTTCAAGGTTTTCCTCCGAGTCGCTGGACTGCTAAGTTAGCTAGTGCTTTGTCAGAATTGACACAATATGTGTGCAGACCTTGTCTAGAGCCTGCTAAGCCTAAAATCTTGTTCTTTGTCATGGGGAATCTTATCTTCGCTGTTTCGAAAGTTCAGTCGTACATTCCAGATCTGTTTTTGTTCGTGCGCTTGTTCGATTGACCTTGTTTCACAAATTATGCTGCCAAATATATTTGCCTTTTCATTCGTTTTTTACGGCTGGTAAATCAGGGTATTTTTTCTGTGACAAGAAAGCAAAATAAATCCACGGATATGCATGAGCAGAGGAAACGTAAATAAACCCAGCTATTGACTGACCAAATGGACAAACAAAGGTTGACACATAAACAGTGCAAGGTCGCCGAGGAAATACTGTAATAGCTGTCAGATATAATGATGTGTCCTTGTCGCTATAAATCGGTGAGGTGACAATGGATGAATCTAAATAACCTTGATGCAACACATTCGTCAGACTGAAATTTCAATGTTTTCGCCAAGTAATCAAATCGTTAATTTCGGACATTTGTGATTTTAAATATCTCTCTCTCTCTCTCTCTCTCTCTCTCTCTCTCTCTCTCTCTCTCTCTCTCTCTCTCTCTCATGTATACACAAACATAAATCTATTGGCCAGCAGCAACAGCCATCTATCGCACGTAAAAGTTATTTTACAATGCAAGTATCTGTTTATCAATCGTATGGCTGAAGGAGCTAGTTTGTTTGGAATGCAGCCAGTTTATGTAAGCCAATGTATGTGGGTGTGTGTGTGTATGTATGTATATATATATATATATATATATATATATATATATATATATATATATATATATATATATATATATATATATGTGTGTGTGTGTGTGTGTATATATATTTATATACATATACAATATAAAATTATATATATACATATATATGTTTATAATTAGATGCTGAATTAAAAGTCTTAGGAAGGAGAAAAAGGAGACCCATGAAAGAGGTACTGAAAAGGAAGAACCTCAATATCTTGACAGCACAAGAGTTAAGGCAAAACAGAAGTAAATGGCTTAATGCATGTAGGTGTACTTAGTGCACTGCTGACGAGCCTTACGTCCTTGCATGCAGGTGTATGATCTGGTTACTGTTGTGGAGATTTTGTATTCTTCTACGATTCAGAAGTTAAAGTGAAAATGAGGTAGCGACTATGGTGCTTTTATTTTATCTGGAGCTATCTTCTAGTAGGGAACGAAGCCTAATGTTGAAACTGTGGGAGGGTGAGCAAGAGCTTTAGTGCGAGTAAGGAGTAATTCAGTATGGAAGTGAAAGCAAAAGGATTAATGAACAAATGAAAAACGATGTAAGTATATGAATGTATAAATGGAGAGATGAGAGATACAGCCTGAGAAGTGAATGCAGTTCTGGGTCAGTGGACTGAGTATTTTGGAGATTTGTTGAATGTAGTAGGATAGATGAGAAACAGCTGAATGATGTAAGAATGGAGAAGCTTAGTGTGAGTTTGGCAATGCTTGTGGACTAACTGTTGAGAATTTGAGGGCGGCCGTTACGAGGCAGAAGAAAACCCTAGGTTTTAAAAATTAAGTAGGCCTATACCTTAGTTTAACCAGACCACTGAGCTGATTAACAGCTCTCCTAGGGCTGGCCCGAAGGATTAGACTTATTTTACGTGGCTAAGAACCAATTGGTTACCTAGCAACGGGACCTACAGCTTATTGCGGAATCCGAACCACATTATACCGAGAAATGAATTTCTATCACCAAAAATAAATTCCTCTAATTCTTCACTGGGTGTTGACGGGATCACAAGATGCTGCAGGGTGTTGCAACAGCATGATTTAATGTGCTGACCAGAGTTTGCAAGATATTTTTGAATGACGGTAACGTTTCAAATAAATAAGAAGAAGAATGGATTCCAGTAAAGATGATGGAGGACACAGTAAGACTTATGGAGGCATAGTAGTGTATCACGGAAGAAATACGCTAGGATTTTGACTGAGGGAGTAAGACAGGTGGCAGAAGGTTTAATAGAGGAAGAACAGTAATGGATTAGACAAGAAGAGGGTTTGGAGTGAACTGTTTGTAAATGAAAATTTATGTGAGAAGTTCAGAATTAAAGAGAAGCTTATCATAGAATCAATAGAGACACAATAAGGGGAATGATAAGGAAGTATTATAAAGTAAGATGCTGAAATCAATTAAAAATTATGAAAAAGATGCATATGTCTGAGGGAATTGTTAATGCAACACTCCCGTATGGAAACGAAGTAGGATGTTGAATGCGAAACAAAAATAAGTCTATACAGAGTGAGATGAACTGAAAGCATTAGATATGTGAAGACAGGTATGATAAAAAAATGTAAAACTTGGTAAAAAGCTATCAAAAGTGGGAGGATTGGGAAGGGTTGATCAGTGTTATGAGATGGTCTGGTCATGAAAAAAGAATTGAGCTTGATACTTATGTGAAAAGTGTAAAATTCTGAGTGCTACGAGGTAGAAGTAGAGGAAAACTAGGACTGCTGGATAGATTGAGTGAAAAGGTTACTGGAATGGAAACAGTACCTAAATTTCCATGAATAGCGAGTGCGTGGACGACAGAGTTGAGTGGTGCTGCTTGTGTAGGTGGATATGGAGTGTGGCTGATGGGCCTTCAGTGTAGATTTATGACTTGGATGATATTACGGAAGTTCTCTGTACTTTAGTTTCATCCAGATTCAATAGTGTAAGTGTGATGGTTGAGTTGTTTTTTCTCTGGAGCCACCTCCGTTAAGATAAATGGATTAACGTTTAAAATATTTATATCATCTAAATCTAAGTGGCTTTTTTTTCACCTGTAATTGGACTAATATCAGAATCATTAAAGTCTCCTTCAACTGACTCACACAAGAATGGAAAAACTGTCGCTAAATGAAAAACGATTACAGTCGAGGCTGTCGGATGATTAATGGGAAACCGCGTTGAAAAGACATTAGCAAAAATCAACCCTTAAAAGACGAGGGAGGAAGGGATTGATTAAGAAAAGTACGTCGTATTGTAATGAAGAAATGTCATTTGTGTAGACGAATGAGAAAGTCAAATAAACATCATTAAATACCGAGCAGAATAAACAGTGTTGTTCGTTGAAACAATAAATATCCACGAGAGACGGTCCGAATTCTCATGACGAAACTTTGACTGCTGACGTTCGACAGAATGAAATACAAGACGCGTTGGGCTGAATAGAAAGCAATAACGTTCCCACAACGAAATGTTTGAGTTTCTCAACGCGCCCTAATCAGCAAACATCACCTCCACGCTGCTCGTGTTTACAACTCTGGCTTAGGACAACATTCTTGCTCTGTAGCGCCGGGATGACTTCCTTATTATATATGCAGCGTGTATGTGCATTTCGTGAACTGGGACGAGTATATGCAGTACTTATCATTAAATCATTTTTCCGATAATGATCACAAAATAAAGTAGAACGCGAAGCAGACGAACTCATAGGGTGCGTCCACACTGCAGAAAAAAATGTCATAAACACACGTATTTATGTATATGTATGTATATGTATATAGTATACAGTATATATATATATATATATATATATATATATATATATATATATATATATATATATATATATATATATATATATATATATATATCAAAAGTTTGATATACCATATATATATATAGTTATATATATATATATATATATATATATATATATATATATATATACATATATATATAAACTGTATATATATATATATATATATATATATATATATATATATATATATATATATATATATATATATATGTACACATATATATGGTATATCAAAAATAGGTTGAAAATAAGTCTACGACCGTAAGTGAAGAGCGTATCTTTGGCAAATGCTGGACAGTCTCATGAATCAAGGAAAAGGAAAAGAAAAATATTCAATTATCAGTTATCCTTTAAAGGTCTGATGTGATGATATCAGCGGGCACGGGGACGGCTGCGTTCAGAGACTGAATTGAGGCAGAAGTTGATGGTGAATATAAAAGGAAGCAACGCAACTGGAGAAAAATGAAGGCTGAAGAGACAAATGAGAAACAGTTGTTTTATCTTCTGTTGGTACTGCATATAAGATTTAGTCCAAAGGCCTAGCGCTGGGACCTATGAGGTCATTCAGCGCTGAAAGGAAAATTTTGAGTAAAGGAGGTTGTAAAGGTGTAATAGGAGAATCGCAGTTGCACTACGAGACAATTGTTAGGAGAGGGTGGAAAGTAAGATGAAGGAAAGAACTTTACCTTCTGTTAACCCAGGACGAAATGATACAAAATCGAATATAATTACAGAAAAAATGTAGACTGGGGCTAAAGAGTAAAATCATCGATAAATGAACTAATAAGTGAGCTGGTTCCGTTGGGCTGGAGCATCACTGTATATTGCCATACATGGATGAAGTGATGGATGTTGAAATACACCAACCGCTTAGGATACAAAATTAATAAACATAGAAAGCTGCAGAAATCATATATCCTGAAACCTAACTTGTAAGCTTAAAGAGAAGTGGCAGCAGAGAGACCGTCTTGAGCAGTGGGAAATAAACAACATTGATATTACAGATCACATACGAGTAAGACCGATGACTTGAAGGGAACGAACAAAGAATGACTCTAGAAAGGACTGAACTGACAGAACAACATAAGTTTTAGAAATAGAGTCTTAAAATCAAAAGCACCAATCAGAATATGTATGATCAGTGTGCGGGAGATTTGGTTGTATAACGTGAACTCGTAGTGCACTTCCGACAGTCATAGTCGTTATGGAAGAAAACGCTTGGAGATATATCTATACCATTGGTGAACTCCATTACGTTCATGACTACCGCCCTAACAGATCTGAGACGTCACATTTGCAAAAGAAGAAGAATATGTATTATGTCAGTGATCACTTCTTTCCAAATTTCTAAAGAAATGATCTGATAGGATAATGATAGAAGAGAATTGCAGCGATATGCTGACGAATATATGACTGTTATCACATCAGTAGGTGCTCTGTCAAAGGTGGTAGAACATAAAACGTAGATGACAAAATACAGTTGTAAAAACACTAGAAAAACAAGGAAATATGATTATTGTGAGTTTTCGTACGTCAAGGTGTATGAACCTTTCATATAAAAACTTTGCCAGCGCAAGTTTCTTGAGCTGAAAATTTACGAGAGGTAACTAACACATCAAATTCATGAAGCGGAACCTCTAGGTTTTCTGTGATAGTTACTATTCGTGACCATCAACTCTAGAGGAAATAAACACAAAGAAACATGTCTCAGTGGCCGTTACTGTTTCCTTTTCTATCAGGATAGGGCCGAATGAATAAGGTGGGGATAGCGTTGTATAAGAAGGTATTATTTTTCTTGAGCTGGGGTCTTATCGCATGATAGTTTTCACAGAAAAACATTGACAACGCTATCAAGCAGGAAATGATTACTGGCTTCTCTCTCTCTCTCTCTCTCTCTCTCTCTCTCTCTCTCTCTCTCTCTCTCTCTCTCTCTCTCTCACACACACACACACACACACACTATATATATATATATATATATATATATATATATATATATATATATATATATATATATATATATATATATACACACTTATATACATATGTGTTACTATATATCTATATATATATATACACGTGTTTATGTGCAAGTATCTTCTTTCAGGAGTGGCACTAGGAGGTGGTCATCCACTTATTTAAGTGTATAAGAGATGAGGTTGAAAGTCCCAGTCATTAACTAGTAAACCCAGACGAAAAAGCAAACACTTGTTACCTTGAAATATTTTGGTCTTAAATATTCTTCGTTATCTAGAACAGGATGATGTCAACATATCTCGATGCTCTAAAACTCTGAAGTTTTATGAACAGCTATTTTGACCATGACGGTTCCCTGGACCAGCTGAATCCCTTAAGGCAATGGTTCTTAACCCTTTTTGGCAGTGACCCAAATTCTTGTCCAAATTAACCATGGCGACCCATGCCCTCATAAACATTTTCTTTTTATATAAGTATGCCATTCAGTTTAAAAGGCAAATGTTTATGTTGGGAAAATTTCCGATCTCAATTAAATGTTCTATGTCTTTATAATGTTCTGCTTAGATATTAATGAATTGTGTATTCTAAATACAATATTTTCTCTAATAATAATAATTATAATAAGACTATTGGGGAAATAATAAGTCCATAAAGTTATAACCATTGAGGACCCATTGAAATGGTTTGGCGACCCAAAGTGGGTCGCGACCCTGATGTTAAGAACTACTGCCTTAAGGGAACAATGTTCATAAACCCCTGAGTACAGTGTTGAAAGAAGCTAACGTTTTATCTTGCTACCCACTACATGCTCCCGTGCATAGTTCCCTCCTCTGGTCACCAAAACTCATACAAGATCTGTAGACTCTAAATAACTGGATTCCACGTTAAAGACATTAGATGGATTTATGTAAACAATCTAACCTCATGATGAGCTTCCAGCCAGAGATATAGATAAAATAAGTCATCCATAGATTATCAGTCAGTTTCCAATTTCCACTATAAAAAATCTAAATTACTTTTCCTAGTTTTATTACACACGAAATACACGACTGTCAGCAAAGGACACTAAATAATTCAAATGAACAAAGAAATAAACGTAAATTATAACTTCAAGGACTGAGTGATGGCTGAATTTTGACAAACCAGATACATCATGCACGGGAAAGATCAGTGAACAAGGTAACAAGATTTTTATTGAACAGTTTAAGAATAAGTGATTATCATTTCAGCTGAAAAGGGAACAAAAAATCCTGAATTAAAACCAAGATCACCAATCAGAACTCAAAAATAGGCACAGAATAATAAATTCGTTATTTGCATACAGTTTGTCATTAACTTGAAGAAACAATTAACAACTCGTCTCTCAGTATTTTCGATCTGGAATATCCAGGAACTTGAAGAGGAAGTTGATTTGATCTGAATTTCAAATTTTGTTCTGCCCAGCAAACCGAGGCTTAATCGAGTTGAAGAGAGAGTGAAAGCTTTGGCGAACTGCATTTTCTGCCCGAGTGACTTCAGCAAACGTCAGATTTAAAAGGCCCTTGCATTGCATTGTACTGTATATTTCCATTTATTACTCATATTCGGGCTTACGTCTTTCAAGTCACCTTTGCGTTTTTACTTTCACTTTGATCCACTTCTGACAATAATCTGTAACGTCTCGGTATCATGATGACGTCACTACCAGCCCAGCTCGACCGCTATCAGTAATAGTAATCACGTCATGATGAGCACTGTTTTCAACTTTGTCGTCGTTCAGTTTGTCAACTGTACTGGGTATCGTACACATTAACAGTTGTGTCTGCAAGGCTTTGTGGGCAGTGTTTTATAATATTTGATCAATCTCTCCATTTAGGTCTTGATTCCTCTTTATAAGACGCAGCTTATTGCGTGCTCAAACACACACACACACACATCTATCTATCTATCTATATATATATATATATATATATATATATATATATATATATATATATATATATATATATATATTATATATATATATATGTGTGTGTGTGTGTGTGTGTGCGTGCGTCCTTGACTATCAGTGACATTTTATTATTATTCCTTTCTGCAGTAGAAATCATGGCAAGAAAACACCTCATATGAAGCCAGGTAACTGGAGAAAAGTATAATAAAAAATGAAGGCTGTTGTGTGTGTGTGTATATATATATATATATATATATATATATATATATATATATATATATATATATATATATATATATATATGCATAAATGTCAATGAGAAATCACTTTAATATAAAGTGATTTCTCAACGCCTGAGCCTATGAGCTTCTCGTAGGATTAAATGGAAGTATTTTGTACCAAGGTCTAAAGAATTACTCTCTAGACCTTGCTCCATTCAAGCAGCAAACACATTCAGACCACAGGCTACCACGATGCCCCTTCTACAAATCTCTGCAACAGTTGCTTGTAAACAGTGCGCAAATGAAATATCAAATATGGTCGTTTTTCTTTATGTCACAGGGAAAAAAGCTAATAAATCTCGCATTTAAGTATACGTCTTTCCTTGGCCACTTTCTGGTCAAGAGAAAACATTCCCACCACGAATCCTGTATCTGTTTGCAACTCACCATCTTTTCTTTCTTTTCGCTCAGCAACCAGCAGGAGTAATCCACCAACTCACCAGTACGCTGGCTAAAGTCAGACTAATTGGTCTCTTGGGCTTTCCGATGATTGCGTCCCCTTTCTAATCTTTCCTAATCTAATGGTTCTGATACAGAACAATGTCGTCACTGGACTGGAGGGAGAAGGCAGTGCCATTAACGTCTATGTTTGTTTGTTGGGTAAGGAAGTTAGTACGACTTATTTGCCCGTTATCTTTGCGGGAGCGCTCGTGCGCACTTTTTGACAGAATCATTTATCTTTGTTTGTTTGATTTTTTCGTGTTTATGACTTGCTTAATATCGTTTTAAAACTTACAGTCAAAATAAATTTATTAATTGTTGTTGCTGTTGTCCAGTTTGAACAAACTTTTGTGTGCAAACAAAACTAAAAGTCAGTTTAAAAAATAACCTTCCACGGAAAGGGTTCGACATACGAGAAATAAAACAAAAATATGATAGTGTAAATAAAAAAATACGGAAGAATACATGTACAAAAAGTTATTGCATAACATCAATAGTTGTAAAACACGGTTATTCATACCACTGTTATCTGTGGACACAGTGGAGGTTAGTGCTTGACGTTGATAGCGCTACTGTTCGGAATGTCTAGCTGTCAAAATAACATAATATTCTTCACTGGAGATGGTCAGCATCTCATATTTCTGCATACTTTTCAGTCATTTTCTGGCCGTGTGCCTGTTAGTGTGTGTGTGTGTGTGTGTGTGTGGTGTTATTACTGTTTGTTCGGTCTCCTCACGTGACGTGTGTGGTTATGTCTGGTGGTAACCATATAACAGCTGTTGTTAAACATAGACTGTGCTATAGCCTCTACAATATGGCCTTCCACTGCCTTATGGTTAAGTTCCTTTGCATTAAGATATGCTTAGTCAAATTTTCAAATGTCTTCAAGTATTTGTGCATTTACTTACTTACCTATCTATTTATATATTATCATCAGTATTGTTACTATTCGTAACATATTCAGTCTTCAGGAATGGAGGTGCAAGTTTCATGCTCTTTTACCTTGACCTTAACTGCGGTTGTCACTCATTCTGATTGTACCTTATTCAAGGTGATATATATATGTGTGTGTGTGTGTGTGTGTGTGTGTGTGTGTGTGTGTTTGCATTGTTCTACCTTTTTGCTCTTTTTAAAATATTCTTCACATACCAGTATTATATTATGTGAAATTTTATTCTTCAAGTTCACTGACTTTCATCTTGTTCCAAAGAATGTATAATTACGAATAATAAGCATAATTAATAATAATAGAACTAACCTTATCAAACAACCCCTACCTGTTTTATGCAATGAAAGAAAAGGAAGTAAAGGCGAAGAAGTAATTAGGAAAGAGTCAAAGGCCCTGATAGGAAGGAAGGGCTATGAAGATGATGCCCCCTTCGTGGCATAAAGGTTACAAATCAGCAACAGAGAACTCTCCGACGAGCTGGCTTTGTTAATGCGCTTTTAGATAACGCCTTATCGAAGCAAGTATAAGATACTTGGGCATGTCAGCTGATTCCTCGTTTGTCGGTCGCCCTTGGGGGAACGTCGGTAGCGAGGAGTGTAAGTCACTGTAATTTGATTCTTAACTCGGAAATAATACTCACTTTTGCAACTCTCTCCCTCTTTCTCTTTTCGTTTTGATAAGACTGTCTTATTCCAGTCATGCATTACATATACGTACATATATACATGCATACACACGCATATATATGTATATGTATATATACATACCCTATATATATATATATATATATATATATATATATATATATATATATATATATATATATATATAATATATATATATATATATATATATATATATATATATATATATATATATATATATATATATTCATTGCCATGATAACCTGAACAAACATACAGAGAAGTATTTGCCACATGGAGATATTACTATCCTATTTTTGCTTTCCTCAGCATAATCACTAGCTGTTGTTCCCAAAGGCAATAATGAGATGAATATTGTGCATGGTCTAGATCCCACATCCAGGACGATCCAGTTCCAGAACTGTACCAATCAGCCAACAAGAAAAGTAAGAATTCATTTCGGCTCTTACAGACATAAATATGTCAAGAGCAGATATTGTACTGAATCCGAGGTGAACCCACATTGACTATGATGATGTAAATAGCAAGTGTTTTGCTAGGGGTTGAAATGATAGAATAATATTGTTTTGGCTACCAGAACAAAGATTTGTTTGTTTCCTTCTTTCTTTTCTCAGTTTTAATTTTCTGTAAAAGAAAACTATCGAGATGGCTTTGTCTGTCCGTCCGCACTTTTTCTGCCTCCCTCAGATCTTAAAAACTACTGAGGCTAGAGGGCTGCAAATTGGTATGTTGATCATCCACCCTCCAATCATCAAACATACCAAATTGCACCCCTCTAGCCTCAGTAGTTTTTATTTTATTTAACGTTAAGGTTAGCCATGGATCGTGCGTCTGACACAGCTATAGGTGCCAGTCGCCGACGCATCTTCACATGACCGCATCTGGGGAGCAACTGAGCGCTGCTCGGTCATGGCTGAGAGTTTCATACTGCAGCACATCGAGAGTTATAAAGCATTATACGTTGTACAGAAAACTCGATTGCGCCAAAGAAAGTTTGGCGCATTTTTTACTTGTTTTTAATACATTCAGTTTCTGCACCAAAACTGCTACCACAATATATATATATATATATATATATATATATATATATATATATATATATATATATATATATATATATATATATATATATATATATATATATATATGTGTGTGTGTGTGTGTGTGTGTGTGTGTGTGTGTGTGTGTGTATGTATGTGTATAAATTGAGTAAGAAATTGAAATATGACATTTTCCCTAAATTTTCATTTTGATATGTTGACATCAACGGTTCTGGTCTATCAAGGAGGTTGAAATTTCCATCAAAGAACATCTTTTTTCTCCTGGACACTGACGAAAGGCAGCTGATATCACCAAATTTATTTTTTTTTTACGTGACCTGCGTGAAGAGCGCTGTAAAATGACTGACAATGTTAATAAGGGTTGGAAGTGTTTGACTTTAATCCATAGGGTTTCGGCAACAGCAAGTAGAACTTTTGCGTAATGATAACGCGATACCGACACGCATTTTTGACTATCATTATTACTTCATCGACAGTGTATTGATTTTTCTTTTACTGCTTAGTTATCAGTGTTGTTTAATTACAATAGGCAGTCAATTTGTGAGGAGAATGTTGCCATTATTTTGATAAAATATTTTGTGCGCGTATTACTCGTCCTTCTTCCCAAATTGGCTGCCAGCCGTCCGCCGTATTAGTAGAAAATTACAGTGGATTAGTAAATCTCTTTTTGTATACCCATATAAACAGACATATTTCTTGTTATTGGAACTAACTATGCCCAAAATGCAAAAAACAAATAAAAAGGAAAAAAGCAATATAATGATAATAACTTAATATCTATATTTATACAACTCCAAAAGAAAAAGCCATGCCCTCTGATCAAACTGCAGTATTACTCCTCTCCACGCTCACTGTATGTTCATTGTTATGAATTTGCCATTCTTCTGTCAAGATAAAGATGGCAACACAAGTGGTCCTATAGTACTCTTGTTTCTTTTTTTTTTTATTCCTGTTATTAGCGATATTTTGTCATTATTTTACCAATCTCTCTCTCTCTCTCTCTCTCTCTCTCTCTCTCTCTCTCTCTCTCTCTCTCTCTCTCTCTCTCTCTCTCTCTCTCTCCTGTGTGTGCGTGTACAGTATTTAGACATGAAGAAGCGCAATAACTAGCAGCAGTCAAGATAATTCCAAGATGTGCCATCCTACGTAAAGCTATTGAGCCTAGACTCAAAAGCTTAGTTCGTGATCAATGGCACGAACGTTGAAACTCTCAACATGAGACTAAAATCTGGGGAGACCACGAGTGAGACTATCTCCTTGAAGGTACTACTCACTGTCTGCTTATATGCCATACATAGCGTACACACAGACTTTTGATTACTGTTGAACACCAGCCATACTTCGACGAATTTCAGAAACTTGTTCGAGGTGTTGGATGGCACGTACAACCTTACCAAGATTCTCGGATAGATGCAAGTGACAGCAGTACTGGATTTTGAAAAAATGTGTTGCAGAGGGTAGCCTTCTGCAACAAATTTAAGTTACAGAATTCCACATAAATTATAGTTTGTCTCAGATAATCACGTATTAGTTTTTAATAATTATGTTTCAAAATTCTATCTTGCGTCCTCTGTAGTTTTCATATAACTATTAAATGATTCTGCCATCAATAACCCTAGCAATTACGAGGACAAATAACATCTAGTTATTCAATTCAGTCTCCTCTCTCTCTCTCTCTCTCTCTCTCTCTCTCTCTCTCTCTCTCTCTCTCTCTCTCTCTCTCTCTCGCTTCTTTAAACCTTTTCGCAATCTATTTCTTTTTGCAAGAACGAAGTGGAGTTTATTTTTGTCGTATATAGACCGGTAATTTCTGTTAATGAATCATAATTAAGAAGGATCTGATAAATCGAACATGGCAATGGGTTGGTAACTGTTGCATTTGGGTGGTAACTGTTGCATTTGGGAGTGATTAATAAAGTGTTTTATACTGTGTGTTTTCCGTAGAATGTGAATAAAAGAGAGAGAGGTGGGAGGCGGGGTGTTAAGGGGTGACCTCTACGAGAGTCGTATAAAAAATGACGGGAAAATAGTAGCCGTCACAGTGACTAAATCAAGAGTGGACATCCCATTCAGAATGCTTCCTCAATATTAGGCTCTTCATTAAGGCTCAATATCCTCACCTCAACCGCCTTACGAGCACTTCTCAATTCACCTTTACCTTTATAAACCTTTCACTCATCTATGACACACCTAAGCCTTCTCTCCTCCCCTCTCCCAAGACTTCCAAATTACCTCGTTTTGCACAATACAAAACACACCTGAAAAATTAAATCTTTAAATGTCATAAATTATAAATCACTTTCATGAAGCATTTCTCCGCAGATGATTTCATATTATAATATATTTACCCGCAGATAGACAATGATTACAAGACAAAAAACCGGACGGTTGAAATAACTGATCGGCAGGAACAGACATTACCTGATGGCGTTGTCATTTTCCTTCTTGCCTTTGCATACGTTTTTTGTCTTTTATGCGGATTATTAGAAAATGTGAAAGTAGAGAATCAGAATTGACGACCAGAGCGGGCCTAGGTGAGGAAAAAATTTCATTTCCCCTTTTTATCATTCGAGAGTGACTTTGAGTAGAGTAAGACATATTGTGTTCTTAGCACGCAGTCACGTTTGGTTAAGTTTTTTAAGGGAAAGCAGTTAGAATATATTCGCGTTGAAACATGTCTCTGAGGGTAATTTCGTGATGACAGATAGAAACCTAGGGCGATGCACGTCGGGAACACGTCAGCCTACGTTCCCGACTACAAATGTTTTTGTTTCCTGTTGTGCATTCTGGGTCATTTGCTAATTTATATTTTACTTCACAATGTAACCCTACTATATTGAAATAATCTTGTTTACAGTGCATCATATGCCTTAATTAATAAAGGTCAGTGATGAAAATATTTGCATATTTCTACATAACCCATGTTGTACGCATCTATTTTGAATAGGTAACCATTAAATATTTACCGTTTTCTATTTAGATTTGTAATGTGGACAGGAGGGTGCAGAAGAATGACAACACTCGACCGTCCTTGGTGACTGGACCTAATTACTTCGCAATACTTGGGACGTAATACAACCAAAACACACAGTTTCATGGTCAGGCTTGCTGATTAAGGTACGTGAATTTTCCGTATAGTACAATAATGTTGGTATGCCTCTATTAAATTGTGTAAAATGCTCATTCACTAATTATGGTTTTTGTATGAATTAGGCTGAAGTCATGGGCATTATGGCTGTTTGGAATCCAAATTTTTGCTTAATTAACAAATATTTTTAGCTGATTGAAAAGTTTATAGATATTATTATGATAATAATAAATAAAACGAAAATGCATATGCAGGCCCTGTAACAAAATGCGAGGAAGATTGTCCCAAAATTGAATGTACCCCTCGCTCCCAGACTCGGTAATGCTAAAGAAGAGTTTCGGACATGTCGTCCTACTATGCGCGATCACACTGGTGGAAGAGGGGTCTAGGGGGATGAAGCCCCTAGGCCAGGTCAAGACACGAGCCCTATTATAGGTTAGGTTAAGGGAAGGTTAGGTTAAACTGCATCCCCGTTGAAATGTCGTTGATCTGCTTTTAAACAGAAATAAACTACATGAACAAGTCTCGTTCACTCTTACCGACTAGCCTAGGCCTAACCTTCCTAATGCTAAATTGTCAAGAATTCCAGTGTGAATAAGCATGGCCAACTGTACCTAATAAAAGACATGAGTTCATTAAGTCTAATCCAGGCATTTGGCTTATTTTAGCTTAACAAAAGGAAATCTCACTCAAGTGTTAGAAGCCCAGGCCAGTCTACTCAATCCAAGTAAAGGGGTAGAAGCATCAGTGCACCTCTTGTGGTTCACTGTAAGCATTACTAAAGAATGTTTGCAAGTCCCTTTTTTGACTCAAGCTGCACCTGCTTCTTAACCTTTTATTTAACCTTCATTCCCGCTTCCTGTTGTCGATCTTGTTCTGCAACCTCTCTATTCTGTCTTAGTACATTTGTGGGGTTTCTCCCAGTTTTCACCTGCAGAGCCTAAAGACCACCATGTCATGCATCCTCTGATTGATTAATATATGATTAGAGTATTTCTCCTCGGCACAAAGTTCAGTGACACCAGTGATTGAAAAGACGTTGGGGGGCGGGTTTCCACTGAATAAGAAGGGCAGCTGATTAGTAGATAACACAATTACCGAGAAAAGTATGAGTACTTTGAAAGCTCTCCAGTAACGTGTTCAAGTTTTAGGGGGTGCAGACATCCTATAGTAATGCTTACAGTGCTTCACGTTAGGGGATGGCTTTACCCCTTTACAGAGGTTGTATAAATAGGCCTGTTTCTTAAAAGCGCAACGCTTATTTTAGGTATGGCAGTCTAGGTTTATTCACATTGGAATTCATGACAGTCATGAAAGTTAGGCCTAGGCTAGGCTATGGCAGTAAGGGGTACCTTCAATTTTCGGATAATCTTGTTATGCCTTTTGTTATGCAGGGCAAGCACTTACGATTTTTTTCTGTTGTATTATCCATCCGTACACTGTTATTCATCTTAATCTAATTTTTAATAAGACAAATCACGCCATTCCAATCGGTAAGCTGCATACAGTATGTCTTGTTTGGAAGTCAAGCACCACAAGAAGCACAGCCATTGTGCGACTACTTTTTATGATGCAAAAGATTGGTAGTTTCCATGCGAACAAAAATTTTATAAGTTCTGAGGGCGAAGTTCCAGAATATTTTCCGATTGCCAGTTTTCCATATTAGCATGGCTTTCCAATTTCAGTAACAAATTGAATGTGCCATGATGTTAATTACCGACAATGAATTCCAAAGCATTTCGAATCAAACTTGTAAATGGAAACGAAAATTTTAAACAGTCGCCATCCATATTTTATGAAGGAACAAATAGGTCTTGTAAGGTTTATTAGAAGTTCTCAAAAGCAGACAAAGAAAGCGTGACTACTTTGGTTAGGTTAGGATGTATGCCTGTATTTTACTTTATAATTTATGTTGCTCTTGGTCAATTAAGCTTTGTGTCCAGTCAGGTAGGATTCAGCCCCCCTAGGTTAAGTTAGTAAAGTCAGGATGTTTCCCTTTAATTTCCCTTGCCAAATCTTTGCGCCTTATTTGTTTTCTGACCTACCAGTTCGGGTCTACACACGAGCTTAACGCGCTATTTATATATTTTTACCATTACTGTGTACAGTTCACTTACATCGACTTACCCCACCCAAAAGCGTCTCTTTCATAGTGTTAGATGTGGGGAATCAAGGGAAACAAAAACGATTGGGTTGTATGAATAATAGTAAAAACTGAATAAAATACGAGATAAGGAATCTAAAAAATATATTTATGGCAAGAAATTTTTTTTACACATTTCCCCCAGTCTATGATA
>NC_089760.1:21542500-21547500 GCF_040412425.1 Macrobrachium rosenbergii | reverse complement strand
CGTATATCTTGGCAGCAGTCACAATCGCTTCAGGTGAGTGTTAGCTTGTCATTTTAACCACAAGCTATGTAGGCATTTGGCAGAATGACGTCGGCAGGGGTATTTGTTAAGATGACGGACACATTACGTCCATTTGATGAAACCGGTGATGTTGGAGAATGGTTTGAAAACCTTGAAAAGGTTGCTAGGCTTAAGGAAATTAAGGAACTACAAGTCATAATACCTTTATTCTTAGAAGGAAAAGGAAATTAGGGAACTAACTACAAGTTACAATACCTTTATTCTTAGAAGGAAATGCATATTCTGTGTATAATGAATTAAGTGTTGACAAGAAAAGAACAGAGTCAATTAATTCAGCATTAATTTAAGCTTCTGCCGTGAATCCATTTCAAGCTTATGAGCAGTTTGCTAAGCGTGTGTGGTGTGATGAACCAGTTGATGTGTATATGACCGATTTCCAAATGGTAGCAAGATTGGCAGGTGTTTCTTCTGATGCGTTGTTGTTGAGGGCATTCGTGGTTGGATTGACATCAGTTATCACACGAACTTCGTGCAGTTTCAAGAGTTGATAAAATGACTTTTGACAGCATTGTTGATTTTACGAGGGTGTTGATGTCCGAACTGGTTGAAAAGCCAATAGTAGCAGTTGCTAAAAGCGCAGATAATCCTCAAGGGAAAGTGGTGCGTGATATGAATGTTGGTGAATTAGCAGTTGAGATGTTTTCGATGTCGTGGACCACATTGGTTAGGTTTTGTTTCAGTTTTGTCTGTTATATATGTGGTGTGATCGGTTTTGAAATTGTTCAAATGGTGTCGGAGGACCAGTTTGCAGTATTA
This sequence comes from Macrobrachium rosenbergii, assembly GCF_040412425.1. Classification (NCBI taxonomy): domain Eukaryota; kingdom Metazoa; phylum Arthropoda; class Malacostraca; order Decapoda; family Palaemonidae; genus Macrobrachium; species Macrobrachium rosenbergii. The sequence goes on along the minus strand of NC_089760.1, from coordinate 21,546,663 downwards.
ACGGTGCTTCCTGTCATTAAGGTTTGTGAAGGGTCAGGTGGAGTGCTTTGTGGATACTGGGTGTTCTAGAACTGTTGTTTTTGGGTTCGTTAGGTCGAGTGATAGGCCGCATTTAGTGCAGTTGATGATTGGTCAGTCCGTTTTGTCAGCGTATAGGCAGTGAAGTGTTGTTCTTGAGTTGTGTTTGTTTCAAATGGTTGTGCTGGTATGGATGCAGTGGAGGCTGGGGGCGTGGCGTGGACCGGGGGTCAGGTGACGTTTTTGGAGAGTGACGAAGTGATGGAGACGTTGAAGCCATTGAGCTGAATCTTTGCTTGTGCTGGAATGTTTACTGCATTGCCAAAATCAATGATTGTTGAAGATAAGGACTTTTTGGCAAACTTTGATGGTGATTGTTGGAAGGTAACATGGCGGTGGAAAAATGGAATTCCACCAAAATTAAATAATGATAGTTGTTATGCAAGTATAGTACTACTTGCCTACAATCAGAGAAAAATTGTATGAAAATCAAAGTTAGTTAGAAAAGGGTGCTAAACTAGCTAAAGCAGGGGTCTGATACCACTAATGGCCAAAGGTCAGATTAATAAGAGCAAGGTGTGACCAGCATTAGAGTTCAGAAACTTTAATGATTACATGGAATGTCCCCAGTGCTGATGTTGCGGTCTGTGATGATACTGTTGTTTGATTCCAGAGCCACTGACTCTAGTTGATGTCTGCTTGTCTTCAGATCAGATTTGACCCGTTATGGTCATGTCAGCGAGCGTCATATAAAGGGTAAGCTATATTAGAGTAGACTAGGTTTTGGTTTAAATTACTAACTTAAAATAATGTCGAAGATCTTGAAAAGAGGTCGTTCAAGAGATGAGAAAGCATGTCTGGTAAAGATAGTTACATAGATGATATTATTGTAAATGAGAATATCGTTTCTGTGGAAGAGGTGAATTCTCATCCACATAATTTTGGATTAGAAACAAGATTCCGGAGTCACTGGATGGTGGACGTGTGTTGGGAGTCTCTTTGTCGTGGTGATAGTGAAAAACCTTGGCAGGATCCCTTATGTGAACAGAGAAATTATCACCCGAAATTTGTTTTTCTATTTGTGGTAAGCTGGTGGGGCATTTATCCAGTCTTGGATTTGAAGTGTAGTTCCGAGAAGGAATGAGTGGTTATGCTTGGGGGGACTGGATTGGCGGTAAGGCTCAGTTGTTGGTTAAAAAGGTGCAAGATGATAACCCTGTTTGCGGGTATTTGTCTGTTCCTGATGTTAAGGTTGGCAAAGTTTGGTGTGATGCTAATAAACTAGCTATAGGTGATTGGAGATGAATGGAGTGATTGTTGAGGATGGGGCATTAAGCCAGTTGGTGCCAGCTCACATCACTGTTGCTGAACTAGATGTAGTGGGGGTGGATGTTGCAATGAGATAGGATCTTGAGACATTGAGATAACAGATTCAAAAATGAGTTCCATGTTATCTTTGCAGGTTTTAAGGTTTCTGGTATGTCAGAGATGCTGGTAGTGGATTGTCTGTTTATAAGATATAATTGATCAGTATAAATTGGATGTCACCGTGACATTGGTAAAAATCTTGTCAAAATAAATCTGAGATTAACCAGAGTGAGGAAAGCTTTATAGCGAGCTTCAGGTGCCCACGTGGCAGTTAGTTTGAGCAAGTTGCGTGATAAGCATCATTTTTGGTGATTGATCATTTTTCTGATTAGTTGAAAGTGAAGAGATTGATGTTGAAATGCATTCGTGCGTGTTTGCAGTTCAGGTCGATTGATCCAGCGCCTGTTAAATTCTGTTTAGTGAAGTTAGAGAAAAATTGGTGTAGATTTAGCAATGGATGGACATTACAAAGGAAGGAGTTATTTGATGGACTACCCAAGTGATTTGCTGTTTGGAGAAAGATTGGGTCAAAAAATGCCAGAGATATTTGCTCAAATTTTGTGCATTCATGTGTCAAGAGAGGGCCTCCCTGATGAAATTCTTTGTAGATAACAGTACCGCATTCAGATCTCATAGATTTGAAAAAGTATGCATAGCGTGGAACATTGAGAGGTGTTATGCTTCTGGTAATGGGAACATGGCACTATAAAGTTTAACAATGAGGACACTTTGATGATAGTGTTTTGGTATAACCTTTCAGCAAAAAATGGTGTTAGTGCTGAGAGTGCTCCATGCAACATGTTATTTAACTATGCTTGGAGACATCCAGAGGTGCGGAACAAGACTGATAGTAGCTGAGTATGCTGTATAAGTTGGTGATGAAGTTTCGTGAAGCCGCCTGATACAAAGTGCATTTCTAAATGGGAAGGGTCGTGTAACAAAGGTAGCGTCAGAGAATGATGTTGGCGTTGGTGTACCTCGTCATGTGTTACATATACGTAGGGATTCTTGATAAGAGTGATGAGGAATTGAGTGGGGGTTGTGATGAAGGTGATGAGTTGAAGAGTGAATCAGATGTGATTGAACAGAATGACATGCCTGAGTCTTCTAGGAAGGTTCGACAGTGGAGGCCTCTTGTGTGGATGCGGGATTATGTGAGTCATTGATACGTTAATCATGGGGGGTTGTGGTTGGACGAAGAAGTAGTAGCATTAGGAGGAGGTGAAGAGATAGGAGGAAGTAGTGCGTGTGCATTTGTTGTTGAGCCTTAGGAGAGGGCAGCTGGGAAGGAAGTCTTTCTGTTGAGTTAGTTGGTTGCACTGGCTAGTTTCAGTTTGCTTCAGTTGTACTGAAGTTGTATCAGTTGTCTATCTTGGCAGCAGTCACAGTCGCTTCAGGTGAGTGTTCAGCTTGTCTTTTTAACCACAAAACATCATAAAATCAAACAAAAGTCAAAATGTCCTGAATGTTACCCTCCCCATTCCATGAGTTTGTCCTATTTTCCAGGAAATTTAATGGACCCTTCCCTTCTCTTTCAGATGGTCTTGGATAAAACCTGTAATTGTGTGAGTGGTTTCGAATTGGACCTCTAGCCTTTACCCATAAGCACAGATGGCGCTTCGTGACGTTTCTTTCAAGTACAACGGGACCTTGGCCCATTTTCTGGTACATTAATAACTCTCTCATTATTCCCCATGAACTTCAGTGCACCCCTAGGCGTTGGCTGATGAAACCAGTTGCTTCTAACGTGCGGTGTGCAGTACAGAGAATCTCAAGGCAAGTGATTTAAGCAGCTTTTGCAAATTAAAATACCCTTATACTAACTTATTGTTACGTAGAAGACGTGAACAAACAGGTTTACGTACCTTTACAGGTTTTTTATTATTTTGATTGGGTGCTTGATTTCGTGAAGTTTTGTGGTGGAAAATATTCTGGACAGTTGCTTAGATTTCATTATGCATCTTTTTTTTATTAAAAAAATTAGGCAAACTTCCATAATCTTAGCATCCCGTGAATTCAAGAGATAAACTATGTATTAGAGACTTTGGGAAGACTTCCGTAGCATTTTCCAGAAACTCCGTCAGAGTTTTCAAATGATCTGTTTGTCTTTTCTAGAAATCCCACTTAACTTTCCATGGGCGGAAGGTAAACGCTGGAATATATTTTTGTAATTTCCTACAAAAGATCCTAGTCATACTTTTTGCTGATTCTTGGTTGCATCTTAAGTCTTCATGCTGTAAAGACTCAGTAGCTGTAAGGAATGCTAAAGGAGACTAACAATAAGGGAAAATTGTATGAACTATAGCTTAACTATCATAATTCATTAATTCGAAATCAGTTTAAAATTTTAAGAAAGAATTTTTTCTCAAGCAAGGTTAACAGAACAGCCAAGACCCCGTGGAAGAGGACGGGGTTGGGTAGTGCCGTCAGTGCACCTCACGCGGTGCGCTGTAGGGGCTTCTTAAGGGACCCTGTGACTTAATGACCCCTATATATATTTTTTCTCATTTGATCCTAATTAAATCATTTGTTTGTTGATTATGCATTAAAAATTTCCGAAAAATAGTTTAGTTGATGATATAAAAATCTGAATTTTATATAAAATAAAATTATGAAGTAATTAGGAAAATTGTATATTTTTTAAACTGTTAAGGATAATTAATTTTGAGATCAATCTCATTTTTAAGTAATATTGAAAACTATGCACATTCAAGCTTTTAAGTGCATTAAATTATTCAATTACTCTTATATTCTTAGCTGTTGGTACTAATTGATTA
>NC_089760.1:21350000-21525000 GCF_040412425.1 Macrobrachium rosenbergii | reverse complement strand
CATTAGCACAGAATTGTAACATCAGTCTCTGATTGCATGCCTTAAAACCCAGTCTTCAACTCTCTTCATATCTAATAAATTTCCTTTCAGACCAAAATCTCCTTAGCTGCTTGGTCAGCAGAAGCTGCTACTTCTGCAATTTTTACATTTCAAGGTCCAAACCCCCTCATGAAATGTAATCTAGCCTTTGCTGTCTTTGATTTTACAGAACTAGATCCTTCACCTTCTGCTTGGATTTGTATGGCATGTTTTTTTCGCAGATCATATTAGTCTATTGGGATGCTTCCGTACAACAATCCTACACCCACAGGGAAGTACTAGCTCTTCCCACACAAGAGAGTGTACTGATCTTTGGTCCTGTTGGGACCTGTAACTATCTAAAAATTCAAACATTTTTAATAACGTATACATAAGTGTACTAAGGTATTATAGTACATGTAAAGGGAAAATAGTAGCCTTAACTTGGTTAAAGGATGTCTCACTAACGGACTTGGGTTAAAGGATGTTTCGCCCAAGGAGAAGTCCATTCCATGGACAGACTTTTGCAGTTTAACGACAGACAAAGATAGCCGGCGAAAACACATGGGAATAAGTATATCCGTATGTGCAGTTCTCACCTGAAACAAAGAGATGCTCAGCTTTCCTGTAGCCGTCATTCAGTGCACAGTCTTGCTGAACTGTTGCATTGCTGTGTATTACATTTAGTAATTCTAGTGATGATACAGGGAAAATCATCATGGGCCTAAGATGGTTACAGGTGACTGCAGGAGAGAAAGAAAATTAGATAGAAAAATTACACTTTATAGGATGTTCCTATTTCACTAACAAAAGAAATGCATTACAGTGAGAGGAAAAACAGTTTCCTCGAAAAATATCCTCATGACAGAGCTGTAGCATACCATGTCATAAACCTGCTTGAATGACAATACTGTCTTACTTTAGGAACGTTTTAAAATGCAGGCAAAAACAAACATCATTGGATAGGTCTTTAGTGACACAGAAACATATGAGTCTCTAGAAGAAAGCAGTAGAAAGAAACAGAAGAGAGAAGCAACCCTAGAAACAGTTGCCAGCTGTTTTCATAGAAGGGGACTCCTCTTCTTGACATCATCTTCTTTCCTCCTCTTCACCTTTCTCACTACCTACCACATATGCCATCAGCTCTCTCAGTTGTAGATAAGTGATAACAAATTTGTATTTATTTCATCTATTTACTTTCTTTTTTTATAGTTTCTGCATCCTGTGCTTATCAAATTCAAGCTGCAGTGCTTTTATTTGTTTTATTTTTGGAGTTCTGGTACAGAATAATCCAATTCCTATTTTTCTTATGGGAAAAATTTGCTGTTTAGTGGATTAAGTCTGTTACCCAAGGTATGACTGGAATCAACTTTGCAAACCCAAATCCACAAAATTCAAGGGTCAAAATTTCTACTATCCCGGCCCTTCAAATCTTGCACTCTGACAACAAGAGCAGAGAAAGTGGTGGTTGGGTTTCTATCAGAGGACTCAAGTGGTGCATGGATGGTCATTCTTCTTCTTAGTAGACAAAAGACTGGGAGTCTGGTGACATTCAAAACCACAAACTTGGGCATTATATGAATGATGGATTTGTAGGAGAAATTGTTTTATATTTGGAGGACCTAGTTTAACAATATTTTTGTCGTGCTGCTTGTTTTGATAAATATCAAATTTTTCAAAGTACAGTAAATTCATATTTTTACTAGGTAGCTGTACGGTTGAATGGATATAGTTACAAGGTTAGCCATATGGTGGCACTAGTGAAATAGTGTGGGCTCCAGCAAAGTGCCAAGCATGTAAAGCATCACTTGAACTTTTTCCAAGGCTAAGCAGGATGGCAGAGGTAGGATATACGCTAAATGGCTTTGGTTTGTATACCTATGAAAAATAAAAATTACTGTACTTTGAAAAATATTTGGTATTTGTTCCTACAATATACAAACCCAATACCTTTTCAGTGGAGATTTGCTTTTCAGGTGGGTGGTATCCTAAAAATATTTGAATAATACATTCCACCTAGAAGAACATGTTCTTGGGATAGGTGAGGAGACCCAAGATGTCAAGTTCTGGGCAGGTAAGAACCCCTCAAAAAATGGCAAGAATTTCTAAAGAACCTCATCAGTCATAAGGAGTGACATATCAGTAGACTGCACACCCTTACTATTACTAAGAAGTGGGATTTGAAAAGCAAGACAGTCCAAGTAAATACTAATTAATGGGTCAGAGTAGGCTCTATCACATCACCTTCCACCTTGAATAGGGAGGTGAGCAAAGGAGATGCATCCTAGGCTAGCTAGAATCGGTTGCTCGTTACATACTCCCTTGTATCTTACTGATGTTCAGCAAAATTTGCATTTCACTCCAGGAATGTTAAGAAATTCTGGATAATCTTGATGGAGATCCTGATGGTTTTTCCTCTTTTTTTTTTTTTTTTTTAAGTTTCTAGTAATACAGTGCCTGTTCCAAAGAGTAGCATATCTGCAGACTGCAGTAACTACAGGCTATATTTTTAAGCTGCTATATAAGTATGTGGAATCTAAAGGATTGTTAGCTGATATTCAGTATATATGTAGGAAGCAGTTAGGTACCTGCAATGCTCATTTAGACTTGACATGCCATTTGCAAGGGAACTTTGATAAGGTTTTGAGTGCAGAGTAATTCAAGTAGATTTTCAAGTGGACAGGATCTTTAGTGAGCCAAGACCTACTGCGTCTGGAGCTCCACAGGGTAGTGTTCTTGGTCCACTGGTATTTTTAGCATATATAAGTGGTATGTTTTTTGGCCTGGAAAAGAAGATTGTTCAGTATGCCAATGATGCAAAGCTTGTGGATGTAGTAAAGTCACCACTTAAGAAAAATTAAGCTGCCCTTATCCTCAGTCGGGACATAGACTGGATCAGTGAATGGTGTAGTCAGTGGGCTATGACGCTGAACTCCAGTAAAACGAAAAAACTGCTGATTAGCAGATCTCATACAGATTTCCCACTCCATCCTCCCCTTCAGATGGATGGAACTTTGCTGAATGAGTCTGAAGCTTTAACTATTCTAGGCATAACTTTTGACTCGCATCTTACTTTTGAGAAACATTTAATGAAAGTTTCAGCAAATGCTGCACGAAAGTTAGGTATTGTTCATAAGGCCTCATATATTATAACTGATAAAATCAGTGCAATCTGTTTTAGGTCATTTGTGCTTCCTTTACTAAAATACTGTTCTCAAGTGTGGATGTCTGCTTCTGCCAGAGATTTATCTCTTCTAGATAATGGTTTGTGGTGTTAGGTTTCTGTTTCCTAATAGCAGTTATGACTTGGACCATTGACAAATGGTCTCTTGTTTGTCACTTTTTCATAAGTTGTATTCCAACAGAGATTTTTCACATTCACAAGTGATCCATGATCCCCTTTACCTGCTGAGGGCAACCAGATTCGCTGAACAGCAGCACCAAAATGTAATAAATGTGCCTTGCTGTTGAACTTCCAGTTCCAGAAGTCCTTTATTCCTCACTCTGTTGGACTATGGAACAGGCTCCCAGAGGCTGTCATGCAATTAGAACTTCATAAGTTCAAGTGAAGATACAGTGCATTACTACAGTACTCTAATACTATTCTCCTTGCATTTAAGTACATTTTATGTATTTATTTTTTAATAAGTGGGATCTCTTCTTTCTGTATTTCCCTTTAGTACCTCTTACTTCTTCCTAATGATGAACACCATATTCTTTGGAAGCTTGAATTTCAAGTCATTGGCCCCGGTGGGCTTGTTCCATATGAATAGGTTTCTGGCGGCGCACTGTAAGCCGAAAATCGCCATAACCCAAAGTATCATAATTATAATGGGAGTAAATAGCACTTACAGCGCTGTAAGCACCGTGAGTCTGGGCAACGGCGCAGTAAATCCACTTACAGAACTGAAATATCGGGGTTAAAAGGTGCTGTGAGACAAGCACCATAAGTCTGGGACAACGTAACCCAAACCTGACATTATCCGGGGACTGCCTGTAATGATAATGTACTCCAACCTAGTTAGAGCTCCAAAAGCAAAGGGACAGAAAGGAAACATACACACCACATCTGTCCTTCCAGAAAGAAAACTAGGTAACATACTCACATAAGAGACTCATTTGTCCAAAAGGAGGTCAGGTGATTACACAACCTGTTGAGCAGCCACTACAGGTCCCTCAGATAGAATGAGGTAAAAATAGTCTGTCTACACCAGCCTGCCTCCCTCATTACCTAGGAAACCAGGAACCCTTCTACAAAGTTAGTGATGGGCCCATACCCCTGACTTTGTGAGCTCTCAAACGAGATGGGAGAGAAGACACATCTGGAGATGTATTGTAAGCCCTTTGAATGACCTCCCAAAGCCAAGAGAGTGTTCTTAGACACCTCATTTTTATGCTGGCCAGTACTGATGAAAAGTCTCCTGCATTCTGGTCCCAGCACACAGGTCCTCTCTGAGTAGTAGGTGACAGCATCTCGTCCAGGTTGCCACCAACAAAATTTCGGAGGGAAGGGATCAAGAATGTTGCAAATCTGTAATCAGAGATAGATAGGTTTTGAGTTATTTCTACAAACTCAGGGACAAAAGAGAATGAGAGTTCTGACCAGCCCTCCAAGTGCTGGACAAAACAAAAAATTCCATGTAATCCCCCACCCTGTTAGCTCAGGCCAATGCCAAAACAAAAATAATCTCCAAACTTAACTCTCTGTCCAAAACCAATGACATTGGCTCATAGGAAAATTTAGAGACTCTGCAGAACCACAGTAATATCCCATTCTGGAGGGTGAAGTTCTGAGGGAGGGCAAGGCTTTTCAAAATTCCTTATAAGCATGGACAGTTCTTAAGAGTGCCAGTGAGGGGGAGGCAGTATTATGGCTGATCACATGTCTGGAACCAGGCATTCAGCTGGCATCAAGCAGCCAGTTGGTGGTACTGCCCTATTTCAAACATTCAATAGCAGTCGAACGCCCAATGACATTATGTTGATGCAGTAGATTACAGGCTCCCGAGTGGAGGTGGGCGTGCTTTCCGAGCTGAGCTCTCCAACCACCGTTTGGCACCCTGTCGTCCTATATGGGCGATCGCTCGTCTGGCACCAGGCGGTTGGCTGGCATCAAGCAGCCAGTTGGTGGTACTACAGTACGTTTCGAATGTTCGGTAGCCCTCGAACGCCAGTGACATATGTTGGTGCAGTGGATTATGAGCGCCTGAGTGGAGGTGAGCGCGCTGTCCGAGCCGAGGACTCCAACCACCGTTTGGCACTTGATCGCCCCTATGCAGGCGATCGCCGCCTGGCGCCAGGCGGTTGGCTGGCATCAGGCGGCCAGTTGGTGGTACAGTACTACCGTGCATTTCGAACGTTCCATAGCAGTCGAACGCCCAGTGGATTTTGAACACCTGAGTGGAGGTAAGCGGAGCCAAGCGCTCCAACCATTGTTTGACACCAGATCATCATATGTCTCCTGTGAAGTCTCGCTTGACTCAGTTGCTGCACTCACCGTTTCATTTGGTACCACATCCTGACAAGCGTTTTAACATCTCATGCCATACTGCTGATTGTCCAACACAGTCAGTTTCGACTAGTATCAGCGTTCTGGTGGCGCAAGACTCCTCTCTGGAACCGATTTGTCGTCGTCTCTATAACATCTTGAGCCTTATAAAGAAGCCTTTGACTACAGTGCAAGAACAAAAGGACTAAGCTGCTGCTTTGATCTCTTCCTTCGGCCAAGGTAGGCTTTTCTTCAACGGAGTTGGATCATTTACTGAAGGACTTATTCAAAGTCTTTGAAATATTCTGCTTCCTTTATTGGACAGTGGGAGCTTTGACAAAGAAGACTGAAGATTGCACAGCTCTACTGGACAATTTTATTGCAGACTGGCCAAGAGTTTTATCCTGTGCGGGCCAGGCGGTTCGTGATGGATTGCAAGAATTGGCTAGTCTCTTTGCCTTAGGTGTATTAAAGAAGAGGGAGCTGGGGTGTCGTTTGTCACTAGAGTCACTCGTCAGAAATCGTCTCTACTCTTCACTCCGTTGGACTGAGATAGTCTGTTTCCTAGGGCTACTTTGGGGCATGTAGCTTCAGAGCTCCAGAAGACTACCCAGGCAGGACTTGCTAACACAGTCCACTAAACGCCCAAAGCAGCCGATTCGGACACCTACGGCACCTGTTAGTGTAAGGGTGGCCTCTCCTTGGCAACAGCGGCATTGTCATGGTGGCAGAGCAAGGTATCAGTCCCAACCACGTACCAAGCCCCCTTGCAGTGCGCACAGTCATCAGTTCATCTACCAGACCCTCTTTTAGCAAGTGAGGATCCGGCTCTCCGTGTGCCAGTGGGAGCAAGACTTCTCCATTTTTTAAGGAAATAGAAAGCCACAAGTGCAAAACCATGGGTAATAGAACTTTTGAGAGAGGGGTACTCAATCCCATTCAACTCAAAGCCCCCACTGGCATCAGCACCCATCAACTTCACAGAGGTTTTTGGCCCTGTCAAAGGAGGTTACCCCTCTGCTCAAAAAAGGGGCCATAGAAGTTGTGAAAGACGTGAACTCGAAGGGGTTTTACAACCGCATCTTCATCATACCCAAGTCATTGGGAGGGTGGAGACCCATCCTGGACTTTAAGTGCTCTGATTTTTTTCATAAAGACCACGAAATTCAGGATGGAAACCAATCAGCCAGTGCTGTCCTCCATTCATCAAGGGGATTGGATTGTTACGATAGACATGGAAGATGCTTGGATGGTTACAATAGACATGGAAGATGCATACTTTCACAATCCAGCCCACCCAGAATCCAGAAAGTACTTGAGATTCATGTTCCAGGGCAGGATCTACCAGTTTTGAGTCCTCTGTTTCGGTCTTTCAACAGTCCTACAGGTCTTCACCAGGGTTCTCGCCCCAGTAGCAAAGTGGCTACATTTAATGGGCATCAACATATGCCTGTGTCTCAACGACTGGCTCCGACGCTCCCCGTTGAGAAACCGTTGTACGGAGGACTTAAAGAAGGCTCTCTCCCTTGTCCAGGATCTGGGCTTTCTGATCAACTTTTCTAAGTCACAGCTAGTCACGACTCAGGTGATCATCTATTTAGGGATGATGATTGACTCTCAGAGTTTCTGGGCTTTTATGTCAGAGAAGAATTCTTTCCTGCCTGCAGACAATTCAGAAATTTCTCGTTCTTCCTTCCTGCCCAGCCAAAGATTGGATGAGCCTCTTGGGCACTCTTTCGTCTATAGAGAAGTTTATGCCGTTCGGAAGACTGTATGCTAGACTCCTGCAGTTCTTCCTAAAGGCCAGCTGGCACAGGAAGACATCTCTGGACTCATTTGTCTTCCCCATTATTCTTGAATTCAAGAAGGACCTTCAGGGGTGGCTGGGAGACGAGAGATTCCTGGTAGGTAAGTCTTTATTCCCACTGAACCCAAACCTAACCTTGTTCTCAGACACTTCACACCTGGGATGGGGAGCTCATTTACAGGACTTGGAAGTTGCAGGGACATGGTCCCAAGAAGAAAGATTGCTCTACATCAGTGCAAAGGAGCTGAAAGCGATACACCTGGCTCTTCAGCATTTTGCTTCGGTGACACACAGCAAAATAATTGCAGGCCACTCGGACAACACGATGGCACTGGCCTACATAAGGAACCAAGGAGGCATGCACTCTTTCTCTCTTTGCCAGGCAGCCAGAGATCTCATTTGGGCCCAGGACAACCATACTCAGATCATCACCCGCTTCATTCAGGGCAAGATGAACGTTCTTGCAGACATCGAAGAATCATCGTCTTCCCCTGTATTGCTCATCAGTTCCAGACCTTTGGCTTGGGCAACAGACACAATGCCCCAGGAATGGTCCGACCTGAACATGTATGGCTTCCCACCATTCAGTATGGTGAGGGAAGTCATCAACCAGTTTCAATCTCTCAGCAACTCATCGATGACGCTAGTGGCCCCGTTATGGTGGACTTCCCAAGACTTCTTCCACAGCATTGAAGTCTTCTCAAACAGCCTCATTTCCTCCGCTATCATCAAGGTTTGTCCACTCTTGCTCTGACAGACTTCAGACTATCAGGATGCTTGTCAGAGTGAAAGGATTTTCAAAGTCAGTTGCGAAGGCTATTGCCAACTGTAGATGATAATCTTCTTCCAACGTCTGCCAGACTAAGTGGTCAGTTTTTTCATGACTGGTGTCGGAGACACAGTATCTCGTCTTCTGAGACCACTTAAGCTTAAATAGCTGATTTTTTAATCCTCCTGAAGTCTTCTCGGGGCTAGTGACTTCGACTATTAAAGGCTATAGCTCCATGCTCAATTCTGTCTTTAGGCACAGAGGTTTGGATCTTGCAACAAGTCAGGATCGTTCAGTACTTCAAGGGAACACAGAACGCCTTCTATTCATTGGAACCTAGACGTGCTTCATTGACTCTCAGGGCCTCCCTTCGAGCCTCTTCATACGTCTTCCTTGAGAATTGAATTGAATTGAATTGAATATAGAATTTAGGCCAAAGGCCAAGCACTGGGACCTATGAGGTCATTCAGTGCTGAAAAGGAAATTCCTCAAGAGACTTAAGGAGGAAGACTATCTTTTTGGTTGCTCTAGTGACAGCCAAGAGTGTTAGTGGATCACAGGCTTTGGACAAGCAGGTTGGTTTTTCACAAGGTGATACAGTCTGCATGTTTACCCTTGGGTTTTCTTGCAAAGAACAAAACCCCAGCCAATCCTTGGCCCCGTTCATTCTCTATCAAGAACCTTACAGATATCCTGGGACCTACAGACCAGGAGAGAATTCTCTGTCCGGTCAGAGCCTTGAAATGTTATGGAGAGAACTAAGAGCATCAGAAGCCCTTCTCGTAACCTCTGGTGTTCCCTAAAGAACATAGCCCGTTCTACGTCCAAGAACGCGTTATCCCTCTTTCTTAGAGAAGTGATCTCTGAACCCCACAGGGGAATTCAGAAAGAGGCCCTACCTTTACTGAAAGTTAAAAGCCACGAAGTCCGGGCGGTCGCCACTTCACTGGCTTTTAAACTCAATCTATCACTGTCAGACTATTCTTCAATCTATGTACTGGATGTGCAGATTTGTGCTTGCCTCTTATTATTTGCGTGATGTAGGAACCACTTATGAAAACTGCAGTACATTAAGATCATTATCCGTGGCTGGCTTGGTACTGGGGAAAGAAGGGTAGGAACATGTCTCCTATTTCTCTATCTCCTCGCCTTGAATTTAGGAGATCGAATTATGGGAGCCGGGGGTACTATGTACCTGGAGTACCCACCAGTCTTCTAATGGATGGGTTTGGTGGTTTATGTAAGATGTAGGTAACAATATATCTGGTCAGATTTTTCTTGTACTGCGCCCAGGGTAAGGGCATACCCTTTTGCTTAAGGCTTTGGCAACCATTGGAGTACCCCTTGGCATTGAACACTGACCAGAGGCAGTACCAATCTGTTGTAGTTCTCTCAACAGGTAAGGTTACAACAAGCATTGTCCAATGCTGGCTACCTATCTATTTCAAATTCATCTCCATTACCGAGTGTTTTTGAATAATTAGTGTCCATGTATTGTATCCTACCTCTTTTCTCTGTGGGATTCAGCAATGTAATTACTTGGTAAGTTACTTATATAATAATGACATTTTTATAATAAAGTTTTATATATACTTACCAAGGAATTACATGATCGGAGCCCTCCCGCCTCCCTTCTAATGGACATAATGCATGAACGAATAAATACCTGAGCCAGTTGTAACTATTCTTCCCTGAAAGTGGGTGGGGTCTGTTACCTACACCAAAACAATATGAGCGCTACTGCGAAATTTTTAAAACTTTAGATGCCGCAAAAAGTAAGAACTAATAGCAAAGTAATTACTTGGTAAGTATATATAAAACTTCTATTTTATTATAAAAATGTCATTTCACTAAAAATCCCATCCACAGCAACTCACTGCTACCTACCTGTAAGGAAATCTTGAGGTAATCTTAAAAACATATCCACCCATTCTAGTACATGAACAATGAAAAAGGACAAAAAAGAAAGCTCTACAAACAAATGCAATACTGTACTTTAATTATTTTCACATATGATAAAGTTCTCTACATTAAAATAAATAATAAAAACTGATGTTGTAATATATACATCATAATTTGTACAATTCTTCCATTTACAGTTTATGGATAATTCTTCCATTTACAGTTTATGCAAAGTAAAATAGGTAGATTCATGACAACTGACACTTTCAGGCCTCTGCTTCAAATTACATCATTGTCACAAATGCTATGGATGAAGTTGGCTCTTTTTCATCTCGAATTATAAAACAAACTATATTACTGGTAAACAGGTAAAGCATAATGTACAGTGTACAAGAATACATTACACAATATCTTATCAAAACGACAAACTATACAGTACCAAGAATGCAATACAGCAATTAATTGCTTTCATAGAGAAATGACACTAGAAGTTACAGACAAAAATTTTATCTTTCCTAAACTCAGAACAATGATGATAATTAAAAATCTTAACAGAAGTGAGACACGAATAAAATTATAATAGCAGACATCATAACAAAATTAAAACAATAAATAATGAGAAATAGTTTAATATTTCAGTGTATGTATACAAAATAAGGGTTGAGCTTACACTAAACTAATGTAGGTCAATATTTACAAGTATAAACAATACAATAAGAAATTTTCCCTGGAAACATCAGCTGAGTATTAACGTAGCAAATATTCAAGTATTTATACACAAGCTTATTTATAATACAACAAGTGTATCAACAAGCAGCTGTACATTTCATGTGTGTCCTGTAACAACTGAAAAGCTGAGTCAAATTTTCTTTGGTTATTCTACAGAAGTAATTTGAAAATTGTTTTTGTACCATAACTGTTGACATAAATAATTATATAACTTCAATAAAGATTACAATAATGTTCGGTTGCAAGGTTTTTTCTAAAATATTTTCTTTATACTTGGATCAAGAATAGCTAAAAATTTCTGGATCCTCACCTGGTATATTTGTACTCGGCTCCTCAAAGTAATTTATGAGCACTAAATGTAATTTACCTGCAAAATTTCTTTGGACAAGACGTTACTAAATAGCACTTTCTATTTAAGTTGCATCTCTTGTGCTAACACTATCTTCTCTCATATTGGATTATAAAGTGCACAAAAAACTTTATCAAAAGCATTTCTTAACCAAATCTGGTTTGCGTCCAAATAAAGTCCACTTACAGAGATGAATATTTGCTTGTAATTTGCCTTGTTTAAAAATCTAAAAATAAAATAATACAAATAAAGATGCTTGAGCTTACATATATACGTACCAGGTTTTTTGCAATGTAAAGAAAATAAATCATCTCTCTTAGGCAATGAATCAACTTTCCTTTGTGGATTTTCACTCACTGAAACTACATTACAAGAACACTGGATAAGAATAATCAGAATGAGATCATGGAATGTATATTACAATGACCTTATGCAAATATATAAAGTTTCTTGAATCAAGACATAAAAATCCAAAGATCTGGAGACATTATTTGGAAAAAACCTTCATATTTGAGAGGTAATTTTCATACCTCATACATACATACAATTCGTTATCATGGCATGATGAACCAAGGCCCATTCATCAGCAAAGGAGGCAAGTGGCATTTTCCTGCTTTATTCAAAGACTAATGGGTTAGGTAAACTTGAAAAATGCCACAAACACAGACTATCATTACTAAACAGACTGCAATAGGAACATTCTCAATTCCCATGGAACTAGCTAGAGTTTTTTATTTCAGTAAATTAGTAAATTAACAACTGACAATTTAAAATATTCAATGGCTGGATAAATTGAATATGAGAATAGTTAGTTTTTAAGTTTTGTTTCCTAGATTTCATACTAAACAGCTGAATAATGGACAATCACATAAGACAAATTCAACTCTTACTGCTGTTCTGCATTCTGGGACTGGGCCTTCAGATATTCAGGAGGTTAATTGCATGTGCAAAATTCAAAGATGGGATAAATTTACTGTTTTTTTTTTTTTTTACCTGAAAAATACCAAATCAAAAAGTAAGTACTATAATCAGTTTATTTTATCAGATTCATTACTCCTTATAATTACTTTTATTCAGTGTAAAAAGGTCCTTTAAAAAGTCAAGTGCTTAAGATTCATTGGTAAAACTGAAGAAACTCTTAAGCTGTTCAGAAACTGCATTTTCCTTCTTCAGAGAGAGTAGGTAAAATATAAAGTAATAGACTGGTCACTATTTATATGTTTGGCAGACTATGGCAGACTATCTCATGGTAAGTGTACCATGTGAGTGAAAAAACTGCTTAATAAAGGATCATCTTCAACTGCACAACAGTTATCTAGACTTGAGCAGGTGGTATGGCAGAACAAGTCATTTCAGAAAGTCTCTACTGTAGTCAGTCAGAAACCTTCATAAATATTCTCTCTCATGACATATTGAATTGGTCAAGCTTAACAAAGAATCTGTTACCGCTAACCATGGGTATGAATTTAATAACACCCTTTTGTCTGTACGTAATAGGTCTTTTTATCTTGTAACTTTGGTGATGTCTAAACTGGGTCATTTTCCCAACCATGGTCATTGAAATGAGTGGAAGGTAGATGATCATTCATCAGTGCTCCAAGTTCTTGTCTCAGTCTGAGAGAAATAAATACTGTATACTTGTACCTAGCTTTTGGGAAGCAACACTGATGAACCATGACAAATCTTCAAAGTACTGTAATTGTACTTATTCTAGGTATATAAATACCTTAGCCTTTTATGTAGTATAAGGAGTATCCTGTGCATGCAATGGGCTGGCTGTGTCCTAACTAAATAATGGTAGTAGTCAGGTGGAGATTAGGGAGAGGAGATGCCCATAATCACCCAACCAACGCTACCCATTGTCCTTCCAGCCGGTATTCAGTATAAATAACTGAAGGGGGAAAAGCGAAGCATGGTAGACAAGGCGAGTTACCTTCAGTATCAGAGGCTATGGTTTGGATACCTATAAAAAATAGTGAATTACATTTAAAATTTGGCATTTGTTCTTATATAGATAGATTAATACTATGCTTTTCATACATGGAGACTCTTTGCTAGGGAAGGAAATGTTGCCCACAGGTGGGATTTAGCACCTGTGCATGTGGAATGGAGTGTCACTGGCCAGAGCAACAGCACTGGTGCTGCTTTGCTGACACTGCCCTGGAGGGCAGGACAGTACCGCACTTGATCCCTGTTCTGCATGTTACAGACTAATTTTAAAGAACACAGCAAACCCTCTCTGGAGTACAGGGAACCATCAGCAGCATTTACTGTGCATAATGTAATCAATGCATTTGGATGAAAGGCTCTACCTTGCCTTTCCCTCCCTTCATGTCATGGAAGGGGAAATGAGGGATCGCATTCTAGACCAGTTGAACAGGGGCTCTTAGTGCTACTTACCTGTACTCATTTGGGTCCAGCTTTTACTTGGGCACAAATGTTCACAGGCATGGAGTTGTCAAGGGGGAGAGCAATTCAGTTCACACACCACCTCTTCTCTCAAAAGCCACACTGTAGCCAAAGCACTTGAATGAGATGTGGGATACCTGGATGGCTCCTGGTAGTTACACTACTTGTTGAACCATCACTACTGGCCCCAATGTAAAGGTTATCTAGGGACATGGATGATATCCCTCAAGTAGAATGAGGTGAAGGTGGTCTGACAGCACCAGAATAACCACCCTCATTACCTGTTGGACTGAGAGGTTCTTTTGAAAGACAAGAGAAGGTTCAACACCCCTAATGTCATGAGTTCATGGGTGGGTTGGAGGATCCTTAACACTATTGGGTGGCACATAGGCCTTGGAGATTACCTCCCATAGCTGGAAGATGGTATTTTTGGATATCTCCTCCTTGCAGCATCCCATATTCATGAAAAGGTACTTGCACTCTGGTCTGAAGTACATCCTTTTAAAGTTACAATTTAGGGTGCAAACAAGGCACAGCAGTATCTAGCTCTCCACCAACACTCTCTCAAAGGGAGAGCATCAAGAAACTCTTGAGCCTTGGGCCCAGAACCTAGGGACTTTGAATTTTAGCCACAAATTCAGGGGCAAGGAGAACAATAGTCCTTCATCCTTCTGAGTGCCTGACAAGATAATAATTGACGTGACTCTCCACCTCAAAGCAAGGGACTAGAAGGAAGACCATTTTAAGGGTAAGATCTCTTATCTGATGACAGGGTTGGGATTTGCCACAATGTTCTTTTTACCAGGGATGTACCTGGCTTCCAGTTACATCTCATGCAGCAATGCCCAAGCGAGAATCTGGACTGCCAGTTAGCACACAAAGGGGAGACCATCCCCTGTTGTTTGTTGATGTAGGCCACTATGGTGGTGCTGTCGTCCATGACTACCACAGAGTGCCCTTCCAGACGTTGACAAGAGGTCTGAAGTGCCAACCTCAATGTTATTTCGAGCACATTGGTGTGTACCACCTTCATATTCATGGGCCAAATCCCTGAGGCAAACTCTCCACCAAGATGAACTCCCAACCTTTGCCAGAGTGTATGATAGCAGAAGTAATTTCTGAAGGAAATTATAGTCTAAAAGCCACCAGTCTAGGTCTTTCCAAACTTCTTTGTTGAGGGGGAGCAAGTGATGGAGCACCTTGTATGGAAAGGACCAGTGATGTTATAATTGCCACTAGAACAAATGAAGATGACTTCTCCAGAGTGGAACAAGTTCCTCCAAACAAGTAAGGTGGCCTAGAATTACTTGCCACTGTCAGACCAGCTGTTCTTTCTACAATTAGTGTCTCGTGACTTCCTTGAGGCGAGGTTGTCTATTCAAGGGTTGCCAGGAAGGTTTTCACCATCACAATGTCCAGGATTATTGTAAGGTACTTGGTCCTCTGCTTGGGAACTAAGTTGGATTCCACCAATTCATCATGACCCCCAGATGGGACAGCAGATGTTATCTGTCTTGAAGAAGCTGCCTCACTGAGGAAGCAAGGATGAGCCAGTCTCCAGATAGGAAGATTCCATTGGAATGCACTCACTTGAGACCAGGGTGAAAAACCTGGTGAACATCTGTGGGGCTTTTGCCAGGCCGAAGCAGAGGGCCTTGAACTGAAAGATCTTCCCTTGGCATATGAAATGAATGTAGACTGAGATCATGAAGGTCCCCTCTCTGATAGAATGCAGCACTAAACAAGCTGTCTCTATCATGAAGGGTGTCTGTCTGATGTAGCTGTTGAGTGCTGAGAGGTCTACAACAGGCCTCCGTCCTTCACAACTGTTACTACCCACTGCTCTGCTCTGTTTAGCTGTCATGCCCTCAAATAATTCGCTCAAATAATTCAAGAGGAAGTCGACCCCCGCTCACCTTTGGCAGTGGAGGAGGGGAGGCCGACCTCATTATCAGCTTTTTTTTTTTTTTTTTTTTTTACCTTACCTACTCTTCTGGGCTGGCTTGGGTAGGAGGAGCAAAAGGGCTGAAAGATGTCGGAGCCCTTTGCAAAGACAGATGGAGCGGGACCGTGTTTCAGCTTTATCCGTGGGTTCTTTCATTATATGAACAACGTGGCAGTCATGATCAGACCCTGGAGCCTCGTAGTCAGTGGTCTACTCCCTTGGCTAGACTGGAAAGTTGCTGCTTGAGTTATAAGTGCCACTTGAAGCCTCCCACTTAATTGCCACTGCTACCTCACTTTCCCCAGGGGTAAGTAGAAGGGTGAGTCCAGATCAAACTATCCCTGAGGGAGGGCCAACTCTCATGCAAAACTTGTTTTGACATAAGGGAGAGGAACATGTCCCTCTTTGGAGTGTAATGTTGGCCCAGACATTGGTGATTTCGTGGGCTAGGAAGGTGAAGACCTTCCCAGGCAACACCATGAACCTCCTTGCCCTTGATCAAGTCTTCGGGGCAACTCCAAAATAATGGTGGTGGCAGTTCCCTGCCACATATCTAGCCAAGATGTGACATGGAGTGCTGACCCATTACAGAGAGGCAAGTTGTCTGGGTCCTTAGGAATGTAATGCTGCTTCTGTCTGGACAACGGAGGGGGAGTGGCTTTCCTGATCTGCTGGCTGAGAGGGAACTGGTTGATCTACAGATCACTGAGTTAGCCTCTACAAAAACTCACAGAAAAGCTCTGACCAATGAAGCATTACCAATGGTCTTGCTTCCAGGGTAGAACCCACCACCCTCTCCAAAAGAGAGATCACTGGTGAAGCTGTGGTGGAACAAGAGTACTGTCTAAGAGGGGGCATGGAGAGATCTTTCCTGAGAGGGATCAGTCTCAGTGTGCCCTGGGAGAGGAACCATGAGTGGTCTTGCCAACATAGGCTCGCAAGGGAGTAACAGGACTCACTCTACTCCTGATCTGTAGACCAGACATGATGGTACAAAGGAGAACAGCAAATCCACCCGCTCCTCGCAGTAAGGGCTTCTAGTGGGGGAGTGACTCTCCCTTAAGAAGGGTCTTCCCGAGAGCAGGGAATGCCTAAGGTGTCTCAAGTCTGCAAGAACCCTAAGCTCTGCTCTGAGGGAATGTTGGTCTATGGACAAGGACCAACTGGATCTGCCCCGCCTCCTTAGGAGAGGAGCGCCAATACGGATAGTAAGTTCTTCTGTGAAAATGCATGGTCTTCTTTGTCCTTGACTGTCAGTACATAGGCTCTGACAAATCAGATGAGAACAATAAGGAAGATGAAGGTGAAGGAGAATGGTGACATTCTTGGCTGTAACCTTCTTTGTTTCATGAAAGGTGCTGGAGTCGGTGCAGGGACTGGGAAAGGGTGAGGAACCTCCATCTCAGTCACTGGTACCTCCTTGGAGGTAGGCATGATGGGGGAGGGAGGGGAGGGCAAAACTTGACTGAGACTTGCCTAATCAAGGACTCTAAAAATGTTGATAGAGAAGGTGAATCCAAAATGCTTATTCAAGGCCATACCTTCCTTAGCTGTTGCACCTCTTCCTCATGTGGTGAAGGCATAGTAAGCTTCACAATCTGCGGACTGGTCTCCTCAGAAGGAGCAGTGCTGGGAGAAGGGGAGAGTGGAGATGGCTGCAGGAGGAAGGATTCTTACATAGGGTTTCTGCTAGATGAGGCATCCTTCTTAGGCTTCCTCCTCTTCCTATAACGCTCCCAATGTGGAGAAGGCCATGCAGTAAACTAAGGACAGGGAGAATCACAAGTTCATTCTTTGCCTCCACAAAGAATATTCACTGAGAGCAGATATATCACAATAGGTGACATAAAACAATTACAAGGTTGACCACGACTAGTGCCATCAAAACAAAGAACCAACAACAGGCACAAAAGCACCAAGAAAACACAAATGAACTAGCTCTTTCTCTTTCAGGCACAAAAAGGCACTAGTAACATAAGCACTTAGGATGGATAAATTACAACCACAGCACAAGAATCACTCCAAGGAATCAGCCAGCACAAGTAAAAAGAGCAAATGCAACAAAAACTTCTGAGCTCGCAGCCGGAAGGACAATGGTAATGTTGGTTGGATGAAAATTAGCATCCCCTCGCCCATTCTTAAAAAAAATCTTATGGCTTGCTTTTATGCACAAAAAAGTTATGTGAGCCTCAGCACTTTGTGAAAGAACTGGAATATATAGAACAGTGTTTCCTAAAACTATGGCAGTCACTTATGATTAGCCTAGTCAGAGCTGCCTTTGAAAACCCCAAGTTTTTTATTTACCATAGACAAAACAAAGAATAAAAAATCAAGAATAAAAAAGGTATTTATCAAACTACTTTGTTTTTCATCATTGTTGCTCAAAATTACAACAAATAAATAAAAAAGGACCAGGATCATAATTGTTTACCTCAGTTTCTAACACCATTTGAAGTAAAAAATTTAAAAATATATTAATTCTGGTGATTACATCCATGGTTTATATGAACTTCATAGTAAAATGTAAAAACTGTAATTTGTCCCTATGCGAGAACTGGTAGGCATTTGAAAAAATATATCTCTGAACAAAGAAAAGATGTATGTTTTACTTACAAGAACACTGCTACTGAAATACATGGTTGGAATAATGATCATAGTCTTTAATTCAACTACAGTAGGTTAATTTACAAAAGCAACAGTTCTAAAGGACATAAAACTGTCAAAGGTACTTTGATTAATTCCATGCCCACAGAAGAAATAAACCAAGAATTAAGCTAGGCCAAAGCAACAATGGACATTTCATACAAGAATGTTACTTTTAGAAGTTTGTGATAGATGGCAATCCAGACCCTTCCTGAAATGTCCTGCTCTGCCACACCACCTTAACAACTCTACATAACCAATCCTGTTGCTGAAGAAGATAAGTGTTTCATGGGATGCCTTTCCATCATAATATCGGCACAATTACTGTAAAACGGTCTGTTCACCTTATAAATAGTACTTTATACATGACCTTGTACTGTATTTGTATCTTTCATTCTTTCTGGAGGAAATAGGAATTTCAAAAGGCTTAAAAGGTTATTTTAATTTTACACACAAATTTTTAAGGGCTATTTATCTTGAATAATCTGTTTCATAAATTGATTATTATTATTGCTGAACAGTTGAACCTCTCCACTTAATTAAACTAGCTTTCATAAAACTGGCCAAAGAGTATTCAGTATTCTTAATTAACTGGGTTGATCCCTTACAACACTAAAAATTTAATGATTCAATAAAATGTTGAAGGTTCTGACAATGTACAAAGTTTCTTTCAAGATCTGTTAACAAAAACTGATATCTGTTGTTGGTTGAAACTTGGACAATTACATCAAACATGTTCAAGTGCAAGTGTTATTCTGTATTCTAAGATTAGGGCATGTGGGTTGCTCATCAAGTACCCATTTGTATATCACCTGTTTGAATAATGCAATAAAATTCCTTCAACATGGCATTCCTTTTGAAGGCATGACTGCAATCAAATATTGTACATGGTTTAATCTGCTTTAACTTGTTATTATAATGACTTATTATTCCATAAAGCTTGTCATTTATTAAAGAAAGACTGTAGCTTTAGAGGTAGTAAAAAATCACTGACAAGAATAATATATTCCATCTGGTTATATTCGTAGCTGCTGCACAATGTGTATGCGGGCAAGGATCTGACCAAGATAATCTGCTGGATACCAAATTTTTAGGAAAATAATTTTTCAAGATTTTGTTGCATTTCTAGTAACTGAAAATTACAATTTTCTATGAAAAATACAAGAATAAAAAATTAACCCTGGAAACCCTTAACCTTAAAAAAATAACTGCACAAAATACTCGGCAGTCTTAATACAAACTAATCCAACCTTAATTTTATCAGTGCATAAGTTAATGCATGTAACAAAGGAAGAATATGTCAGTTTTTGCATATATTGTCTTCAACAATTAAACTATAAAGAATTTGCATTGTGAAAACAAACCCGAGATGAACAAAATAAAAGTCAAACAATATAACAAACAGCACATTGAAGTTAAAAAAATTATATTCTCATCTCATAACCTTGTAGTTTACTAAGTACCGTAAGGCTGATTTTTTAATGAACCTTACCTCTCCATTATATAGCTCTTACTTCCACACCAGCAGTAGTTCGACAAATTGAAACAAAAAATGAGAACACTCGGTTTTTTTTTATAAATATCTGTTTCTATCCATCTACTTCCCCCAAACCCCCACCAGGGGAACGATAGGTACAAACACCCGTAGCCAGTCAGTCTACTTCTGTTGCCGGTTTCGGTAGAAGATTGTTAATGAGTTATCTGTGCTCGGTCTTCTGTTGACGACTTGGTTTGTAGATTTACTTGACTTTTCTCTTGGATTTAGATGATAATGATAGAATAAGGACTTGTAAGGTAAGAGGTTGCCGTAATAAGGTTTATTTTAGTTCCAATGACCCTCATGACATGTGTGAAATGTTGAGGAAAAGAGTTTATAATGTGAACGACAGTTGTCAAGTGTGTGTGAATGTTAGTCAAATGAATTTATGGTAAAATTGGTAAAACATCATAAACAAAGAGAGGCTGATTGTTTTAAAAGGCTAATGCTAGTGCTAAGGGAGTGCAGGATTTGTTTCATTCCCCTTTTAGTAACTTTGTTAGGCCCTCTTCTTCTCTTCGTTCTATTACTCCTACTAGAGCTTCCCAATCAATTCAGGATGTAAGATTTGATATAACTGAGTCAGGTATTAAGGGTTTAAAGGGCCTCATAAATCAGTTAGCCAAAGTTTCACGGAATATTTTATCAGCGTTGCCCTCCCTGGGGTCTCAATTTGTTTTGGGTAATTCCCCCGCGTTAAAGGGTCAGTGGCCCCGCTCCTGAATAGTCTTGTCCTTGGCACGTCCTGTCTTGCTCCCTCGCCGCCTGGAGCAATAGGGAACTGAGGCATGTCAGGGAGTGGTGCAGATCTGTACCCATTATCCCCCTCCTCTGGTCTGCCTGACAGCAGCGCAGGTGTCAGACTTGATTTGCTGAAGGATCACTCGGGTAGAGTAAAGAGAAGCCACCTTAAGCTTGATGGCATCGGGTAATGATTCTTTGTGTCTTTCTGATAATGTTAGTAGAATTAATGTTAGTAGGGATCATTCGTGGTCTAGGACTTGTGTTAAAGATCCTGTAGTTTCTAGAGATGTGTGTAGAGGTTCTTCTGCTTGCTCTGTTTCTTGGGATTCATCGGCTATGCAAGAAATGTGCGCAGCGCAGTCAGCAATGTGCAGCTCTGCACTTAGCACAGTTTTGCATCTTTTTGCCACGGCATCACGCGTCCTTGCTTCTATACTGTCTAGTCTGCTTCTACGAAGGTTTCTCATTTTGTTAGTCAGAGTGCAAGGCTCTGCTCAGCGCATGTGTCTCCTATGCAACTAATGCCTGTACCGACAGCGCCTGCGCTACCTTAGGCTATATGGCATTTGACAGTGCATGCTTCACCTATGTGGCCAGCGCCTGCACTACCTTGGCTTTACAGGATTCGCCTGTGCACACACTCAGAGAGACTTTGGTTGTGCTTCAGGTTCTCAGACTTGGACTGGCAGTGATGTTTCTCAGTTTTCGTCTTTAGATTCTTCTTCTCCGCTTAGGGATCCTCCAGCTAAGCTGCTCGTCTTTCAACACCTCTTCCAGTTGCAGGAGTTTCAGCCCATAATCAAGGGATTGCAATTTCAGCCTTAATTTCCAATGTGGCTCAGGAATTGGCTCAGTGTCACAAATTGCTTCCTGATCAGAACTTAAATTTGTTCACTGAACTGGGAATTGTTCAACAACCAACACATATGCCTTTATAGTCGGAGAAACGGCATATGTCTCTATAGTCGGAGAAAGCCGTTTCACCGGCAGCGGGTAAGATGCTACCTAGGGGAGAAGTTGTTAGAAAGTTAGCTTTGAATCAACAACTACAGTACTACTTTTCCGCCTTTGCTTGCGGAGGTCGCGGCCCCAGTTGTGAAAGATATTGTCTGGCGGCCAGGCTTAGTGGTCAAGCCCCCTTCGTCTTCCTCATTGTCGGAGGTACAGGTTGCGGGGTCTTCTATGGGTGATGTAATGAGCTCTAGTGCAGAACCTAATGAAGAGACAGACACGACTTCTTCTTTTAAGAAATTATTGGTTTTATGTAAGAAGTTACTGAATTATTTTGCAGAAGTTAATAAGCCTTACATGTTTTCATGTAGGGAGGAAAACCTAGGCCAGTCATTTTTTCTTTCTTTTGTACCTCAATTCACTAAGGCTGTTTTATGTAGATTCAAGGCTATTGGACTTATCTTGGATCAGAACAACATTCTGAACAAGGATTAGTGACATTCCATACATTTTGCTCTGCACCTACTGCATGTTGAATGAGGATCCATATTCAAGGAGGCTAGGTAGAACAACTGAAACCTCCTACACCAGGGCACAACCTCAGTGGTTTTTGGGATCCAGAGTTGGAGCTAGCAGAAGGGTTTTTGGTATCCATGATAAACACAACTCTTCCCCACAAGCACATAAAACCTTCACATTGAAACAAAGAAAGAAAACATGGACAAACAAAGAACTGGCTTTAGGGAGGAGAGAAAGAACAAGACATCCTCACTCAAAGGCAGCGAGAAGAAAGCTGAGACATCACAAGTCTCAGCTTGGGTCGGTGGTTGTCCCACCTAACTCGTGACAGAGGACAGATGCCACCAGTTCCTTGCATATACTGAATTTTTTACCGGTTCCAGCTAGCACTAGAAGATTTATCCTAATGTTAAGACACCAAGTTTGTTCCGTGTATGAACAATTGGATCTTGATGTATTATTTACCTTGAAGGTAAAGCCAGATGACATTCAAGTGGTGGCTATGTCTTTGAATTTTTGGAAAAAATTATCCTTAGAGAAATTTATTGAGGCCGTAGTAATTCTGTTTTTGCAATGAATTATCTTCGTGCTGTAGAAGTTCAATAAGATTTTTGCAGAGCATTAGCTCCTCTCATTTGTGCAGGGGATATGATGTCCTGAATTGATCAGTAGCTTTTCTGTCTGCAGTTTTTAGCTCCATTTGTGTTTTGTTGGGAAGCTTAGAGGTACTCAACCATGAGTACAAGAAGTGTACCATCATGTCTGTAGGTACTACAGTAGTTGTTTACCCATCATTGGCTCTGCTGGGTTTTGGCACAGTAACCCTACCCTCCCTTCTGCTGAAGGGGCATCCCAAAAGAGACCTCGGGTATCTTCATGATGAGGTTCTCATACCCGTGTGACAATCCTCTCAAGGCAGCAGTAATAGCCGGTGGATTGGTTTCACTAGGTAAGCAAACACTTATTTGTACATATTTGTATTGAATTAAGTAGCCCTTAAGGGGCCTGCTGATTTTAACTTTGCCCATCTCCATGTTAAATGTGTGAATCAGCTATATAATGAAGAGGTAAGTTCATTTAAATTATATGTATCAGTTGTCCTCCTTACCCCCCAAATTTAAAGTGGACAAAAGTAGAGGCTACGGGTGTGTGTACCTATCATTCCCCGGTGGGGGTGGGGGAAGTAGATGGATAGAAACAGATATTCATAGAAAACCGAGTGTTCTCATTTTTTTTCTCAATCTGTCAAACTACCACTGATGTGGAAGTAAAAGCTATATAATGAAGAGGTAAATATTTAAAAAATAAATCTTGAATTATTTAAATATAAAGAGTTTTGATGTAGTTTCTAATAAAATAGTCTAGGCCCATGTACCATCTTATACAGTTCAGACAAAAATGCACTTAATTTCTTTAGTTACAAATTCTAACTCAAATAATTCAGCTATCAATGTTATAATGTTGGCTTGAGGTTATTCAAAAGCTTTTGTTTCATTTACAGTATTAAAAATATGCCAAATGAATCATCATGTATATGTACAGTACTGTAATTGTACTGAATAACCATATTCTTTGTAAAATTACAAAGCCTTTCATGATACATGACTATTTTTATTATTCTTGAAGACATACCTCATAGCAAATTAACTTGAACTTTTTTGCAGCTTTACCAGAAAATGCATATCAATAACACCCTGAACTATAAAATAAAAATTAAAACATGCTACCATGCTTCAGGAATTGAGTATTTGAAGGGCAAACTGCAAATTACTGTAAAAATAATTGTTCTTATAAAAAATATAGGCTACATAACTTTATAAAAGTAAGTAAGTATGAGCTTGTTACATTTCTATCTCTGGAAATTGCATCAGATATGATTTAGCTACAAATTTAATATTTTTTCATGTTCATAATGTTCTTAATCATCCATTCACCTCCCTCATTCAAAGATGCAGGTTTATCCCTTTGTAATTTTGTTAAATAATTAGTGAAAGTTTAATGTGAAATCTACTTATAAATCCAAGCCTGATGATAACTTTCAATGAAATGAAAACCATTATGGAAATACTATACATATCTTGAAAAAACAGCTAAAACAGTAGAAATGTAGCACAGTAACCTGCTGTAAGCCATGTACGTATTAAGCCTGTATATGTACCATTTACAGTAGTGTGCTTTTGGTACTACACCTTTCTAAATATACCCAGACCAGAACAGAATACAAAAATACTATAGAAAAATTAACAGATCATATGAATGGGAACTAATTAGGAGAATAATCAGATTACAGTATTAGTCTATTATACTATCAAGAACAATAATGAGGCCTTTGCTTAAATAATATTACTTTTTACGTGCATTCTGTACATATAATGCCTTAAGGTAAAAATTAATTCATCACAACACTAAACTCAGAAAATCTCCCTCTATTACATCCCATTAAATCTAAATTGAACATGCATACAATATACTGTACTGATATGATTCCCATAGAGAATTGGCATATCTTCTAACTGCTAAATGATTTAGAATGTACTTTCATATGCTTGGTAAGATGAGATTTCTTGACAAATGTTTTGGAACATACATCACATTCCAGTATTCGGTCTCCTGTATGTAACCTCATATGAATTCTCATACTATCTTTCCTTAGGAAGAGTTTACTACAGTACATGCAGGAATATGGCTTAAAATCTGGATCAGGTTTATTGGTTTCTTTAGAAGAACTAATTTCTTTCTTGTGCACTGTTGACTCAGACAGTTCCACAGTAGGTGAAAATTCAGACTCAAACGGTGTAACTTCTGATTCACAAGGTGTAAGTTCTGGCTCACCAAGAGCTAACTTTTGCTTGTCACTGTCAGCTCTCACTTCCACAGAGCAGGTTTCAGTGGAGTCCGTGTGTAATCCTTTTGGCAAGTTACTGGTAATTTCATCTTCCTTGTGGAATGATTCTGGTGGGCTGTTACAAGTATTTATTTCCTTGTAGCATAATTCCAGCTTGTTACTTGTGGCACTAAATTCCTCCTGGCAAGATTCTGGACTGTTAGTGGTAGCATTCATTTCTTCAGGGATGAATTCTGGCTTTTCATTGGTAATTTCTAGAGTGTCATGATAGGATTCTGACCTGTTGTTGATAATTTTTTCTTCCTTACTGGATATTGTCATTTCCTCATGGCAGGATACAGAATCATTGTGGGTAATTATTTTGTCATGGCACAATTTGGGCTCGGCATTTATACTTCTCACTTCCTCATTGCCATCATTATCCTGCTTCTCATGACTGAACTCTAATTCACTTAGGGAAGGTAAATTGTTCATGTGTACATCTTTCAGCTCTTTGACCTCTCTAATCTGTGCTGCAGTTGGACCCTTGAAGAGAAGTGTGAGATGTTCATAGAGATGATTTACAGCAAGCCTGTTGCTTTCAAAAGTTTCCCCACAAGCTTCACATGATCGAGTAAATTCTCTTGAATGAACATGCAAGTGACCTGTTAGCTGATGCCTGGAAGCAAAAGATTTTCCACAAATGCTGCAACTGAACTTAGTAGACTTCCCAGTTTCCTTTTTGATAATATAATATGTTTCATCATTGCAATCAAAATAATCTGTTATATGAGACAATGCATGCTCTTTATACTGTTTGCTATTCTTTACAGTTTCCCCACACACATCACACTGGTAAAATACGCATCCAGAATGAATATGAATATGACCAAAGAGTTGTCGTTGAGTACTGAAATACAAATCACATAAACTGCAGTATACATTCTTCTTTGATACAAAACTGTTTCTTTTTCTCTCTTTGGTTTCTATTAACATCTTAACTTCTCTAGAAAGCTCACTTAACCCTAACCCTACAGGAATGTCTTTTGCAAGGTCAGTATCTGATTCAGCATCTCTGTTAACATGTACTCTGTTTGTATCTACATTTTCCATTTCAGTAGCTTTACTGCCGCAGCAGACCTCATCTTGACTTAAACTTTCTAACTGATCTTTAGTGATATCACACTGATCTTTAGTCATATCACTAGATGTCTCATCTGTAATTGTATTTTTCCTGTTAATTTCAATATTCAAATCTAGATTACTCTCACATGTATTTAAACCAGAGCTTGTAACATCTACACTTTTAATAATATCACAAGTTGTTTCATTACCTTTAAGACTGAGAGACTCCAGCCCTTCATCAACAACACTGGGTAGCTCTTCTGCCCACAAACTGTCAGAATTTTTATCAGTTACAATGCTACAAACATTACTTTTACTAATGTTTACATTTTCTCTTTCCTCATTTTGAGCATCCATTACATCATCACTATCAAGACTTAGAGCATTCATTTCACATGGTTCTTCGCCTATTGAAGGAATAGGCGAATGCTCTAATGAATTTCTTTCTGGTTCCAACACCAAGTCACTGAATACATCAAAGTCCTCAGTGATGATGTCTTCCACATCATCAATGTCTATTATTTCTTCTTTGATTTCAATAGCAGCATCTTCAGTATTATATTCCCTATCAAGATAATCAGCAACAAATACCTTTTCCTCATTTGATCTAGTTTCTTGTAGCACACGTTCCAGACCAGGTAAGCCATCATCCTCATTCCTTTCAACAGCACATTCATAGAATTCCTCTTCTTCACACGCAACATAATCCAAAGAACTCTCCCCTGTATGAAACATCATGTGCATTTTTAAAACACTGTCATACAAGAAACGCTTGTCACATATGGCACAGTCATACCGTGTACTAGCTGAATCTAATCCCCTGACAGTTCCACCAAACTTTGCCAATAAAGTCTTTGGATCGCACCCATGTTTGTTTCTAATGTGTCTATTGCGGTCCCAAAGTCTCTTAAACTTTATTTTACAATCAGGACACCGCCATGGTTTATCACTAGAATGTGATATTACATGGTCATTGAGATTGCTACGACAAGAGCATACTTTACCACAAAGAGGACAAACCAAACGTTTTCTTCCTGAAATAGAAATTTTATCTACTGATGTATCTGAAATAACAGATGGTAAGTCTTCTCCAATTTTTTTCCTTTTCTCCTTCTTGCCAACAGAAATTTCTTTTGCCTTCAGTTCCATCTCACTTTCATACACTGTACTAACTAACCCATCTCTTTGCACAAAGGTGCTAGAACTTAACACTTTCTTCAGTCTCTGTGACATTAACTCTTTCCTTAAAATGTGCTTTTGCAGCTAACTGTTTTGCTTGATCTAACTCTAATTTGTGGCCTTTTCGAAGATGAGTAACCAATTTGTATTTATGAGAGAATGATTTAGAGCAAATACTACATATAAAACTGTCAACTACCCCAGGTACGACATCACAGGTACCATGTACTATGTTACACGTGGTGACACTTTCATCTCTTTCCACTGCCTCATCATGCTTTTCTTCATCCTGTACTTCAACCATCAGCATGGCTGATTCTAATGTTAAATTGTGCTTTTTCTGAAGGTGACTCACCAGCATATACTGATGTGTGAATGATTTATTACAAATTCTACATATAAAACTATTTAGCAAATGATTCTCCAAGTGTCTTTTAAATTGTTGTTTACCCTGTAAACTTTTCAAACAAATATCACACTTGAATGACTTATTTTTAAAATGTTCTTCCATATGAATATTCAAAATATATGAGGATTCACATTTCCTGTGACATATATGACAGGCATTACGGTTAGACAGGTGTCCTAGGTTACCTGGGGTTACATTGTCAGAATCAAGTCCCAAACAATCTAGCTTTTCAGTTATATTTGGACAAGAAATGGAGTCATTCCCAGTAATCAAGGGATCTGTATCAGGTGTGGCCAACTTCATAATGTCATGCTCCTTACAGTGATCTGTAAATAACTGATGATCCGAGTACTTCTTCCCACATTGAAAACATGAATAAGATGGCATACAGTTGAGGTCATCTATATGTTCGACATATTCTCTAATACCAAATCTGTGTTTACAGATACTGCAGGTAATCTGTGGGTCTTTTGAATGAACCTTTCTGTGTGCAAGATACTTAGCATAGCTCAGAAAGCTCTCCTCACATACACGGCATTTATGCAATTTCTTATCCAAAAGCTTTTGCACTCTTAGCCCAGCCTCTGAAGTACCTCCTTTTCCTGGATCTTTCAGAATGGTTACATTTTCATTACTATTTAGAGGATCTTGTTCCAAGTTGAACATTTTCAAGTCATTATAATCTAATCCTTTGTTCTCTAAATGTAGGGAATCGTTAACTAGTTTACTAGTTCTATTTCTGTATCCTTTCTCCTTTATTTTAGTTTCATTTTCATCTATTCCTAGATTTGTTTTAACTGGATGCTTTGATAATGAATCAACTTCATCACTGGAGGTATTTGCCTCTTCTCTGCTATCTTGAGCAGAGGAGTTTTTATTACTAATAGACTCAATCCTGTGCGTTTTCTTGTGAAGCTCAAACTCACGATTTCTTAAGAATCTTCTCCAACAACTCTTACATCGCTTATCCTTGGCTGAATGTCTCTTCACATGCATTTTGTATTTTGATTTTCTTGAAAATGTGTGTCCACAAAACTTGCACGTAAAATCATGAATTAGATTATGTTTATGAAAATCTACCAGAGAATTGAAAACCAAGTCACAAAATTTACAGTGCAATGATTTTTCTTTTGAACCATCTGGTTTTTTGGCTTCCAGTAATTTATAGTCCCTAATTCCAGCTAACAATTCAGCAGGCTTCTTATTCTCACTGACTAATTCTGTGTCTAGATCAGTCACTGAACTTGGCACCAATGGTTTTATTTTCTCTTTTTTCTGGTCAGCTGACAAAAAGTTATCTTCACCATCCAAAGAATTTAAGACCAATGTATTCTCAATAGACTTATCCTTTTCACCTGAAGCAAGAGTCTGACTATTGTGCATAGGAGAGTGACTCGCACAATGCCTTAAGAAGTTTGCATGATTTGCCATTTTCTTACCACAAACTGGGCATCCATAATACTTTGAAAAATTCCTACTTGAGTGTGTCTTCAAGTGTTCATCATAATCTTCCTTGCACTGGAAAAAATGTTTACACTTCTCACAATCATACATCACTGGCTCAAAATGCACCTTTTCATGACTCAGAAGTTTCTGATATCTTGTGAAAGATTCATTGCACACAGGACATACGTATGCTTCCTTACTAGATTCAGTAGCATTATTTCTAGTACTCTTATTACTAACACTACTTACATCAATATTTTTACCATCATTTTGCTTATTTTCTTGTTTGGTTCCTATATTATCCATATTATCAAATACTTCACAGTGAACAGAAACATTCTTTTCAGAACTGGAAGTTTCCTTGCTTTCTCTTTCACCAATCATACCCTCAGTGGGTTTGACACAACCATTGTCAACTTCATTTCTAGGGTACTCCACCATGTTTAATTCCATACATTTTCGTTTACATAACTCTTCATGCCTTCTCTCTGAAAAATTTGTATCATCTGAATCCTTTTTGGTGGATAAACTTCCTAAATTCTGTTTCTCTTCTAGTTTGAAAGGATCTTTTGAAATATAGTCTTTCCTAGGTTTTTCATGTATCCTCATGTGATTATCTCGAGCCAGTTTCTTCTTGAATGATTTTTGGCAGAAGCTACACTTGTAGGAATAAACTCTCTCATGGGTCTTTAGATGCAAAATATAGTCAGAAGTATTGTCAGTGGTCTTTCCACATATGCTACACTGGAAACGTCCATCTTCTGACTGTTTTTTTTGCATGAGAATATCCTCACTTGAGTTCACATTACCTCGAGTTTTTATTAAGTATGCTTTCATGTCTTTAATCATCAGTGAATCCTTAACTGTGTCACCATGCTGTGACATGTGATCAACAAGGGACCACCTCACCATAAATTTCATCTCACATACATCACATTTGTACATATCCATGTCCTGATCCTCCCCTAACCCCAAGGCTTTGCAAATGCAGAAAACCTTCCTACACACATTACAAATAGGTGTTTGTACAATGAGCTGGATCACATCATACAAATGATCAGAGGGTCCGTAGTGAGAATGCAGAAGTTCATCCCTATCTCTATGAAAACTTAAATGCATAACAAAATCAACAGCATGCAAGATTAGCCTTCCACAAACTTTGCAATCATATTCACTTTTCTGTAACCGAATTTTCTTAGATTTAGGTGCAAGGTCTCTCAAGGTTTCCTTTTTTGTCACTACTTCAGAGGTTGCTTTTACATCAGTGAATTTACCTGAAACTGGCACTCTCAAATCTGGACTTGACTCTAAGTCATTTAACAATATATTTGGAGACAATTCCTTAGTATTACCTTTTTTTGTTTCAAGCAAATGTTTTGAATCATCATCTATGACCAATTCAGAAGAATGTGTCTTCTCATGCATGACAAGCTCAGGTTCATTAGAGAAACACTCTCCACAGGATGCGCACTTTATGTCATTAAGTTCCTTGTGCAATTTCATATGGTTTGTATAGCTCTGATACCTTAAGAGATTAATATTACATACATCACAGGAATAGCCCTTTCTTTTCTTACTTTGCTTATTTCTCCACATAAAATTATCTCCTTCACTATCATCATCAGACAACTTTTCAACAATCTCATCACTTTCACAACCAAATGTAGGTGATATGTGATTATACTGTTCTTCATAATTAATTGTTAAAGGATCTCTTACTTTTTTAGGTTCTTTTGTAGATCTAATAGCTGCATCATATTTCTCAGATGGTTCCCTAAGATCTGAAAGTGTTTGATCTTCATGTTTCTTAACTCTAAATTCTTTTAAAGCAATCTGTCCTTTTTCTTTATCATCTGCTTCTTCTCTGAATTCATACGTATCGGGAAATGAACTAACACTGTGGCACTCTTTCATATGCTCGTGATCACTTTCCTTTAAATCCTTCATTCCACAGAGGTTATGACTGTGTTCATTTACCACTGAATCAGTGCTATATTCAAGAGAAGCTTTATTTTTAAACTTTGATTTGCACTTCAATTCACTATATAAGTTTCGTTTTACAATTTTTTTGCTAAACAAACCAAGTTTTGACTTGAAGTGTACTTTCATATGACGATTAAGATTATACCTACGATTAAACGATCTGTCACACCCTAAATTTTGGCAAGTGTAAGCATTTGTCCCACGACATCTTAACAGTTTATGCCTCATATACATGCGATGGTAGAGGAACACTTTACCACAAACTGGACAAGCATATCTAAGCTTTCTCTTATTATCTGCAACCTCTGTCATTGTCCTTCCTATGGCTGATTGTCCTTCCACAAAATTGTTTTCATAAGTTTCAAGTCTATTTTGATTTTGCTGAATGGTAAAGTTATCTTTGCTAACATCTGGCATATCTTTTAAATGAAGACCCTCTTGACAGGGGGGTTTACTGTTACCAACTGTACTTTTAGTTTCATTCCCTGAGCAACTAAAAGCTATATTAATCTTTTCTGATTCACAACCAAGTTTTACATTTTCATCAATAACACTTGAACTCATTGCTATTTCACTTTCTTTAGATTGTATTTCTATATCTCCTCTGTGCTCCTCCTTACTTTCAGTAATATTCTTATGAGAGACATCTGTTTGGTCCAAATTATGATACTTTTTCTGATGGGATAAAAGCGTGTCTTCAAAATAAAATGTTACACCACATAGTTTACATGGAAAATGCTCATACTCAGTGTGAGTTTTGATATGATTTGCCAGAGCACTTTTTGTCAAGCATCTTTTATTACAGTACAGGCAAGCAAGCAGAATTTCATCACTGTCTTGCAGTCTAGGACCTGCTAACCTGCACTCTCTTATAGGTTTCTTCCTTTCACCATCACCACCAACAAGGCTATCAGTTGGAGAAGCGTCATTCACTGGTGGGCTTGATTTGGCGATTACTTTCTTGGGGTTAACATTTCTTATTCTAAACACTTCCTTTCCAGTATCTGGAGAACTTAACTTCTTGTGCTGATACAAATGGACATTAAGTGACTTTTCACAAAGGAAAGTCAGTGAGCACATTGGACAAGAAAAAGGCCTGTTTCCTCTATGAATGTGAGAGTGCATTGAAAGGCAACTCTTTTTACCAAAGGTTCTGCCACATGTGTGACATACAAATTTTCTTGTATGTAACTCGTCTTCAATTTGCCTGCTATCATCACCTTGTTCTGGAAAAAGATCTTTAACCCTAACTTTTTTGTCAAGTTGATCGGCAAACACCAAAGTATTTTGTTTTTTTTGTTGAACATGAAGGAATGAGGTAGTTTCTTGCTGGATATCAGGCATAATATTTTGGTTATTATGCAAAATATTTTCTTCTTGCTGGTTATTAGATATAACTAATTTTCCATGCTGCTTCGGTGACAATGATGTTTTACTCTCCATATTATCAGTTTCTGTAAGGAAAGTTTTTCTAACTGAAATGACCTTCTCAGGGGGGTTTTCTTTACTACAAGTTTCTATAGAAATGCCTAAATCAGAAGAATTTGGTTCATGTTCTTTATCAAATTCTGGATATTGTGGATCAGTTGCATCTGTCATATCTTGATCTAATAATTTCTCATCCTTCACATGTTCTTTGTAATGGAAAGTGAGTGCTCTCTTGGATTTGAAAGTCTGCTGGCAAACAGAACATGAATAATTTTTATGAATGGAATAATGTCTTGCAAGGTGGTTCCTTTTCCTGAACTGCATATGACAAACATCACAATCAAAACTAACTGCTTTTATATCTTTAGCACTACTACACACACTGGGATTATCATGCTTTTTAAGATGCTTTTTAAGACCAACTCTTCCATTAAACATCCTTTCACAAAGATTACATTGATATTTCCTGGCAACCTGTCCATCATAAGCATTACCTTCTGATGTTTCCAAACCAAACACAACTGTAAAGCTGGAAAGAACACTGTTATTACATTCTTTTGCACTAGGAACAAGTTTATCCAATCTATTGACTTCCTGTGTCTCTAATGCACTGTTTTCCTGTTCAGTGTTTACAATCTCTAAAACATTTCTTTTTTTAGCATTATGCTCCCTCCGATGTTTAATAAAAGGGGTCTTTGTAGCAAATGTCCTATCACAAATATCACAAGAAAAAGATTGCACATCTAAATGTGTCTTAAGATGACCAACTAGACCACACTTCTTTACAAAATTCAGCCCACAAAAATTACATGTATACTGTTGACTTTTCTCATGAGACTCCATATGTTTAGCTAGATCACTTTCAAACAAGAAATCTCCCCAACACACAGAACACTTGAATTTCTGTTTCTCTCCGTGCTCAGTCATATGCTTTCGTAAAGTGTTCTTTTGACTAAAGGTCATTCGGCAAACATTACAGGAGTACTTGTGCTCAGCAGTTTTATCTGGAAAATCTGGTTTCATGTCCTCAGAAAAAACTTTTTCACTCCCAAATAAATCCCTCATAAGAGGATCGGCACTGGTACAATTTTTTTCTACTGTTGTTCTGGTCAGTTCTTCAAACAGCTCAACTTCTTCATCCAAATCTTCTTCTATATAAACTGTTGTAATTTCCTTCCTTTTGACAGAAAATTCATTACCACAATTCTCCTGGCACATACCTTCTGCAACAGAACTTTCTACCTGAGCTTGGACATAACTGGAACTGTCAGAGAGGTTTATTTCATCAGTAATAGTAACTGGATCTAAACCTAAGTTTTCATTTTGTGCAGACAATGATAAACTTGAATGTAACTCACTATATTCAATACTGCCTTGTGCAAGATAATTGTTACTTTCGGTGTTTTGGTTGTAACTAACACTACAGGCATCAGAACAACCATTATCTGTGGTATGGGAAGCACTAATATTAGTCACTGAACAAAGATTTATTGATGAACAAGCAGATTTTTGGGTACTTGAACAAATATCTGGTACTGGTTCTATAAAATCATCATGAACCCTGTGAACTGCAGGTTCTATAGAATTATTACTTTGTACTATCCTCTCTTCCTCAGTTCCTTGGGAATTCTCTAAAAAGCGCAGGTCTGAACTATCACATATATCATCATTTGAATGGTCAATCAAAGGATCTTCTGCAATATGCCCACTGTGATCACTCTTGTCTAACCTGTCACATTCTAAAAGATCACGTTCTTCCACTTGTTCCTCTGTTATATAAACTGTCATTTCATCATAGTCATCCGAAGCTTCATCTTCTGTTGAAGCAGCCTTTCCAAACAAAAGTGTTTCATTTCTCAACGATAAAGCTTGATTTTTCATGTGCAAATTAGTTCCTGTTAGTATTTCTGGTGATGGAGGCTCTGACTCAATATATGCCACAGATTTTGGAAACTTTCTCCTTTTTACTCTACCCATGTGTAAATTTATCCCATGTCTCTTCATATGCCTTCTTAAGAGACATGGTTTAGTAAAGCTCCTGTCACAAACTGAGCACTTATTCTTTACACTACCAGTACAGTGTCTAGAATGAGCATTCAATCCCATAAAAGTTTTGGTAATCTTACCACACAATTGACAAGAAAACACTTTAAGCAAATTTTGGGCACTGTCTTCACTAGTATTTTTTATACCACTGGCTTTAGTAAGGGATTTGGATTTCTTTTTCAAGTGATCCTTAACATGGAGTTCTAGGTCTGCTTTTGAAGAAAATATCTTCCTACACACAATACAAGTTTCCTGAGAGTCATGAGCAGCAACTTCCTCCATGGTCTTATCACTCATTCCCAAATCCGGACTTTCTGCTCTTTTCTTAGGAACATTACTATTATTAACTGTCAGTGATTCCCCCTGTGACAAATTTTCAATAGATGATGACCCAGATAAAGAGTTCTGTTCTGTTTCTAATAC
The DNA here is from genome assembly GCF_040412425.1 of Macrobrachium rosenbergii. Lineage (NCBI taxonomy): Eukaryota > Metazoa > Arthropoda > Malacostraca > Decapoda > Palaemonidae > Macrobrachium > Macrobrachium rosenbergii. The sequence continues at coordinate 21,490,327 of NC_089760.1, read as the reverse complement.
TCTACACATATTCATTATCATGTGAGTTTTAAAAGTGTATTTATGAGCAAATCCCACACCACACACTGGACATGAATACTGGCTTCTAGTAAGTTTTTCCACAAGTTTGTGGGTCTGAGGTTTACTCATATCAACAGGTGTGCAAGAATTCTTCATTATATGTCTCTTGAAACTGGATTTATGGCAAAATCCTGTTCCACACATCTGGCATTTAAATGGCTTTACAGTTAGATGTCCCGACATGTGTCTTTTCAACCCACTTTTTGTTAGAAATACCTTAGAACAATGTTTGCAGTCATACACTCTCACCCGTTCTGTCTCCATTTTGAGATAAATAACTAACATACACTTAAAAATTATTTATGAAATTTCAATCAAAAGACTCCAATACTTAAATGTACAGTGTGAATCTTACAATAGTACATTATTCACATACCTTTAATATTATTAAAGTTATCCCATGCACAAGCTGATATATCTCCATAAAGCAGCAGTTTCATTGTGATAAAAGGATACATCATCTTGCTGAACTTTAGAAAAATCAATGAATAAAATTTTCAAAATCAGTGTTTTATGCCAACAAATTTACAGCTGTCCCTCAAGAATTAGAATCACAAGTTCATGAAATCCTCTAATTATTTACATGAATATTTTTTTCATTACAGAAAATAATACTCCTCAAGTAATCAAAATCTTTTCCCATCCATTTTAAACCATGGAGCAATTACCTAGGATATTTCCATAGATTCACCATTTTTTGTGAAAACAGCTAAAGGAAAAATTACATAACTACAAACAAGCTTTAACAAAAAAAAATTAGTTAAGTCTATGAGGCATGCAATGTTATTTTGTACAATACCAATGACTTTCAAAACACAAACTTGATATGTACTCCATAACTTTTGACCTGCACATCTGCATAATCACATCCTGTTGCACCTGAAAGAGATCAACAGAAGGATAACTTTAAAAACACACACACACACACACACACACCAATAATTTAAAAGTTCAAGGGTTGTTTACCTGATCAAATGTACTATTTGAAATATAACAAATTATGAATAACAATTTGTATTTTTCCTAAGGATACAAACCAGAGCCTTTTATATAGCAGTATCTTTCAGTGCAAGCTGGAAACTGGTCAAAATTTGGTAACAAGGTAGTTAACCAGTTCATTAACAGGTGGAGGTAGGAGTGAACAGGCGAGTGTCCCTTACTCAATATCCATTACCATCACATTTCCTATAGTAGCAGGGACTGAGAGGTGTAGAGGTGGAACTAAACATAATGTGCTCTGGTTTGTATACTTAAGAAAAATAAAAATTATTAAAAATTTCTTATTTGTTCCTACAGGAATACAAACTATCACCCCTTATATAGAAGACTTACTCCTTGGGAGGGAGGTAAGTCCCCTACAACTAACTGGAGTTGACAGCTACCATGGAATTGCCATGATCATGGTTGTCTTGCAAAAAGGGGAAGCATGATTCCTGTGACCTCTTACCAGTCTGTACCAGTCTGGCAAAAAAAAAGTTGGCCAGAGCAGTAGGGCCCTCAGCCCAAGTGCCCCTTATAAAGCAAGAAGGAGTATCTAATGAAGGAATGCTTTGTAGAACCATGATCTTTCCTCTAAGAGACTTTGTCAGAACACAGTTTAGTTCTGACTGTTACAAGTAAAGGGTTCAGGACTAAGCTCTATTATGGCCCCTCCCCCCTTGTCTTAGAAGAGAGGACAAGGGGATGCTTCTCTATCCCAGATAGAGAACTGATACCTGAAGTATTCACCTGTAACTCTTCCAACTTCAGCACGTACTTCGGCCTGGAAACTGCTCCAAAGGGAATAAGGGGGAATGGATTCCAGTCATTTCTCTTTCATTCCTTTCAAACTTATCCCAGACCTTAGACACAATGGATGAGATACTGATCCTGTCCAAATCCAGAGCTCAGGTGACTATACAGCTTTGTTGGACAGCCAACACAGGTGCCAGGGAGACTATGTCTAGGCATTTTGTGGGCAACATCCCTCAGGTAGAATGAGGTAAAGGTGGTCTGACGACACCAGACACCTGCCCTCACTGCCTGTGCCACAAGTTTTTCCGAAAAGCAAGTTACAAACCCATGCCCGACTTAGTGAACCCTCACAGGTGAAGGGAGGCCAAACTCCTTAGAGGAGGAGATATAGGCCTGTTCAATTATTTTATGAACCCAGAAAGAAAAGATGCTCCTAGAGACCTTCTTGCACTTACCTGTACTAATGAAAAGGAACCTATACTCCAGATTGACTGCACAGACTGGGCAGAGCAACATCCCATCAGTGTCTCCCCCTACAAAGTCTCAGAGGGGATCATGAAACTCTTGAACAGCTCATTTGGGACAGACAGGGGTTTGTTCGGAACAAACCACGGTCTTTACGTAAAGGGATTTTACTCAAGCGCTTAGCTGGCGTCCGGTTAAAATAGCACAAGGTTTGGGTGGCAAATGGAGATAGCCAATGGGGAAAGAGGTAGGCGGCACCTGGCCTGACCTGGATTCCCTCCCCTCTAGATGATGCTGTGTTGCTTCAGTTCTCTCTTTATCCGTCTTCTCGCAAGACGAGCGCTGCCCATTTCTCTCTAAGAAGCCTGTTTTTTATGCACTTCCTGTCCATTTTAAGCCTTGGCATTCTGGTTTTTCATTTTCTCTTTTGTTTTGTGACTGTTATATTGTGCCATCTGTGTATATTTGCGTTTACGAAATGCAAACCCACGAATCATATAAGCAATCCAGGCCTCAGAGAAGGTGCCCAGGTGTAAGAACCCATGCTTTTGTTATTTAGCCGCCTTGGATACCAACCCCCATATCACTTGTAGCAGATGCAGGTCTAATGATTGCAATGTAAGCAACCCCTGTTCCAAGTGTCGTAATTGGTCTCCTGAGCAATGGAAGAATTTTGGTAGGAAGTACAAGAGAAAATCGGCTTCTCTGCCTTGGAAAGGCTTCTTGCCTCCAATGGAAGATTTTACTCCTCATTCTTCGATTGCTTCGTCTTTAGATGAATCAATGAGGAGTTCAGGAGATCTTGTGATTGTTCTTTTGGGGGGGGGGGCTTCCCCCCATGAGGGAGAAGGCAGCTCCCCCTGGTACTATCTTTTCAGGCATGGATGCACAGAAGCTTTCTGAGTGTTGGGCATCTAGGCCTACCAGGGATACCCTCCTTTGGGGCCTACTGTCTCACTTCATGTCTTCCCATATCCCAGTGGCCTACTGTCTCACTTGTGTCTTCCCATATCCCAGTGTCTACCGCCGTGACAGTCTCCAGAGCTATGGTGTCTGTGTCTTCTTCACGTGTTTCCAGGGCCTCTCATCCCCTGGCCTGTGTACACCGTTCCTGCATCAGCCATGCCACTGCCATCAATTTCACTTCTTGGTCCTTCTATGTCTGCTTCTTCCGACTACCTTCACATGCCAATGTAGCTAGGCCTAGGCCTCAGGCTACCTCGTACACTTCTCTTAAGAGACCTCATGTGTCAACGGACCCTTGCATGGGCCCCCAACCTTCTCCTACTCCAGCTAAGAAGACTCCTCAGCAGTGTCCCTTTCAGCCCTGTTCTTCCAGACCCAGGAGAGGAGGCAGAGGCAGGGGTAGAGGAGGAAGACGGTAGAGAGGGCACCCCTCCCCACTCACTGCCACCGGTTGGGGGGTACCTGGTGGGCCATTGAATAACTTGGCAGCAGCATGGAGCAGGGACCTGGGTAGTAGATGTCCTATGGGTGAGATATCTACTCTCCTTCGAATTTCCTCCTCCTCTCTCGATTGTCCACTCCACCAACGAACCAAGACTCACTGAAATATCTGACACTCCAAGAAGAAGTGAGAAAAATTATGAAAAAAGGAGTTGTGGAGGTCATGAAGGATCTTTCCCCAGGATTCTACAGCCTTGTCTCTCTGGTACCAAAGGCATCAGGCAATAGGAGACCAGTAATAGACCTGTCTACTCTCAACCTTTTCATCAGGAAGTTAGACTTCATGCTCACGACAGACCTGAAGGATGCATGCTTCCCGATTCCAGTACACCAATCATCTCGAAAGTTTCTTCGCTTCAGTCTGGGAGAGACAGTATACCAATTCAAGGTGCTTTGTTTTGGCCTATCTACTGCCCAACAGGTGTTCACCCTAGTTTCTACCTGGGCTCGTTCACACGGGATATGCATCTCGAGGTACCTCGATGACTGGCTGGTCCTGGTAACTTCTCGGGTAAAGTTGACGCAAGACGGACCGACTACCTGGCCATGCTTATACACATGATAGCGGTGAGGGTCTTTCCATCAGATCCACGCATTGACAAGTTCAGGACCATTGTGCAGTCCTTCCTCTCCAGATAAAAGCAACCACAGCATCAGTGGCAGATCATTCTAGGTCACATTTCGTCCCTGGAAAAGCTTGTTCTTCACGGACGTCTACACCTTTGATCCCTTCAATGTAGATTGAAAGAGTTTTGGTCCCTCCCTATCAAAGGATTCTCCCTTCTTCCAAGTTCCTCTCTCGAAAGAAGTAAGGCAGGACTCAGCATGGTGGATGGACAGCAACAACCTAACCATAGGAGTGTCCTTCACTGTCCCCCTCCAGAGATTCTTGTTCTCAGATGCCTTGAACGAGGGTTGGGCAGCTCACCTGGAAGATCTTCTGACCGCAGGTGTGTGGGATCACCAAGGCAAACAGGTTCACATCAACATCCCGGAGCTAAAAGCAACTTTCCTAGCCCTTTAGGAGATTCAAGAGAGGGTGCCACGGTACTCTAAGGTTCTCATGTTCAACAACAGTACCACAGTGGTGGCTTATGTCGACAAACAGGGGGCTAGTTTCCCTTCAACTTCACAATTTGACAGTACAATTACACCAGTGGGTGGTGACTCACTCAGTGGCGTATGTCAACAAACAGGGGGCTAGTTTCCTTTCAGCGTCACAGCTTGACAGTACAATTAACCAGTGGGCAGTGACTCACTCAGTGGATCTCAACCAGATACATTCCAGGCAAGAGGAATGTAGTGGCAGACAAGGTGAGTTGCCAGGGTCAAGTGCTAAGGACTGAGTGGTCACTTCATCTGGAAGTAGCAGAAAGGTTGTTCCATCTGTGGGGAAGGCCAATGATAGATCTGTTTGCAACATGATACAACAGAAAACTAGAGGTATTTTACTTGATCATTCCAGATCCCTGGGCTGCAGCAAAAGACACTCTGCAACACCCTTGGGACCATCTGGATGCTTATGCCTTTTCCCCCCTTTTTCCTGATCCATCAAGTAATCTAGAGAGTTATGACTTCTCAGAACAACCCTGGTGGCTCCCTTGTGGCCATACGCAGAGTGGTACCCCAATCTTCTGGCCCTGCTGACCAAGGCACTGCGAGATTCCCACCTGGAACAACCTCCTTTGCCAACCACACATCGAGAGGTTCCACCAATCAGTAGGGTCCCTATCTCTTCACGGCTGGAGACTATCCAGTATCTCCCACAAGCGAGAGGCTTTTCTCACAGAGCAGCAACAGAAATGTCTGGCTATCTTAGGAAATCATCTGCAACTGTGTACTAAGGGAAATGGGCTGTCTACACTGATTGGTGTCGCCAGTGGGGTTTCTCTCCAGTTGGAACGTCTATTCGGCAAGTAGCAGACTTCTCATATTCCTCCGTAGGGAGAAGCTACTTTCTGTGCCAGCCATCAAGGGCTACAGAGCTGCTATAGGATTAGTTCTACATTCGAAAGGTGTAGAGGGAAATCTCTATGCTCCTCAGAAGTTGTGAACAGTCCTGTTCCTCGAGAGATCTGAAGCCTCCTAACTGGGATTTGACCCTGGTCCTTAGCAGCCTCACTTGTGCTCCATTCAAACCCTTATGGGGTTCATCTGTAGCCTTTGAATTTGTCTAGGAATTCGTAGCTAAGACTCAAAATCCTTTGGTTCATGATGATAGGTTCGAGTCGTTCTCGATCCCTTCCCTTGGAGATTTTGTTGATAACGATCCAGACGAATTACTTTTACGTCCTACCAGTGTGCTGTGTAGCTATCTAAAAAGGACGCGACATCTCAGGCCTGAGTATCGAAGACATTTTGTTAGCACAGGCTGGAACAAGAAAGAAGCGTCCAAGAACACCATCTCCTTTTGGCTATGTGAGGTAATTAGAAAAGCATACAGTACCTCTCCAGATGCCAATACAGTACACACATAAGCTCATTATGTTAGGGGCTTTGGCCCTTCCATCGCTTTCAAAAGAAACTTGTCAGTTCACAGGATATTGAAGGCTGGTACATGGGTTCGTCAAATGACCTTCACCTCCTTGGGTTCGTCAAACGACCTTCACCTCCTTCTATCTTCAGGATGTTGCCCATTGGTCCTTGGACACTTTTTCCTTGGGTCCGGTAGTGGCTGCTCAAGTTGTGTAGCGTATCCAGTGCCCCTAGTAGGACAGTTTACTGTATATCTTAACTAATATGTCAGTTATTAGAGTGAGAGTGAATGGGATGACTGGCTTTCTTCCTTTCTCCTTCTTCTCCTCCTCTCCACTACCCTGCCAGAAGAGATTTGAACTATCATTTGCTGGAACTGGTTAGATACAGGTAAGTAAGCAACCATTCTATTTATCATTTTTTATTGTTCCTACACGGTACAAATTCTTAAATAAAAGAGTCCTTTTCCTCTCCCTTACAAGGGGAGAGAGGGATTGACAACAGAACAAAGTTGATAGCTAACATGAGTTTTCTATTCTTGTTTCCGACAACTACATGTCCTTTCCTTCTTCCAAGACATAAACAGGAGTTCCCATTGTCTCTTAGCCTGGACGTCTGGCTGTTGAGTAATCTTTCGTTTAACAAATCTGAGACATACACTCCATCCTATGCTCTAACAATTGACCAGGAAGTGAGCCCAAGTGAGCCGAACCACCATTCACCATTCTGTTCTAAAGCTTACTTTATCCTCCCACCAAAAGTAAGTCTCCCCTTACACAAAGACCATAGTTTGTTAGAACAAATGACAAATTTTTAATCAATTTGTTTTTTCATAACTAAGTAAATGGCCCACCTCAAGCCACCCCTTATACAATTACCTGGGCTGGAAGAAAACTGAAGCATCACAGCATCATTGGGGAGGGGGATCCAGGTCAGGCTCTGCCTACCTCATTCCCCATTGGCTGGGCTGGAAGAAAACTGAAGCATCACAGCATCATTGGTGGGGGAGGGGGAGGGGGGGGGATCCAGGTCAGGCTCTGCCTACCTCTTTCCCCATTGGCTATCTCACATTCCCACCAAAACCTTGTGCTATTTTTAACCAGATGCCAGCTAAGCGCTTGAGAAAATCCCCTTATGCAACGACTTCAGGTTTGTTAGTTATGAAAAATACAAATTGACTGAAAATTTGTCATTTTGACCACAAACTCGCATAGGAAGGATAATTACAGAGACCCCTCACACTTCCAAAATGCTGGACAAGATATGGCAGGCCATGCAACTTCCCCACCCACTTTGCCAAAGCCAGAGCCGAGAGGAAAACAGACCTAGCATAAGGTCTCGGTCTGAGGGACAAGACAAGAGCTCAAAGGGCACCATGGTAAGACTCCTTAGCACCAGGACTACATCCCACTAGGTTTGGCTCAATTTTGAATCAGCCACCATTAGTTCGTTGACCAACTTCCGGGCAACAAAAGGTTTGTCACATCTATTTTCTTTCTGAAAATGTGTAAAGTCAAATATGTTTTCGATATTAACTTAGAATATACATAGTACTGTATATTTTTTTAAAGATTCCACTTGAGAAGGCTCTACCAAGTCAAAACTTTTAATCAAAACAATGAGACATTTGGCAATGCACAAGTTCCTTACTCTTAGAGTGCTTGAAAGACTTACAGGTGATACGGTTTTGATTATTTCTTTTACATAGCTGTATATTTACCCATTCGATATGCCACCAAGATCAGAAGATGCTAGAGGTAAGAAGCACAAGCATAAATCTTTATCTATGCTAGAAATTGTTTCTTCCGTTAGTGAATATTTAGTGTTCATTTTCCTCAATAGAAGGCAGTGTGCTTTGTTTACGTTTTGACAGCGAAGTGTCAAAATGCACTGAGTGATCGGCCAAATTCATTCTTTATTTTTGTCATTTCATTACCCTCTACAATCAAAATAAATGATGAAGAAACTAATAGTGATAATTTTGAAAATAGTAAATTTAGGAGATGAAAGTCACTAATAATATTCTGCAGATTCTGAGAAAAGTTAGGAACAGTAGTCAACTTACAGTTAGGCTAACTTAGGAATGTAGGCTAAATGTGTTAAAGCACACTATTTTAAAGCAAATTATACAGTATGACGTTATTAAGTGATAAAGTGAAAATATATGAGTATCTCAGCAATGTAGGCTAAATGTGTTAACGCACACTATTTTAAAGCAAATTATACATAAGTTATTAAATGATAAAGTGAAAATATATGAGTAATAAAATCATAAAAAGCAGTGTCAAACTTTGCCAAGTAGTAGGCTAAGTCGGCAACTAGGCTATTTGTTTGTGGAATTAGCTTGCAACACTGTTTGCGCAGTGGCTTCATTTTTTAGGAATGTATTCTATATTCCAGGATTTTCTGTGGTCTGGCAGTGGCCCAGTCCCAACGTTCCTGGATTTAAGAGGCTGGACTGCACCACGTTTCAACTGGTTTCCAGCTCATGCTGAAAGATACTTTTATATGAAAGGTGATGGTTTGTATTCCCACAGGAACAATTTTATGTTGGTCAAATTTGAGCACCTTCACATCTAAGAAGAAATAATCACTGAAGTATGTACAACAGTTATTTATAATGACAGTAATGAACATAGTAAATATGAATCAAATATTTTATTTTAAGGTTCACCCTTTCAATTTAGCCCAAATTGATATACTTTGTATTATTTATAACAAAAAATTAGAAGTAGAAAATTGTTATATTATATTGTACTTAAAACAGCTTATCCTTTATTGTACTTTAAACAGCTTATCCTGTAGACCTCATGACAGAATTGAGAATTCTGTTACCTCGACAAAAAACAAACTTGTATTTTATATAATAACTTTTCATTTCATTTCAGTACAGTATTATTAATTGACCAATATGGCTAAGAGTTACAATAAGAAATATATTTCTTTGTTACTGCAAGTAATCAAAGAAGCAGCTTTAACAAAGAGTAAATTCTGCTGAATTTGAAACAGTCATGCTTAAGTGTTCCATAACTGTAAACAGAATCAAAACTAATCATTAAATGTAAATAATTTTAATAAAATTTATACTTCTTTAATTTAAAAATACAGAACAGCGATTCTTTAAACTCTAGATGATTATAGTAAAAAAAATTAATTTCTGGGTCGACCTGTGTCAGCCAGTGAAATTGGTTCCAATTAGCACATTTCTAGGTATAAGATTGCTATATATACCAGAGAAAAAAGCTATGTAGAATGCTGGAGTTACTACCTCCAGTTCGATCATCTTAAACAGATGTCGATATATACCAGGGGTGAGCTATTACGCTTCCACAGGCCTTCGTCCAATAGACTTCTCAATTCTCAAAGTCCCAAATTGGATGAGCCGTTACACACTTGTAACCCAGAATACTCACCCGACCGCCAAGTAGGCATCATCACGAGACTGACACGTCATTCCAATTTTAGCACTGGTTGTGTTAACACCTCGTTCTGTGTGTGATCGTATTTTCCTTTTGGCAGCTCATCATGTCTTCCACCGAGATTTTCTCACCATCTAAGTTGAGTACTAATTCTGGTTGGATTGTTGGTCTTAGAGGCAATTTAATTTTAATCTTATGATTTTCTGTCTTAGTGTTTTGCAGCGCTGCGTCATATGCAGCATATGCTTTATGTTTGCCTCTTACACGCTGCGTCATATGCAGCGTATGCTTTATGTTTGCCTCTTACATTTTGATCTTCAATCTCAACATTTTTTATATTATTATGTGTGTTTTTCTCCTTGTTTTTGTTGACTCCATATAATTTGGAGTTTGTGTGGAGAGAATATATTTTACTTTGCATCGACTTGCTGGTTGGGGACGAGATCGTGTTTTTGCCTATCCACTATCATTTAGGCTGTGGGTCTCCCATTTTCTGACAATAGAATTTGGGTCCCTCTTATCAGTTTCTCTTCCCCTCCAGTTTTAAAATGTACCCTTTGGTGTGAAGTATTTATTCATGATGTTAGCTGTTTTTTACAAGGCAGGATGACATTTATATTTTTAGATTAAGTTTGGCATTCGTTTTGGCGTTCTGGCGGCCATCTTGGGATACACACAGTATCCTTATGTCCGATGCTGCGGCTTATTATTGGCCTGTCTTTTCACAATTGTTTATGCTTTTATATACGTATTTAATATGTTATCCTCAGGCTCCTCTTTCGAATGTTTTTATTGTATTGTTATCCTAGATATAGTTTTTTAGCCTTTCTCCTTAGGCTAGACGTGCTGTGCTCTTACACGGTGTTAGGCTACCTTAATCTCCCGTTCAGCCATTAGGCTTGGGAGGTTAGGGTTTGCCTTGTTCACGAAAGTGCCTGTAGTGTGAGGAATCCTCACTTTCCTCCTTCCCTGTTTGTTCTAGTCTCGTGTGGCTGGCTGAGCTAGGACCTTGGTCCTTCTCTCCCCATTACAGTGGCATACCCCACTGGTCCCCCGTCTAGTCCAAAAGCTTGGGTTTTGGAGTGTAGGCTACGGTTTCTTTCCTCTCTCGTGTATGCAGCTCAGTTATCGTCATATGATTTGTGACGTCACCTGTGCATTTCCCCCTGTATGGGGGGGTAACCGCTCACTGTTGTTCGGTTTCCCCCCTCCCCTGGGTGGTATATTCAGCATCTGGAGAGTGCTGCCCACTCAACCAGTCGTCGTTCCGCCAGGTTTATGTTACTTACTCCCTTTTCATCCGGGCGGTGTTTCGTAGATTTGCTTCCAATGTCTATCCGGTTGGAAGCTTGTGTGTCGAACATTGTCCCGCATATGCATGATAACATTCGGGATATTTATTATTATTTATTTTTCATCTCCGCCAGTCTAGTCCTGTTTTTCGTTGTTCTATCACTACGGTGATATTAACCGCGGTTGTTGGGGAGGTATATCTTTTCCCCCTTCTCCGCCATGGGGACTCCGTTCCCATAAATGTATATGCAGCGAAATCAGTGACTTGCAGCGGAGCATTATAACATCCCCTGCGGTGGAGCATTACAACATCTCCGCTTATTTATGATTCTAAAAACATTCGTCCCCTTTTTTGCCTTGTTTTTTCCTTGTATTAATTTTACGCTATTAACAATTTCTCTCGCCACCGGTCTTATTCCAGCGGCGCCTGTTCTTATGGTACTCATTTACCATCCTCCTACTTACAGATGGTACGTTGTGAAGAACCTGGGTGCTCAGCCATTCTCCAGCAATCGTTCGGTCACTAAGTGTGCCGCTCGCACTCTAGCTGTGCGGTTCATGTTGGGGATGGAATCGTTTGGCACCCAGAAGGCTGCGAGATTTGTTACGCCCTTTACGGACTGGCGTCCGATGAATTGATAAGTGTCGAGAGTCGACTAATTTGTAGTCTCTTTTGGTTATATTACCTCTTATAGCTCTTCCTTTCAGGAGGGATTTTTATTAACGCCGCCTTCTCTTCCAGGCTAAACCTGTAATCCGCTCCACAGCGCTGTCGTCTCTGAAGTCCTGGGTCGGTGGATTCGGGAGGAATGTAGCAGCCAGCAAACCAGACACGTTCTTTCAGAGGAGATATGTAATCTCCTCTACCCTGGTGCCCAGATTTCGCCGCTTTACCAAAGGACTTAGCCGCCCGATCATTGAAAAGATTCGGCTGGATACACAATCCTCCCAAGACGACGCCCTGTGCGGAGAAGTAGCGGAAGAGGTGGCGGCTATTAATTTACATTCAGAACCCATGATTGTAAAGTTGACGTCCATCAGGTTGAAGGTAGGGTGGTAAGTGAGACAGGCGGGGTTGGTGTGTAGGTTCCATCTCTTAATTCACCGTCTTCTTCTTCCTCTTCCTTCCAGGGTTTCCCGAATCCAGCTAACCTTGGGGACAGATCTCAATCTGTCAGGCCCAAGGTAAAAACACAGAAAAAGAAAGATTCTTCAAAACCTTCCAAACCTCAAAGGTCTCCCTCTCTGTCATCTCCGGTTCCCAAACCGGTGTCACCAATAATTAAGGCTGCTCCCCCTCATAAGGGGTCGAGATCCAGAATTTCGAAAGCTAAGTCTCTGCCTGACTTTGATTCTGAGGCTTTCATAAATCTTTTGATGGAGAAGATCGACTCTAAAGTTGACGCTAAGCTTGATGGTATTGCTTCAAGCCTGAAGTCTTCCGGAGAGTCTATGCAATCTTTGACAGAGAAGGTAGAAGCCCAAGAAAGTCTGATTTCCGGGTTCATCCAGTCTGGAGCAGCGCACCAGTCCCATGTTGTCCCGGATGCCTCCAAACTGCCTCCCTTTGATAAAGGGAACCCATGGCGTCTGGCTTTACATGCTCCCTTGCATAATGACACTTTGATCATCGAAGGTTTAGGCACCCGTCGCTTGGAGGAACTGGAGCTCTTCCCGCCCGACTTAGTTCCCCCCATCCAGGTTTCGCCAGGCTAACGGAAGAAGCCTGGGTTACGTCTGATAAGGTCCCTAAGGAGACGGTTATCTTTCCAAAGGATCAGGCTCAATCTACTCTGTTGCGCGCTCTCACCAGTTGGGAGTGCGAGAACACTAAACTCACTCCTTTCAAAGGGACTTTCACGATGTTCTCTACTGGCGATGCCATTCCGACTCCTTGCACTACTAAAATTGCAGAGTTAACTCTTCAAGCGGGTTTGGATGGCAAGCCTATGCCTCAGCTCCGGGAAACGGATTCCACTTCTCTCCTTTTTCCCGAGATTCGGAGTGTTGGTTGGGAGCCCGGCAACTTTACAGAAGGGAAGCTCGATCCTGAGTGTGCCTCCGCCTTGTTCAGTGAGCATCTTCCTCAAATTCCAGAAGCTTTGCTCAAAGCAGAATTTGAAGCCAGGTGCAGGTTAGGTCGTTCCCTGCACGCAGTCACTATGTCAAAAGTAACAGCTCTAGCCTATCATGACGAGCCCTTGTTTCAGGTGGTTACAAAGTCTTTTCTGGCTTCCTTCCAGTCAGATCTTTATGACTTTGTAGTAGCCAGACAAAATTGCAGAAAACACATCTTTACGGAGACCACCATCAGACATGAACCTAATAGGCTAATAAAAAGTTCTATCTGGGGACCTAATCTCTTTCCAGAGGATGAGGTTAATACTGTTATGGCTGAAGCTACTAGAGCCAACCAAAGTCTCCGTTCTCGTTGGGGCCTTCCTTTTAAGAGGAAGTTTTCTGATACCTCCGGCCCTCAGCCTAAAGGGAAGAGGTTCAGGAGGTTCCAGGGCTTTAAGAGACCTCAAGCCCCGACTGTGCTTCAGGCTGTTCCAGTGTCACAGGTCGGGCAGCCCTCCACATCTAAGGCGCAACCCCAACAGCAGTTTGTTTTGGTGCATCCGAATCAACATGCTTCCGCTGCACCAACTTTTGTGACATCCCCAGCTTTCAACGCCTCGTTTGAAAGCTCGGGAACATTTCGAGGCTATAACAGATATGCGAGAGGAAGCAGGGCTAGAGCTGCCTACAGAGGTAGAGCAACATCCAGGCCCCTCACAGGGAAGGGAGGCCGCAGGGACCAAAGGTAGCAGACCTTCCCTAATCAATGAGACACCCAGGTAGGAGGGAGATTGTATCTCTTCAGGGACCGTTGGGCCTTCAGCCCGTGGGCCCACAGCATAGTCTCGAAAGGACTGGGTTGGAGCTGGTGCAAGGGGCCTCCCCCACCAGTCAGGTTCCTTCAACACCCATCCCAGGACTTACAGGACTTTGCAGAAGAACTCCTGCAGAAGAATGCAATAAGGAAAGTCAGACACTTGAAATTTCAAGGCCGTCTGTTCAGTGTTCCGAAGAAGGACTCAGACAAGCAGAGAGTAATTCTGGACCTGTCCCGTCTCAATTCATTCATTCAACGCGACAAATTCCACATGCTTACAATCTCACAGGTACGGACCCTACTTCCTCGTGGGGCCGTCACCACCTCTATAGATCTTACAGACGCATATTATCACGTCCCTTTTGTGAGAAACTTCTCCCCTTACCTGGGATTCAGACTAGGAAAACAAGCCTACTCCTTCAGGGTCATGCCATTCGGGCTCAACATCACATCCCGAATTTTTACCAAACTGGCAGACAGTCGTCCAAGAGCTGTGGTCCCAAGGGATCATGTTGGCTGCGTATCTGGACGATTGGATTATTTGGGCACCCAGTGTCAAAGAGCAACCCATATAGTCATCAATTTCTTGGAATACCTCGGTTTCCAAATAAACAGGAAGAAATCACCCTTAGTCCCAGCAGCTCAATTCCAGTGGCTAGGGATTCATTGGGACCTCAGCACTCACAAACTGTCTTTGCCACCAGCCAAGAGAAAAGAAATAGCCAAAGCTACCAGACAGTTCCTCAGAAACAAGCATGCCTCTCGTCGTACCCAGGAAAGGATTCTCGGCTCTCTTCAGTTTGCTTCCGTAACAGACTTGCTGCTGAAAACCAAACTGAAAGACATAAACAGGGTTTGGTGAGCTTGAGCCAACAGGCGGAGCAGAGACAAACTTTCTCTGATCCCCAGATTTTGAGGAAAAGACTTCGCCCATGGTCGACAGTCAAGCTCTTGTCAAGATCAGTGCCTCTCCAATTTCCCCCTCCGTCTCTCGTGGTACATACAGACGCCTCCCTGAGCGGTTGGGGGGGATACTCCCAACACGGAAAAGTCCAAGGAACGTGGTCGACAGTGTTCCACCAGTTCCATATAAACATCCTAGAAGCCATGGCGGTGTTCCTAACGTTAAAGAAACTTCGCCCGGCCAGACAGATTCACATCAGGTTGGTACTAGACAATGCAGTTATAGTACATTGCCTGAACAGGGGAGGCTCCAAGTCAGGTCACATCAATCAAGTGATGATAGCGATTTTCTCCCTAGCAAGGAAACATTGTTGGCATCTGTCAGCCACCCACCTGGCAGGTGTCTGGAATGTCATTGCAGACTCACTTTCCAGGACAACCCCACTGGAGTCGGAGTGGTCTCTAGACAAGAAGTCATTCGCGTGGATTTATCTTCAGGTACCGGGTCTCCAGCTAGACCTGTTTGCCACAGAGAGCAACCACAAACTTCCCTGTTACGTAGCTCCCAATCTGGACCCTCTGGCTTCTTCCACAGATGCAATGACAATCGATTGGAACAGGTGGCAAAGGATCTATCTGTTTCCCCCGGTAAATTTGCTGATGAAAGTTTTGCACAAGCTGAGATCATTCAGAGGCCGAGTAGCACTGGTGGCACCCAACTGGCCAAAAAGCAGTTGGTTTCCTTTACTTCTAGAGTTGAAGCTCACTCCCAGACCTATTCCCAACCCACAGTTGACACAAATAGTACAAACTCGGATTATGTCAGCTTCCTCAAGAATTCTCAGTGCCCTAGCTTTATGGATTTCATGAAATAAGCAGCGCTTAAAGACGCCAAAATTGACCCTCTTAATATATTATTCATTGAATCTGATAAAAGAGAATCTACCCTCAGGCAGTATGACTCGGCAGTTAAGAAATTAGCCTTGTTTCTGAGAGAATCAAATGCTCATGAGATGACCACGAACTTAGCAATCTCTTTCTTTAGGTCATTATTCGAGAAGGGTCTGGCTTCTAGTACTGTTACTACAACTAAATCTGCTTTAAAAAGAATATTTTTACATGGTTTTAATATTAATCTTTCAGACTCGTATTTTTCATCTATCCCTAAAGCATGTGCGCGCCTTAGACCAGCAACCCGTCCACACACGGTCTCCTGGTACTTAAATGATGTTCTTAGGTTGGCATCAGACACTGATAATCTTTCATGTTCATACCTGAGTCTGTTAAGGAGAAAACTGTTCTTAGTAAGTCTAGCCTCAGGGGCTAGAATTTCTGAACTGTCTGTTCTTTCTAGAGAATTTAATCATGTTGATTTCCAATTTAGGACTTTGACAATTGAGAAGTCTATTGGACGAAGGCCTGTGGAAGCGTAATAACTCACCCCTGGTATATATCGACATCTGTTTAAGATGATCGAACTGAGGTAAACTCCAGCATTCTACATAGCTTTTTTCTCTGGTATATATAGCAATCTTATACCAAGAAATGTGCTAATTGGAACCAATTTCACTGGGTGACACAGGTCTTCCCCCAGAAATAGATTTTTCCTTTGTCAAAATCCCTTATTTAGATGACAATACAAACCTTAAAATCTTTAAATGTTCGCAAACACTGGAACCCACAGTTTCCATTTACAGTATTCAAAATTTGCTAAGAATTTACATACTGAAGATCTCGATTAAATTCCTTTTAACTGTGTATAAGGATGACTTTTATAGCCAATTGGCAACTTGTAATTTGTGAATTTTTCAAAATTGGCCCTAAATTTAAAGTTATATCTAATTTAAATAAGGAAAATCTAATCATCACTAGAAATACCTGTAACTGAGAATATATACCCTTCTTTAAACTCAATGTTCATAATGGCCAAATTACTTGATACAAGACTAAACTGATTGAAACAAAGATAAAATTAATACTGCTCCAAATACTTTCCATGTTCTATCAGTTTACATGATAAAGTTAAGGACCTTTAGAGTCAGTTTATAAAGCTATAAAATTTTTGGATTAATATCAAGAAATATTATGCATATGTTTTAATCTCAGAAATTAACTCTAGTAATAATTTTGAAATCTGGCATAATAATAATTTTGAAATCTGGCATACTAACCTATCTTCCATTAAGAATTTCTTTGCTAATGAGCATACTTCATGTAAAATTGTACCACCACACTACAATACAACTTATGTGTGCCATTCCTAAATTTCATTAAAATCTTATTAAATTTAGGTACATTTTTAATTTAAACTTAGATCAACTTAAAGATGAATACAATGTTATTTTTTTTTTTTTTTTTATTTTTTTTTTTTGCCACAAAGCCATCATTTTTCAACTGCTTTTATGTATGTCAGCTCCCTTTTCAAAGGAAAGAAACTAAAAAAAAAAAAAGAAGAATGAAACTTCATCTGCACATCAGAGATCCAAGGTCCCTCGAGTAGCAGAAAATGGCCATATCAAGTGCTGTTTAGACTTGACTCTTAGGAACCTGGAGCTAGCAAAATAACTTAACAACTGGATCTGAGAGTCACATAATTTTGGGGACTAAAGAACGGTCATGCAATCAGCTGGTACATTGTGTAAGGGTCTTTAGCACCTCGTTCAATTGTTTTTGTTTGCTGGGATAATCAAAACTGTTGCCTTCTGATTGTTCCCCAGTAAAGGTTGTTTCACCTCTTGTTTTCTGGTGTAGGTGAGGTGGCGACTGATGGCCTGTTTCTGACTAGAGGCAGTCAGTGAAGTTATGGAGACCTGATCCTATGCAGCAAGGAGGACTTGACTAATAAGTCAGTATTGATATGCAGACCTGATCCTATGTAACATGGGGGACTTCTTTAGTCGAGTCAGTAACAGTATGGAGACCTGATAAGTCCTAAGCAGCATAGGAGGGCTTTAGTCGAGTCAAGATGTAATGGCGATTTGTTTTGGGACTCAGGACCTGCAGGGTGAAGCACAAGTATGAGGTCCAGCAGAGCCAGCTTCATCTTGGGTTGCAGCTTCGAATGCAGTTGCATGTGTAGCTCCAGCTGTGTGCGTATTTGCAGGTGATCCAGAAATATCTGCTGCGTGACACGTTTTTCCCCTAGTGCCTGGAGTGTCCTGCACTATTTATTGCAGAAGGTTTGAGAACCTAAGGTTTTTTGTTCCAGGTGTTGTTTTTCCAATTATTATTCTGTGGACGTTTGTTGTACTAGAGAGACTTATGATGCTGTGTTTTCGTGCCACTTTTGGTTATGTTGTGTTAACCGTGTTTTGATTATCTTTATTACAGTTTATGGTCCTATTTTGTCCATGTGTAATGTTTTTTTGACACAGGTATTTGTAACTGTAAACTGTTTGTCATACTGCCTGTTATTATCATTACCGTTATAATTGTGTTTGTTTGTTTGTGTTGAGGTCCCCCAAAAAAGTGTTTATCACTGGATAGTTTAAAAATGTGAAAAGTATTTCAGTTGTTCGATGTAAATTTAGTTCTTTAATACTGTTATAATTGGCTGTAATAACTGACATTTCTATGTTTTGTACTGACTCTGTTTATGTAAATTAGTTCTTGCTTCCCCATTTATAAGTAATGTTTACCTGTTTTTGTTAATTATGTACTGACTAGGTTATGGTGCTTTTCCTGTAATCAGTTATACTGAATGTTTGCTTTTGTTTTATCTGATGACTCAGATATAATTTATAGGTTTAAATTTATTTAATATACTAACTTGCTTGTAAAAATGTAAAAGCTGTAAATTTTGTACAATAATAAATTAGTATTAAGGTCTGTTTTGTACTGCTTAGCTCCTTTGTCTGCCTCTGCTGCTCTCGGATTATCTGTCCAATTTATTTATTTATTTATTTTTTTTTTTTTTTATTAAGAACCTGACAAACCCAATAGGGGTCCATAACACTTGTTAGTAATGCTTAAGTCTGTATTGCTGAAGGACTCAATAAAAATTATCCAAAGTCTTCTCTGCAGCATGAAGTGAGTGCCTCAGCTGAATTTAAAGGAAAAGTGACCATGATTGGGAGGATGAGGAATCACAGTAAAGATCATCCTCTTCTTCAAGAGGGAGTAACAAACAGTAAAGATCATCCTCTTCTTCCAGAGGGAGTAAAAAATTGCCTACAACAAAAAGAGGACCAACTGAGAACAAATCAAAGGATATATAAGCCAGACTTCAAAATTAATTTAAGACTGTAATATGTTTTTGGGGATCTCTACGAAGCAAAACTGTTGGTAGAAGAAATTTCCTCATTACTGTACTTTAATAGGCCAGAGATATAGATACAGTCAGTATAGCCTTAATTTCATGACCTTTAGCCTCTGAGCTGGATGCTACAAGTCGAGATGATTTGACATAACCAAACTGAAATAGTGTTTACAGACATTCCATCAAATTCATGCCAGTGCATAAAAACAACTGGTTCTCCCCATTCAGTGTTGGTTCTAAGAGAACAACTCTCAGTGAGTCTTAGGTGCCAATAAAAGAAAATTTTCCTTATTCCCAAACTGAAAAGTAAGGATGAAATAATAATAACAGTGCAGGATAAGCCCCATAAGAAATTGCCCCATAAGATATTGTCTGAGCTTTCACCATCAACCCATCACATGCAATGCCATTTGCAGCTAACACTTCAAAGTTCAGTATAGATGACTGGTCCCACCCACTAACGGGAACACCAGGAACGACTTAGCAGACAACCTCATTCTGCTTATGCCGTATGTCCATCGGAGGGGAGGAAGGAGGGCTCCGATCATGTAATTACAGTACTTGGCTGTCAAGACCATCTTCTCTTCCATTAAGTTCTTGAGAGGGTGAGAACGGTTCCAAGTCATGAAAGGGTTCTCATTCTCGGTTAAAAACCCAAGGGTAAACAAGCAAACTGGGTAAACAGCTCAAACTAAAAGAGGAACATAAGAGGTTCTATACCCTCTTCGATAAAAAAGGCAATGCTGCCACTGAGTCATAAGTGTCTCATAAGTGTCTCAGAAGAAGAAACTCAGAGTCTGAGATAAACGATTCGGAACATCGTTCACTTAGCTTGGTAGACTGAGCTACATGATGAAGTCTGCATCTTTCAAATGTCTCTTGTAGCACCGCTGAAAAAAGCTCCTCCTTCCTGACAAGCACCCGGATAGCCCAAAGCCTGTCCGCTACAAGCGTACTGCTCTTGAAGTGAGGTTGTTTAAGATGAAACGAATAGTGGAAGGATTCTTGGAGAGTCCAGCAATCAATTGTAGCAACTCGGGAACCATAAATTATGGTTCAGAAAGGTACTACAAGGAACATCGTAACGTTCTGACGAGCCTGAGAAAGTTCACCCCTTCCTTGACCACGTCAAACAGTGGAAGAGCTTAGATGTCCAGGTTGGAACAATCTTGCAGAAAATGTCTGTTCCCAGACGAGAAGATTCCCTTAAGGAGGCAGACACTCAAGATCAGACTGCCCCATAGGGGCACATAACCTGACAGTTCAGGGCATTCAAGATCCACTTGAGAGTAAGTGAGTTTCTGAAGGCTCAGTTCAACCACCAGCAATTCCAGTATGACTAGAAAAAATTGATTTATCGTCCGCAGTCTAGGAGTGAGTGAGGGTTGAGAAAAACTGAAGTCTTAAGTGAATGGCTCTGAGCTCTCTGGCATACATGTGAAGGTTTGTTCCCCCAGGGACACGTCCCAGAAACTTCCCGGTTCCCCGAGCAGGCTCCCTCTACTAGAACAAGGAGTGAGAAGCAGTCTAAGACTAGTTTCATGACAAGGGGCTTCTTCCGAAAGTCTAAATTCGGACAGACACCACTGTAGATCTGACTGAAAACCAGGTCTTTGGGAAAAAACCAGCAGAGTCCAGTTATGATTCTCTGTCCCTATTGGTCTTGTGGGACAGGCTGAAGTCCATGGTCAGAAAGGAAGACAAAAGTAAGCTGAGCGAGAACCTCAGAGAAGTCTTATGCTGTAGATGTCGAAGCCTAAATTCTCGCACTGGAAGACCCTGTCTCGTAGGACGGGTCTGAGATACCTTTCGGAGTTTGTATGTGGACATGAAACAAAGTATCCTACATATCCAGGAGCTCCACCCAATTGCCCTGGAGAATGGACAACAGGACTGCTCAGTTGGTCTCTGCAAGCGAACAAACGTAGAACCTCGTGCAGGCTCACAGACAACTAAGTGGACTAGTTGACAACCGTCAATACTTGACAGCCATGGACACATGGCCATCAGGGTGGGATCGACTTTTTAGCATGATAATGTAGTGTGGACTCTATGACACCTCGTACAGACTGACAACATATACAGAACTGTACTTGGTTAAAAACTACTGTAATACAGTACAGTAATACCTCGAACTTGCACGATTCAAGGTGCATGAAATCACAGACACGAATTTTTCATTGGAACCTAACTAATGATCATACACGAGTTTTTCACAGACACACAAACATTTGCGAACACTGAGAAACCCAGCAAAAGTGTTTAATTTTTTATGTAATTTATAAGTTTTCAAGCTTTTATGTGTAAATTAAATAACATTAAATATTATTAAAAGTAATAATTTCTCTCTCTCTTTTAGGGAGATGAATTTTTATGGTACATGTGTACAGGTATGTTTATTTGTATGATGAACTTTTTACCTAATAATAATTACTAATTTTCAAATAATAAGATTAATAAAATTTAATAATAATAAAACTGTAATTACAAAATTCGTATTATTTTGAACTAACAAATTCTTCCCTCGTCTTTTGTAAGAAGGAGGTCGAAGGCAAAAGCTGTCAGACATGTCATTTAACATGACAAGAAGGGGACTGTTGCTAATCAGTGGTCAAATTTTTCTGGTAATTCTGTGTGTGTGTGTGTGTCCATAATAATTCATAAAAAATTTCATTCTTAAGTAAGGACAACTGTTATTTCTCTCTCTCTCTTGTTCGAAGTTAGCCAGCCTACGTATTACAGCACTGTTTCTCTGTATGTCTTTAACTATACAGTAGATAATTTTGAATTGATCTAATTTTACCTGTACCGTTTACAAAGTGTAAATGTACCGTTCTAAAACATACAGACATAGAGCATTTCAGAGCACAGAGCAATCAGAACAAAGAGAAAGTGACAGAATAAAGTTTTTAAACATGAGGTTGAGAAGACTTCTAAAAGTAGATTGGTGGAATGGCAGAGAGAGTCGCACCATTTATTTCTTTTTTTAAGGGTAATGTATTAAGCTAACTTTTAAATGAAAATACAGTAACTTTAATTTCATTTAACAGTTAGTTTAATACTGAATTTCCATCTTTTGATATCTAACGTAAGAATAACTTTCTCTCTCTCCATAATAATTCATAAATAGTATAACTTGATATTTCAAGTGAGGACAATATCTCTCTCTCTCGTGTGTTATTCTCTCAGTCTCCGTAATAATTGATAAATAATTTCACTCTTAAGTAAGGACAACCCTTATCTCTCTCTCTCTCTCTTTCTCTTGTTTATAGTTAGGGCTAACACATATTTTACAACTTATTAATTGACTGTACGTCTTTGCCTGTACAGTAGATACTGTAGTTTAAATTGATCTAATTTGACCTGTATCGTCTACGAAGTGTAAATGTGCTAGTGTTGCAAATACGTTCTAAAACATAGAGACATAATAACTAAGAGTTGTATTAGTCAAAATATAAAGCACTGTTTGTTCATGAAAAAGCATTTCAGAACAAACAGAAAGAGACGCAGAATAAAGTTGTTAAAAAGAGGTTGAGAAGATTCTAAAAATAGATCGGTTGAGAGAGAGAGAGAGAGAAATTATATTCCAAATCTCAGTTTTTATGTCAACCATTTATTTCTCTTTTTTAAGGGAAACGTATTAAGCCAACTTTTAAATGAAATTACAGTAACTTTAATTTCATTTAAAAGTTAACTTAATAATTTGGGAGCATGATTAGGGTCATATTTAGTGTTTAAACTTTAGAAATAAGCATTTATTAGCATTTTTAGAGACCATGCCAAACTTACGCGAAAATTCACCCTGCGCAAGAGGTTCTGGAACCTAACCTCACGTAAGTTCGGAGTACGACTGCATCTAACATGCTATTAGGAACTTGGAAAGTCTATAACATACACAAAAGTCTGACCATGGTAACAATGGTCTTGAACAAACCCAGGAGTGACAACTTCTGCTGCAATCCAACACAATGCTGTAAAAAAAAAACTGAAAAGGAACTAGGCATTCAACTTTGGGAGCCTAGTATGGCTAAAAGAGCCAAGCGCTCTGGAACGTGTTGGACGCTCTGGATTTGGCGCCAGGCACCATAGAGCTGGTGTCAGGACGTCTGAAGATGATCATGCAGTTGGGAATGAGTGCCGCTAGAGAGAGGGTTCATGACGCTTCCTTCTGCCTGGAGCCCAAGAAAAGGTTTCCATAAAAGAATGCTCAGGATGGAAGATATCATCATACTAAAGGAAAAAACAGACTGAGGATATATGCCGTCTGAAAGTAGCTGCAAAGCGATGTCTCTTGGCAACACTTGAGAGGCTCCTATCTTTTTAGCCCCTGCTCCTGATATCAGTCAAGAAAGATCCTTACTTCAAAATCTTGACAAGAACTTCAACCAGGGGGACTAATTCTGTCTAAGCATCAGAGGGAGGGAAGGACAAAAAACACCTGTCTTGCTCCCTTAAAAAACCAAAGTCCAACTCCCAACTCCCTGTAGAGTGACAGCCTTCTTCAGCAAGTTCATAAATTCGTACACAAAGGACAGTGCTTTGAGACAATAATTAATGTCACAAAAGGGAGTAATTCGGCCTGTCTGGAACTCTAGGCAAAGGTGGAACAGGCTCAAAAGAGACAAAACGGCCCGAGAGTAATTGTATGGTACTCAGAGGAGGGAGTCCAATCCTGAAGAAGGATGCCCGATGATCAAAGACTAGAGTTGGCCACTTGAAGAGGCGTTCAATTGTAAATTGCTCTCAAAAAAGAATAACAGTATGTTCTTAGAAGACACAGGCGCCGAGCTAAAGAGAGACTTGTGTCAGCCACCAGTAGGCTGGTGCCAACTGCTTGAGAGCTGGTACTGGAAGCTCTACAAGAAGATGAGCTCTGGCGCGATAAGGCAATCGGACACCATTAGGAACTCAGACACTATCAGGTACTTACGTTCTGCTTGGCACCAATACTGGCGTTTCGCATGCCTCCGGTTGGGGCTCCACTTAGCATGTAGCGACATGGCAGAAGGCCAGTAGAATAAGAAACAGCTCTCCTTTTACCCATATACAGGGGCAAGAATAAGGAAGCATTCTAAGATGAGAATTTTTTTCCCAAGATCTGCCCCAAACCCTTAAATCTGCCTAGAATGACCTTAGTGAATTGAGGTACAAATGAAGGAAGAAATGACTGACCCAGGTTTTCTTCCCTACATGAAACTGTGTCTGGTTTATCCCCTTCAACAAAATAATTCATGAACTTCTCGTTACATAAAACCAATAATTTCCTAAAAGAAGAAATCTTGTCTGTATCTTCATCTGATTCTGCACCATTGCCCACTGCATCAACCACAGGAGGACCCGCAAACTGTGTCCCTGACAACAAGGAAGCAGAAGAGGGCTTAACCGCAGAGCCTAAGACATCAAGATCCTTCAGAACCAGTGCAGAGTACTGCAAGCGAAGGTGGAAAAGCAGCAGTTGGTTCATTCAAAATTAATACTCTGACAACTTCTCACATAGATCACATCTCCTCCTTAGCCGCTGTCAACAAAACAGTTTTATCTGACTCGAAACGCAGACACTTAGGCAGTTGAACATATACCAGTTCAATGAACAAATCGAAGTTCTGATCACGAAAAACTTGAGACACCAAGACAATTCCTGAACCACAGGGGAAGCTAAAGCCAAAACCACAATCCCCGGTTTAAAGGAAGAAACTTGTGCAACTGAAAAAGGTGCCAAAACGCGAGCACGCTTTGCCAGAGAATCTTTAACGAGAGAAGATGAGTCCATAGGTGAAAACTGAGAAGCCTCACAGCCTGCAAAAGCCCGAGAACCTAAAGAACGTTAAACACCTCTCTGAAAGCCCAAATAAGAAGTCACAGGCACATGATGGACAGGAGAGAGAGCAGAGATTAACAGAACATAAGTGTTTAGCAGGCAATAGGCATGTACGCACTAGCCATACAGGTGAAGTAGCGTAGGCGATAGTCTCACAGGCAAAGGTAGCAACGGCAATAGCCACGCATGCGATTGATGCAACGGTGAATGAGTGCAGCGCCCTGCACTCTTACCAACAGAAGAAACCTCCGAAGAAGCAGACTGCACAGGAGAGAGACACAAAGGTGCGAGGTGCAGACCTCCCGCTTAGCTAAAGAAACCCAAGACACCTGGGAAGCGGAAGAAACTCTAGAACCAACTCTGGACACTAAAGGTTCTTTAACAAACATCCTAGACCGCAAATGATCCTTAGCATTACTTATTCACTCTACTAACATTATCAGAAAGAAAAAAGTGTCACTCCTACCAAGATGTCCCGATGCAGTAAAGCTAAATCACGTGAAGCCAACAGGCAACTATTTTTCCTTATTCTACCCGAGTGATCCTTCAGAGAACGAAGCCTGGCGCTTGCACTGAGGCCGCTGACGCCAGACTGAACAGAGGAAGGTGACAATGGGCACAGATCCAAACTGCTCCCTGACATACCCTGGTTCCCTATTGCTCCAGGCAGCAAGGGAGCAAGACGTGATTAGATAGGAACGAGGGCACTGCCCTTTCCTATGACATAGGGGATATACCCGAAACCAACCAAGGACCCAAAAAGGGTAACGCTGATAAAACATTCTGTAAAATTTTGGCCTACTCATTTATCTAGACCTTAAATCCCTAATATCTGACTCAGTTCTATCAACTCTTATGTCCTGAATAGATTGGGAAGCTCTAGTAGAGTAACAGAACGAAGAAAATAAGTAAAGGACTTATCAAAGTTACTAGAAGGGTAAGGAGACAAATCATGCACTTCCTTAGCACAAGACTTATTGGACTTATCCTCGTTTCTTTTGCTGTCTTTTTAAACAATCAGCCTCTCTTCGCTTATGATCTTTCACCAATTTCACCATGAAATCATTGGATGAAGATTCACATATCTGACAATGACCATTCATGTTACACTCGGCGTTTCACATGTACCTCACCAGGGTCAGTGGAACTGAAATAAAGCCTATTATGGCAACCTCATATCTTACAGGTCCTTATTCTGTCATTACCATCCATATCCAAAGAAATTTCAAGAAAATCCACAGACAAACCCAATCATCAACAGAAAACCAAGTACAGGCAGTCCCCGGTTATCAGTGGGGGTTCCATTCTGATGGCATGACAATAAGTGAAAATCGGCGCCTCTGTTAGGTAAGTATTGGCGCCAATACGCGATTATCAGCACTGATAAGCGGAAATCAGTGCCAAAAATTGGTGATTTTCGCTGCTACACAAGCCTTGAAAAATTGGATCGCCAATAACCGGGGACTGCCTGTACATGTAAGTAACACACTGACAAACTCCTACCAAAACCGGCGATAGAACTAGACTGACCGGTTACGGGTGTTTGCGCCTGTCACTCCCCTGATGGGGGTTGCAAATATATTTATCAGAAATTATTTCCCGGTTTACGACGCATGTTCCGGGGTTACGACGCATCGTACACCGATCCGACAGAAGAAATATGGCTCCAAAATGGCAGAATAATGAAAATTTGGAGTTTTTTTATGAAAAACTCAATACAAATGCAGTTTACATCCTTTTCAATACACCCAAAGCATTAAAAGTAAGGTTTTCTTAGGATTTTGGACGATTTTCGACGATTTTTCGGTTTATGACGTGGCGTAAAAACGGAACCCCCGTCGTAAACCGGGGACTGCCTGTACACAGAAAACCGAGTGTTCTCATTATTTTTTGTTTTCAATCTGTTGAACTACCACTGGCACAGAAGTACAAACTATATAATGGAGAGGTAAGGTTCATTTCAAATTTTTTATTTTTTATACAAAGAGCATTTGCATATACTGTATTCCTCTTTCCACTGATAACCTTTCTTTTTAAACTGGCAGACCTTAAACTCTTCCCAGCCATGGGGTTTTGTTAATGAATATATATGCCAGCCAGTAAGGGTTAACACACATTTTACGATACGGTACTACAGTGCATGTCAGGTAACCAAATTCACTTAAATTCTCATCTGAGCTTTAGCAGCACTTTACAAAAAAAATTAAAACTTACCAAATTTGTCTTAAATTAGACTTTAGAACCACATGACCATGAACTATGTAAGTTGTCTCCATTTTCTTTGTGATATATATATTTTCCAACTTTATCTTCTATGGACAATGATGAGAAGTAACTTTAAGATGCCCAATTCCAAACCTCCTCCTGGAAACAATAAAGAACTTTGCTCAAATTAATTACTAAATCCTAGTACATTCTTCCAACAGATTTCATCTTCAATGAGATACAGCCTTTGTTTAATATAAAAGTGAACTAATTAAACTGCATCACTGTATGTAAGATTCTTACCCTTGAGTCTAACCAAAGGTGTTGCTTTAAGTCTGAAGCTGAATGAATTATAGTCAAAATCTCTTCATTTACATTTTATCTCTTTTCTCAGCTTTCTATCTATATTACTGTCAGAAATATGAAACTTTTCTTCCCCCTCACCACAGAAAAAAGGTTCTCCTCCTACTGACCCAAAATGAAACAAGCATATGCTAAAAATGTATGATTTTGATTATGAGAATGGCTACTTTTAACCTTATACTACACTAACTGAAAAAGTCCATGGGGTGAAACAGGGGAAAATATAAGAATAAGTGACAGAAGCAGCAAAGAACAACCACAGGCCAAAGTTAAACACTGAAAATGGTGACTTTCTGACAGTGAGGTTTAAATTACTTGGTTTTATTCCTAACACCTTTCAAGTAAAAGGTGCCAGTCCCTACCCAATAGTACTGAGGGCAACAGATCCTGTAACACTAATTTTTCACATGGAGCCACAAGCAAAAGTTATCCTGTAACATATGATTCATGCAAGTTTTGACGCCATTACTTACCTTGATATGTCTTAGAGCAAAACGCGTCTCTAAAAATGCTTACACCTGAATATTTTAATAGGTTTATCACAAAAAGTGCATTTAGTCATGAAAATATGAAAATACAGTAATCTGTGAATATTTCTCTATGAAAAATACCGCAAATAGGCGAATTTTTTGCAAATAATGTTTATATATGTTCCACAGAGAAATCCACAAGTAGGTGAAGCCGCAAATAAGTGGGGGGTCCACTGAAATGATGGGTTTTGAGATAGTAATGAATCACTAACAGGAACTAGTCTAAGCACTAACTGATGGTGTGGGGAGAGGATTACAGTACTGTACTACTCTAATCCATAGATACATTTCAAAGAAGTGCAATTGATAGCTGACACCTTAAGCAAATTGGAACAGACTCTTCTGGCCATGTGGTCTCTGCATCCCTAGATTTGTAACATGCTCTGGAAAGAGTAGGAGCTCCTTTATTAGGCCTTTTACCACAAGTCTCAATCACAAGCTCCCAAGCTACTGGTCAGTTCTGTTAGACAAAGAAGCATTGCCCAGCAACATTTTCATGGTTTACTGGGACAATATTGAGGTGCATGCATTTCAACTCTTCTCAATCAAGCTAATGTAGGACAAACAGAAGCAGTTCAGCCATGTCCACAGGACGAACTATAACCTCACTTTATCCACAGCAAACCTGGTTCTTGGCCTCTCTTCTGCTTCTGCTGGACCTCTCAAGGATACTTCCATGCTAGCAACAGCTCCTCCTTCACCGTCACCAGAATCCAAGTCTCCTCATTCTCCATGCATGGAGGCTCTACAATAGAGCCTCATCAGAATAGGCTTTTTTTTTATTTTTTGCCAAGCTGTCATCAAAGGTTATCACTCTGTCCTCTCGCGGGTAATCAACAGCAGGGGCACTGACCTGGGGTCTTCCAGTAAGCTTTGTCACCATCAATCTTTTGAAAGGGAAGCTATGCCCAGAGCTCAGAATTCCCATCCTAGGACTTGTCACTGATGTTGCAATGCCATTCAAGTTCAGTGTACAAACCCTTGAGGATAATCCTCTATGGGTTCTTATTCTGTAGACAGCATTCTTAATAACGTAAGGTTCTACTAAGCAACTAAGTAAGTTACATGTTATCTCTAAAGAAGTTTCTAACATAGAGAACTGGAAAAGTATTTGTGACTGGGCTCATGGTGAAGATACAAATAACTTCCTTATTGCTTTGTCATTCTTGCTTGTTCAACTTCAAAACAAGAAAGCAATCAAGGCTTATCCTTATAAGACTAACACTTTTTGAAAGGGGGAACCAGTTGATATTATTCACCAGCAATAGTACAACAGAAGTACCTAGAACATCATTTCATTTTGATTACATCAAGTCATTGTGAAAGCTTATGATAATAGTACTCCTGGTCTCAAAGCAACTAGCTCAAAGGCCAGAGGTCACAAATTTTGGGCTATATCTACATCTGTCCTTTAGAAGAAATATAAAAAATTCTTCAATCAATTCTGCTACATGGGGGTCTCCATATACCTTCTTCCATTTCTAACTTTTGGGCCTGGCTCATACATCCTTTGACCTCTTCAGTTAGCCCTCTTGTATCTGCAGTCTATTTTGTTACTTCCTCTCAAAAGATAGAAAATGCTCCTGACAGTAACTCCCCTCCCTCAAAATCTAAGTCACTCATCACTAAGCAATGTAACCTGGGATCCTTACTTCTATGCTGCAAATGAAGAGTGAGTCCTTCAGTAGTACAAGCTATAATGTTACTTATAATGTACTACCCCACTTCCATGACCCCTTATTAGTCCCCAGAACTCCTGAACTTCAAGAATCAGTTGTTAAATAGTTCACTGGCTTCAAGTCCTTGTGAATTGATGCCCAAATAGCATCTTATCTCCTCCTGCAGAAATAGCTACTCATGCAGCTGTAAAGTGATAGATTTTTAATGCAGAAATCAAGTACAACTTTATAAAAAGAAAATAGGGTTTTTTGGTACAAACCAATCAATTTACATGGTAATTTGCCCTTTCGACAAAGTAGAACTTGCACATTGGTTACACTTAATATCACCATTTTCAGCTGACAAGAGGGACTTGAGAGTCAGGATTTAATGACAAACATGGCTGCTTCTTCTGAACATGTCTGAAAAGGGAGGTGATGCACATGAAAACGATTGTAAAGTGACGGGTTTGTATTGGGAAAAAGTTTTTCTCAAAAAACTTACATTTCAACATTTACATCAACTTTATATAATTTGTAGAATGAAAACTCAAAAGTCTGTTACACAAAGGAATTACTTACAAAATGTTTAAGAGCATAATTAGATATTATTGCAACAGATCCTACAGCAGATAAATAAAAATCGTGTAAATCTATGGCTCTATGTATTATACTTTCTATTATGTATTACTGATCATGTTCTGGGGTAGATAAGTTCTTTGGATAGAAAGTATAAGTATGTACAAGTTAAGTTAAGTATACCTTAGTTTAACCATACCACTGAGCTGATTAACAGCTCTCCTAGGGCTGGCCCGAAGGATTAGATTTATTTTACGTGGCTAAGAACCAATTGGTTACCTAGCAACAGGACCTACAGCTTATTGTGGAATCGGAACCATATTATAGTGAGAAATGAATTTCTGTCACCAAAAATAAATTCCTCTTATTCTTCACTGGTCGGTCGGAGATTCGAACTCGCAGCCAGCAGAGTGCTAGCTGAGAACGGAACCCGCTCACCCAACGAGGAGCTAAAAGTATGTACAGATGTGTACTTTACACATAGTAGTGTTGGAGATGTTTGTTCTAATTTGGACTGGTGGTGAATGACTGTTTGTGAAAGTGTTCTTTTATCCAAAGCTTTTTTTGTGAACTATACTTGTACAAGGGAAATAACCCTCCAGATCCTCTACCCATTACCATTGTTGGGGACTTAGAGGATAAAGTCAAGGAGAGCAATGTCCCAGTACATTGATGACATTAGTTATCAAAACCCTGGATACCCTGCACCTGAGCTGTTGACTTAATAGGACTTTTCTTTTTCTCTTGGTAACAATTCCACTTTTTCATTTTTCTATCAAAACAGATTTTCAAAAGATTAACATGATTTGCACAAGAGAAAACCTACACTTGAACTTTGATGGAGGGTGGAGTTAGACAGTATGCCTCTTCTGGAGTACTACCTGATACGGACAAAAGGGGAGAAATTCATGTCAAGCCTTGCCCTAAAAAATGAGTCCAATCTCAATGGACTGACTACCTTAAAGGCACAGATGGTAAGGTGTATATTCCCAGGGCTGCTGCCCTTTTAAAGACCAATTTTACTCCCTGGACAAAGGGAACACCTCCCGAATTAATTTTACTTTTTTAATATTATGAATATGAATTCTCAACCTTCGACTTCTGGTGCACTCTTGATTCTCCCTTTGTATTCTCCCAGTCAAGTACAAAATTAATAGAAAAATTTAAACCCTCCGAGGTAGCCAAAAACAAAAGCTAATTTCAAGCAGGACAACCTTGACCCAGTTGACTGTGAAATCTAGAATATTCTAAACAGGGAAAAAAACTCTTTAAAAGTAACAAAAACAAATCATGAAGGGCAAGATGTTCCACTGAAAAGTAAAATTTTGGGTCAAAATAGAGAAGTAAGACAATGTACCTACACCTTTACAATGCAAAAACTGCTGCAAGTATGGATACACAAAAAAAAGCCATAGCAGCTCCTGGTGTGCATATTGTGGATCAAATGATTACGAAAAGTGCTACTGAGGTAGACCAGCCCATATAACCTGTGGTAAAAACTGACATACAAGATCTAAAAGGTGTTTACATACATTATATATATTTCTATAAATACATGTCACTGTGACAATGTAGTATTCAGCGCATTCCAGTGCATAGATGAATGCCTGATGGTCTGCGGAGCTCAGCAAGGAGTGCTTGAACGAAAGTCACCTTGGATACAGCCCTGGGAACAGAAGTGCCCATCAGCATTTTGTCTTAAATGTTCTAGAAGTTCTGTCCGGTTTAGAACCGCACATGGGTGTGTCATGAAGATGATGTTCATACGTTTGTCGGTAATGAAAAGTGGCTTGCGAGGTAAGTGTTGAGAATTTTGTGAAAAGCCACACATTCGATTTGGAGGAGTCAAGTGAGAAGAACTCTCTGGTACCAAATTCCTTGCTGTGAAGATATTGCTTACAAGTGCTCATGGATGGTCATGCAGCACCATGCATGCTCATGTGTGTCATGTGTAGACACACCTACATGGCCACGCCACTATGGGATGTAGCCACTACAGTGAACTGGTGACAAAAGACATAAATAAAATGGTGACTAATTAGTGATGGGGGGGGGTGAAATGGGAAGAATCCCACTTTTAATTTTGGTGACTGATAAATTGTTTGGGAATACATTTATTTACCTTTTTCCTATTCTTTTTAGGATTTTGCCTATTTACCATGTTTAACCTGTTACTGTATATGTTAGATTTACAGAATAAACTATTTTTGTAGAACCAGGTTTGATTTATACACATTAGATGTAGGTTTAATGAGAGAGACAGAGAGAGCTCACACCTAACAACACTTTTGGGTAAGTCTGTAATTTTTGGTTATTTTCCATGACATATATACAACACAAAGCTAAACATACTTCAAGACAGAACTGGAATGTTCAAAAGAGAAGCTAAACTAGAACTGAAAGAAACCATATTTAGAAAACCATAACCCAAAACAGCAACCAAACTCAAAAAAGAACAAACAAACAATATACAGTATAAAAAAATAAGAACAAAAATTAGATGAAGAAAATATAACCCAAAAGGTAATACAGCATTAATGATGTACTTTCACAAATGGAAGAATTACAAGAAAACAACCAAAATAATGTTGCTGAACGCCACTAAAGACAAGATATTAAAAGCAACTACTCCAAAAGAAAGGTACATAATGCTAATGATCATAATAAAAGGATTTTGACAAAGGAAAAATCTATTTCTGGGGGAAGACCTGTGTCACCCAGTGAAATGGTTCCATTTAGCACGTTTCTAGGTATAAGAATTGCTACATATACCAGAGAAAAAGCTATCTAGAATGCCGGGGTTACCACCCCCGGAGCGACCACCTATAAACGGTGTCGATATACACTAGGGGGGAGCTTAAACCACTATCACAGGCCTTCGTCCTACAGCTATCAAATAAAAGTAAAAAAATACATGAAGACTAGAACTAATGCAGTACCATGAAACAAACAAAATTAGTCCCTTATCACATATAAAACCAATAGAGGTCGCACCTCAAAATAAAGATACAGTGAACCCCCCATATTCGCGGGGGATGCGTCCCACACTCCCCCCCCCGCGAATAGGTCAAATCCGCGAATGCTTAAAACCCCTCTAAAAACACTTAGAACTTCCCATTTTGATAGCTTAAACCAAGAAAAACCCTGTAAAAATTCTTATACCTGGGTATTTTAATAGTTTTATCACAAAAAGTGCATTTATTCATGAAAATTATATGAAAATACATTAGTGAATATTTCTCAGTGAAAAATACCGTGAATGGGCGAATTTTCCGCGAATGATGGCTAGATATGTTCCACAGAGAAACCTGCGAATGCGTGAGTCCACGAACCATGAGAAAGCGAATAAGGGGGGTTTACTGTATACCAAAAGAAAAAGAAAACATAGATTAAAACAAGATGATGTAATCAAAACATCACCAGTACTTATCGTAACAAAAATTCATAGACAAGAACATAACAAAAGACAGCCTATTAAAATACAATAAGAAAATTAATAAAATATATAGGAAAAGACAAACATCTGACATAGAAACGCATAAAAAGGATGCATGTGTATCAACCATTTGATGTACTGTATTAAAAAGAAAAACAAAAATGCTGCAGATAAAATTCTCAAAATTCAAATGAAAGATAAAAAACTAGTAATATAGCAGTTAAACCCGAAGAGTACTAAACTAGTTAAAAAAAAAAAAAAAACGAAATCTTTAAGGAACAAGAAAAAAAAACTCCAGATAACCCAGCCAGTGGGGATACAAGCAGTCCAGCTTGCTGCCGGTCTCAAGCCCTGATAAATGGCGAGAGTTGCTGCATGGCCTAGCCAACTGAGTATGAAAACTGTGGCAAAAACTGAATAATGAATCTTGAGTCAATAATACCCCCGTAAGTGACGCGCTGCAGTATCCTCTAGCAGCAGTGAGAAATATGCAAAGGGTACCGCAGAAGTCACAACTGCAGCTAAAGAAGTTAGTGAGGAGAAAGGATTGGAAAAAGAAAGGAAAGATGAGAATTGGAAATTGGAATGTTAGTAGCCCCACAGGAAAGGGAAGAGAGTTGGATGATGTCAAGCAGAGAAAGAAAATTATCATTCTATGTATACAAGAGACCAAATGGAAGGGAAAAGTGCAAGAAAGTTTGGAGAAGGATATAAAGTTTACTACACAGGGGAAGATGTAAGGAGAAATATGTCACAGAGGTCCAGTGTATGAAGTGACATTCACGTACTGTAGTGGGGGCTGTAAAGAGATTTTGACGAGTTGGGGACCGACTGGACAAAAGCACAAATTTTTGTGTATGTAATCTTTAGACCACCTACTTCTGATTTGAGACTGGTGCCAAAAAATTTATCCAGTGGAACACCCTTTTTTCCCCACATATTCGCGGCAAGTTTATCGAAAACGTACACGGTAAAATCCTACTGATAACGTTGCCTGAGGTAGATCCGACCATAGCATCTTTATTGTACCCTATTCACATTGTTTAGGTTCTGTAATATGAAAGGTAGAACATTTTACTTAAAATCTGAAGTGTGAGATGGCCAACTTTGAAGTAAAATAAAAAAACACCATTGATAAAAACATACGTATTGCATTATGTTGTGGGAATGCTCTTGGCATACACTACAATTAAGAAATGTGCCAGCTGTTGCAATAAATGAGTCCAAAGTGGAAGTTTCAGTGCCTCCAGATGCATCTCAGAGAATTGTAGGAGATATAGTGACAGCAATGAAGCAGGAGTGCAACTGGATCTGTACAGCACTAGAATCACGTCACATCCACGGCCAACCGAACTGGAACGGTGATCTTGGTCCCTCCTCGGAGATCATGAATGAGAAAGATAATGAGACGACAAGTGGTGAGGCTGTAGACCCGACTTATCTGGAGTATAGTAACTGCACGTACGTGACCCTCTTCACGGACGTGTCTAGGAACAGGGCTGCGAGAACTGGAACGACAATCACCAACCCTCCTGAGAGAGTGTGAATGAGAATAATGGACAGATGAACAGCTATGTGGACTTCTAGTACGAGGGAGTCTATCAGTGCGGACATGAGAGCTAGTACAAGATACCATGTCTCTCGCAAGTGAACATGAACGAGGAGACAAAGGCTGATGTTGGGTGCACATACGCGTAGGTGTGGCACTCTCTACGTGTGAGGGAGAGCTGCAGGAGCTGGGCAGAAGCTGATCTTTAGAAGACTTCTCAATATGGGACTTCTTGATAGAGCCTTATCATCTTTCCTATGAACCTGAGCAGGACGATCAGAGGCAGATGAAACCAATAAAAGGATTTCTCTTGGAGGAAACCTGTCTGGAACGGCCTATCAAAGATGGAGAGATGACTGGACATGACACCTCAACATCAGAAACACAGCTGTGAGCAGGACAAGGAGAACTACATACGTGGTCAAAAGATAATGGAGAGGGAGATACTGAGATGGTCCTATGACTTTTCTTGCAAGGAGCAGCGACAAAGTCCTTAATCCTCCAACGTCTGATGGGAGAAGACCAGGCAGACGAAGATGACGGCAAAGATGGAGACGGAGGCCTGTGATGTTTCCCCCTTCACGACACGTCCGTAACTCTCTCAGAAAGCAAAGTCAACTCTGTCTATAACTGCTTGAACAAAAGTCTGAAGGCAGAGCAGGGGCAGAAGTAGACCCAAAACGCTGAGCAGAGCACACTGCTGACAGATGAGACTTCACAGGAACCATAGCTCTGGGCAAAGATGAGGGGAGAGCCTTAGAACCAGTAGTTGACAAGGCAGTTGAGACGGGAAAGTGAGAAGACATCTCCACTGTGGATGTTGACCCAAAATGCTGCGTGGAGTACACCGTTGACAGATGAGGCGTCACAGGTACCGAAGCTCTAGGCAAGGCAGCGGGTACAGCAGGTCTGGAAACAGTCATGGCGGCCAAAATGGGAACGCAAGAAGACATGAGTGGGACAACGGGCTACCCAAATGTTCGACATCTTCTGCGCATCAGCTCCTGAAACAGAGGGAAATGGTAGTGCTGCCTCCTCCTACACGATGATGAGGGGGGGGGAAGCAAATGAGATAATATAAGCAATCAAACCAAAGACTACACGGGCAAAAAGAGAAGGAAAACACTGGCTTCAGTAGGAAGGGCAGCAGCATGTCCTACCAGCAAGGCGGTAAGGAAGAAACTGAATGTGTCATGGCATCGTGGGTGAGAGAAGGTTATCTGATGCCTCCTCTCTCATCCCATTGGCTGAACCCCGTTGTCACCAGTTCCTTGCACTACAACTTTAGATGTTTTTTACTGGTTTTCAGCTGGCACTAGAAGAATTTATCCTTACATTAGGACCACGGTTTGTTCTGCATATGAACAAACCATATTTGTTTCAATGTGTAAGCATGTGCTCTGAAATTCTATAATTTGTGGTTAAAAGAAGTACAGTTTCCTCAGCATACTACTTACAAACCCCATGAGTTTGAAACATCACTGTTTACTACAGTGCATGTAATGGGATTTAGAGACTGTGACTCAGAATAATGTCCCAGTCACCTCAACTACACTGGGACCTCATTTAGCTTTACCTCATCATCTTCATGGTAATGATTACACAAAATTTACAGACCATTATCCAGTACAGATTGGTATTTTGACGGATACATATGGTTTTCAAAATTTTTCTAGTCAAAATTAGGGTGTTTTTTTGAGGTTGGAGCACCCTCAACAATAGAAATACAGAATATATTTCAATCTGTGCATGTGTATGCATACAAGTGTGCATTGCATTAAGGTAAACTATGCACTTACTAAGTGCTTGGCGTTTCATAACCCAAGTTTACAAAAAAAAAAAGGCCAAAAGATGTTTATAGTCTTTGTCTTTATACTGTGTGAGTCGTGTATTTTCTATATCTTTCAAGCATACTGAAATGAGCTACATTATTGTTAGGCTATATTGTACAGCACTGTATTGTATATATTCTTGGCAGTACTGTACTGTATTTCATTTCACAATATCTCTGGAATTGCACGATAAGTAAATTAATATTTTAAGCTGAATAATTATTACAAAATACAGTACTGGTTAGGATAGTGTATCTATTACATTATAGGGAATTGCTGTAATTATAAGTGATGAGAGTTGGCTTCAGGGTATCACATACACTGAATGTGTATTCGTTACTTAACAGATTTTGTTACTTGTTGGAAGGGAAGATCCCTGACATGTTCATTAAGTTGAGCTGCCAATTTAATGTAATGTGTTTTTAGTCCTATTCCTTAGTCTGAAATCACACTTAACATATGACTACAGTAATTGCAGTAACGTCTCTCAGGTTCAAACATCATCAGATTATCAGATGAGTGACTTTTCCATCAAAGTTCCCATTATATTAGCTTCATATATTAACTCCAAACCAAGCCACGATGCCTTTCCCTATTTATCCATACAGAAAATATTAAGGTTTCAAATGTGAGGAGTATTTAACATCAAACCTAAGAATAAAATCACTACTGCCTTTACAGTATACAGTATATCAATATTGGAGACATGATGCAAGTGCATCAAACCTTAACAATAAAATGAACTTTTACACTAGATACAGGGGATGAGTTATGAGAGTACTTTTCTACAACAGGTATTACACAAATAAAATATTCCTTCTAAAGCATAACATACTTTATTGTGCCATTTCAGTCAAAATGACTGGCTACATATTCATTCTCATAGGCTTAACATCCAGATGTAACAGGTTTCTTCTAAATTGTAAAGTCAAAGGTTGACACACTAAATCCATTAATTAATTACAAGAGCCTCATAGATTTTTCATGCTAATTGCAATATACATTTAGCAGCCTTTTTCAATACATAAAAAGCATTATAACACAAGTTTATGCTACTGCAGACTACTAGCCACAATATAAGCAGATAAAAAGCTTAAGAAGGATCTAACACTATTTGGCTTCACTGAACAAGCTAATTTTTAAATGTCTACAAGAGGTATTTTTCTGCTAAAAGCTGTCTGCCTAATTTCCCACTAAGTTCCTACAGTTTTAAAATAAAGTACATGTACAAATATATGCACAAAAATCAGGTTAAACTTTTATATCAAGATCCATCATCTCATTCTAACTTATTTTCTAAATCTTAACTGAATACTGCTGATCTATGCTGACTACATATTAAATATGGAAAAAGCTACAATAATGTTACACACAAATCTAAAACAGTAAAGGTGTTAGGTAGATTTTCCTTACTGCGCTCCTCTGAGGAGCACCTAAGTACTATAAAAATTATAATCTGACATGCAAATTTCAGCACATCAAATTGCTTGAACCTTTCTCTATTTTCTAAATGTGAAATGCTCTTTGTGTTACATTTCCATTTTTTGCATCCTTGAACTCTTGACTCATTTAATTTCTTTTAGCAACGACACACAGAATTTCAATGTGTGCACAATACAAAATGTGTATAAATCTACATTGAAAAAATATAAAATCATCTGATAGATCTACTTATAACAACTGTAAATAAATTTGAACTTTCCATTTATGGTCACATAGCAGTACTTAACCTCAGTGCTGTAACTTCTTTAACACTCTGATGAGCAATTAGCCTCTATGTCTTCTGGAATGTATAGATTATCTTGCTCTTTTTCCAGTGAGAATATAGTACCATTTCCAACATTACCAGATTCATCACTAAAAATACAACCTTCACTGAAACTGGAAAAATCTATGCTCTCACTCACACTATCCATCTCTCCAGTAAAAACAAGATCTTCTCCTGCATTTTTCTCCATCAAATCAAAGTCATTAAGCAGAAATTCTTCAGACAACAAATCTTCATAGTCTTCTTCAATGTCATCAACGAGTTCTTCTTTAATATCAATTGCCATATCTTCAACCGAAAATTCCTTTTCTTCTTTTAAATATTTATTTGTACAGTTATCCTCTAACCTTACAGGCTCCACAGACAGGATACCATCATCTTCATTAGTTTCAACGGCACACTCATAAATCTCTTCTTCACACTCTCCAGCAAAGAGAGAGCTTTCCCTCATATGAAACATCATGTGGGCTTTTAGGGAAGTATCATAAATAAAACCTTTATCACATATTGAGCACTTGTACGGTAAGTCTACAGTAATGTCTCGTCCACTCGATGTGAGATTTTTTGGGTGAAACTGGCCAGGATCAGCGGAGTGGATTTCCCTAATATGTTTTCTTAGAGTATAATCCCTCTTGAAAAATTTCTGACATAAAGGGCACTTGAAAGGTTTCTCCTGTGAATGCCTTATCATATGAGAATCTAAATGACTCCCAGATGATGTACCCTTTCCACAGATTGGGCATACAAAACTGCTCTTTCCAAAGAGGGGTCTATTTGTAAGTGCACTGTCATCTTCATCCTCTTCCAAATCACTGTTATTGCAAGGTTTGGGAGAGTCGGTAATGGTTTCTGTGCTGTCAGTGACTGCTTGAACTGCTGGTTTCTCAGCACATACTGTCTCTGAAGCAACAGCATCTGCTGATATCTGGTTTTCACTTCTCAAATCACCCTCGTCTGAATCCTTCTTTTTAGGCTTACTGCGATGAAAAACTTGACAATGCTTTTTTAACGAGGACATTTGAGTGAAAGCTGACCCACAATCTTCACAATTAAACCTCTTCCCAAGTTTATGTGAAACCATATGTCTCTTTAATCTTAGTGCACTTCTTGAACTTTTATGGCAAATTTCACATTTAAAACTTTGCTCTAAATGTACTTCCATGTGTAGTTTAATATATTTCATGTACTTGAAACCTTTACCACAAACAGAACATATGAATGGTTTGGCCTTAGTATTGTCTACAACAGTATTGGCCACAACATAGTCTTTAAGATTTTGTTCAGAACTGATATCATTCCTATTCCCCTGTAAATCTACACCTGAGGATGAAGGAAGTACTTCAGGTGATAACTCTTTTACAGTGAACTTCAAGTCTTCCTCGAACCTCATATCAGAGGAAATTTCCTTCTCACCTTTATGTCTTAAACCCTTTCTTAAAGACAAAGGTGGTGTAGCTGCCTCTATATTTAATCCTTCATTTGTGATGGATTCATCTGTAACAGCTTCATCTTTTTCTTGTATGTTGTACTGACAACTACCCTCACACTTTCCGCCACAAAGGGAACACTTATTTTCAAATTCAGGGTGATGAATCCTCAAATGCTTACGGTAAGATGATCTACTTTTATATTTCTTAATACAAATGACACATCTATTTTTAGACTGCTGCAAATGCATCTTTTGATGCTTTCGAAAACTTTTATGGGTGGGTAGATATTTACCACACATACTGCATGACAAATTCTTGTCCCTTTCTTGGGCTGTAAGTGCCAAATTTGACTTTCCTGAAATAATGTCACTTTTAGTTGTTAGAGAATCACCATCCAATGATATTTCAAAATGAGATGCCAATTTTTCATGGCCCTGTCTGCCAGAATCTACCATTGCATTCTCATGGCTATGAGTGTGTGTCAAGAATTCCCTCTTGTTATAAAAACTTCTACTACAATAAGTACAGTTGAAGTCATTTTCTGAATGTTTAGCCATATGATAGACACACATAGATCTATATTTAAACACTCTACAGCAAAATTTACAAGTTCGTGATTCTAACTTTAGATCATAGTTGTGCTGACTAAAACCGATTCCATTCTCTGAACTGTTGTTCAAATTTGGTGCAAAAGCAGAAGAATTTCTTGAAGGAGAGGCCACATGAAAATCTGATGTTACTGGATTTTCAACTACAGATGGATTTAATGTTATTTACAGATAAATGATCCGGCTCTCCATCAAAATTTTTTAAATCACATCCATTTTGGTAACTTTTACTTAAGCTACTCTTTGTGTGCACATGAACATGACGATCCAAGGCCCACTTTGTCTTGAAAGGTTTGTCACATATACTGCACCTGAATGGTTTACTCACCACAACATCAAGTTCAGGTTTACCATACACTTCTACTTCCCCTCTAGCCCAGTGTCCCCTTATATGGGATACAAAATTCCCTCGATGAGCCATTAGTTTACCACATAACTTACACTCAATCTTCATCTGTCCTGACTTTATTGTCTTGACTGACATATAGTCAAACAGTTCACTCCACTCATTTTTGCCTTTCTCACTTGTCTTGGGTTCCATGGTTGTGTCTATACCTACTTTCCTTGGATCATTCTTATTTTTATGAGACCATAAGTGTACTTTGTAATTTCCCCTATGTCTGAACTTTTTCCTACATATTTTACAACTGTACTGCTTCTCTATAGGTGATACAGAGTCTTCATTATTTTTTAGTGTTTCATCCTCACCATCATGAGACCACGAATGTAACCTGAAAGTTTCAGCATCACTGAATGTTTCCCCACAAACTTTGCACTTATACTGATTTCCTGTAGATAGTTTTAAAGACCCTTCCACCTCCCTCTCCAAAACCCTCCCAGAATGTGCTTTTCCAGAATCTGCTACATCACATGATTTATTAAAGGTCTTTCCACTTATTTCACAAGAATTAACACTTTTGTCTGAATCTAAATTTGTTCTTTCT
The DNA here is from genome assembly GCF_040412425.1 of Macrobrachium rosenbergii. Taxonomy (NCBI): domain Eukaryota; kingdom Metazoa; phylum Arthropoda; class Malacostraca; order Decapoda; family Palaemonidae; genus Macrobrachium; species Macrobrachium rosenbergii. The sequence continues at coordinate 21,448,655 of NC_089760.1, read as the reverse complement.
TTTGGACTCAAAGTGCAACTACCCAGACCTCTGAAATCTTCATCATCAACCTTCTTAACAGTCCCATGCTTCACAGTCAATTTTTCTTCCTGATGTTTATGCCTGTGCTTTTCATGACACTTTAATGTATAAGCTGTAGTAAATGTCCCATGACACAATTTACACATATAAGGCCTGTTATTCAAGTGCGTCCTTAAATGACTTTGAAGGCCACAAGATTTCTGAAACTTTAAACCACATATGGTGCAAACAAGATCGCCCAAATTTACAGTGTCCTTGTGTTGCCTCTCAACAAAAGCCTCACATTCAGTACCTGCTTTACTGAGATTTATTCTTGATCCAGTTTCTTCCTGTTCCCCAAAACTGACTGTTTCGACTAAATCATTTTTCACTGCACCTCTCTTTCTTTGACAGAATTTCTCATGCTTTTGTAACACACGACTTGATTTAAAAGTTCTGCTACAAAGTCTACAACAATATGATCTCCTATGCAAGTGTACCCTAAGATGACTACCTAAGCTACATGGTCTCTGAAATTTCAATCCACAAAATGTGCAAGGATAGAAGGCAGAATCCATCTTCACTTCACTCTCTTCGCTGTTGGTATCTGTAACCAGGCTGTCACCATTATGGCTTACTACAGGCTTCTCATGATCAATCTTGATTGTTAGCTTACTTGGGTTACTTATCAATGTCTTATTTCTATGAGTACTTTTCTTGTGCATTTCCAGTGTCACTACAGAATTAAATCTCCTACCACAAAAGTTACAACTGTAAGGCCGATCTATTGAATGCGTCCTCATATGACTTGCTAAACCACATGACTTCTGAAATTCCATACCACAAATATTACATACATTTAATTTTTCACCAGAAATCCTTTCTTTTACAATGCCTTCATCAATTTCATTCATCATATTTAAATATTCCTTAGAAGTTGGTTTATCATATGGCTTTTCTTGACCAACCAAACTGACTGGTTCTTCAATGAAAGAGCCTCTTGAAACTTTCTTCTGAAGGTGATATTTTTTGTGTTTTTTCAACTTTACTTTCGTAGAAAACACTCTCAAGCATACATTGCATTCATAGCGCATGCTTCCGTGAATCTTCATGTGTCTTGCAAAGCCTGATGGTCTCTTAAATTCCATCTTACATATGATACAATAGCATATTTTTCGTTCAGATATCAAATTTGCCTCCTCTGTTTGAACTTGGCTCAATGTTCTCTCACTTTCAGCCAGTACAGACCCAGCATACTTCTTAGAATTTGAGGCATAATTCTTGTCTTCCCCACAGACTTCATCACCGAGTGGTGTTTTTTTACTGTTTATAAACCTATCTAGAGAATTAAATTCACCTACAGATTTATCAGGGCTCAGCTGAAGATTACCATGATTCATTTGAAGATGATGTATAAAAGCAGTTTTTCCCATGTATTTATTCAAACATACATTACAAGTATATTCAACACTTGCTGACAGTGAATTCCCACTATCCCTACTGATTTCGTCTTCTAATGACATTCTGCTCAATCCTTTAGATTCTGTCCTCATGACATCATCATCGCCACAAACTTCACGATAATTTCCTCCACCAAAACTGCAATTCCCACTGGCTCCGTCCAACACATTAGGTGATTCAACTTCTGTTTTATCCATTTCCATCATAACATTCTTCATTCTATGAATCTTCTGATGTTTGTACAGTTTAGCCTTATTCTGGAAAGTAAGACTACAAATCCTACAAGTATACCGCTTGAAAAATGAATGAACCTTTTGATGAAGTACTAAACTATTCTTCCTTGTGCACTTCTTACCACACATTTGACACACATATCTTCCTTCCTCTTTATCAATATCATCATTAAGCAATTCTATATCACTGGCATATGCTCCCTCGTCATTTTTGTTGAATGCTCCATCATTCTTACTATTTTCATTATGCTTATATTCACATTCATGCTCCAGAAGTTTTATCTTATCTGAAAATGCCTGATAACAAGACCTGCAGTTGTATACCTCAGAAGATGCTTCATCTGACACTCCATAGTTTCCATTCTCAGAATTCATACTGACAGCATTAACATCACAGCTTTCTTTTCCTTCTTCAACAACTTTATCTTTTATGCTTTCTATCACAGGGAACAATCTCCCTTCCATATCAAATACTTCTTCATCTTTCCCACTTTGTTTATGTACACATTGATGTTTACGATATTTAATCCTACTTGTAAAAGAAAGATGGCAAAGCCTGCAATCATACCCTTTGTATGATAAATGCATCTTCTGGTGAAGAACGAAACTACTTATCTTTTTGCAATGCTTACCACAAATGCCACAGTGATACTTCTTGGGTTCTAAATCACTTGATTCATGAATTTCTAGCTTTTGAAAATTATTTGGACTTTGATCTCCCTCACAAGCAGTCTTACATCTAACCATCTCAGAATGCTTTTCCTTGACAGTTAATCTGTAGTTAAGGTCAACTTGCATATCCTGATCACCTACAAGGGCACTTTTTTCCCTCACTTCATCCTCTTCATTCACAATGCTTTTTTCATCATCAAATGACCAAGATGTTTCAGTAGCACTCTCCACTCCTTTTACCATTTTGGCACTATACCTGTGCTTTCTTTCATGCATGCGAAGTTTAATTCTATTAGGAAACGTTAAATCACAAAAGTTGCACTTACACCTCTGAAAAGGTTTATGATACTTCACATGAAGCACAAGACTACTTCTCTTTTTACATTTCTTACCACAAATGTCACAGACAAACTTTTCCAACTCTAACTCATGAGATTCAGGGCCCTGAGTCTTTGAACAAATAGTTCGCATATTATGTTCTCTTAATCCACTGACAGTGAGGTCTCTGTCAGTCTCAGACTCATTTAAGAGTTCAGTCGTTTTTGTATCAAATAATAAGTTTGGCTCTTTACAATCTTTTATGTGTTCACCACTAACTGAATTAAGTGTGGCACCACTGTGTTCTTTATGATGCTCATCCAACTGAATCTTTGTTATGAATGATGATTTACATATAAAGCAAGGATACCGTTCACCTGCTGCATGCATCTGCTGGTGCACTACAAGTTCACTCTTTGACCTAAATCCTTTACCACAAATATTACATGAGTGCTGGAAAATGTTGAAAAACTATCAGTAATATCTTTTCCCTGAGTTTCACTTAGAGCTGTACTTACATCAATGGTTTCTGATTGAGGTGTTTGTAGTCCTTCAACATTTCCAAAAGTATCTCCCTCACAATTAAATCTACACTCAACACCAAAACTATTTGGTAATGTCCCATATTCATGGTTATATTTTCTTTGATGTTTACGAAGTTTTATTTTACTTCCATACTTTCTATTACAAACTTCACACTTATATTTTCGATTAGCTGAATGAACTCTAACATGGAGTACATAAGAGCCTTTTGTTTTGCAAACTTTTGCACATACAGGACAAATCAAATGGACACCATCACTCTCTTTATCATCTAATTTTTTACTATCACTTAAAGCAGAAACATTCACTGTTGCCTTCCCACTCCCATTATCAAAATCAAATAGCTCTGCTCCTTCCACTGCAGTACCTTCAACTGCTTGCTCATTGTTTTCAGTGTGATTTTTCAAGTGTTCATGTAGAGATTCTTTGGAGATAAATGTCAACTGGCAAAGGTCACAAGTGAATAGTCGGTTCTTTGAATGCACAGAAGAATGCCTGACTAGGCCACTTTTTTTAATAAATTTTCTCCCACAATCCAAACAATCATAATTCATTGCCTTTGTGACATGTGTATTCATGTGATTAGCAAGATCAGAATCAAACAAAAAGTCAACCCAACAAACAGAACACCTGAACTTTTGATTCTCTCCATGCTCTGCCATATGCTTCCTAAGGTAATTCTTCTGGCTAAAATTCTCACCACAGACATTACAAATATGAAATCGTCCCTCTATGTGAGTTGACATGTGTGCTTCAAGACTGCCACGGGTTAAAAATTGCTCATTACAAATGTTACAAGTAAAACCTGAATATGAACTATCGTTTACAATGTTGTCTCTGGTAAGGGGATCAAAATTTTCACTGCTTCTAACCTCAGATCCATTGATGAATTCTTCATTGAATCCAGTTTCTTGTGCACCATTTTCTGTAATATACACAGTTACTTCTTTCATTCTACTTAAAAAAACATCATTGCTCCCTTCAATGCTGTGATCTTCCTTATTCCCACCAATTTTTGACACTTCTCCCGTAACTAATGCATAGTCTGATGATGCAGAGCATTCACTAAAACTCACTGATTCTCTAGAATATGTTTCTTCACTTCTCCTGATTCTAGAACCAGTGTCAGTCAAACAATGCTGCCCTACATTCTCCAAGACATCTATGTTTCGTATTGAAGGGTCTGTTGCAGCTAAAAGAACAGGTGTACTTGACTCATTGTTGGTTGGAATGTTATTTCTTGCATATGAAGAATAATCAACATTCATAATTTGAGAACAGTTATCATCCAGAACAGAAACATCACCTTCACAGTCACTAAGAGGATCTGAGTTTTGATTATTACCATTTGTAATGCCTTCTAGTTCATTTCCAAGCCTCCTTTCTGTATCTTCCTCATCATTACTGTCAGTTATAAAAACAGTAACATCATCAACTCTACTTAGCACAGATCCTTCATTATCATCACATGATGAGTCTAAAGCATGTGTCTTCATATGTGAAGCCAAAATGCTTGGACTGGAAAACACTAGTTTGCATACTGTGCAGTAGTGTACTCCAGAACTTGTATCTTTAGGAAAAGTTCCTTTTGAGTTTTCTGAAGTTTCATCTTGGCTACCACTTTCGCCATGTTTTCCAGCATGGCTTTCAAAATGACTTTTCAAGCACATTTGTTTTAATATAACTTTGTTGCATAGCATGCACTTGTAAATCCTGTCCCCCCTATGATGGGATAAATGATCTTCAAGCTCACCAAAATTATCAATTTGTTTACTGCATAATCTACATACACTTGCACTTATTGTTGCATGTTGCACTTGCATGTGTCTTCTACATTTACCCAGACTGTAATATTTCTTTGGACACAAAACACATCTGAAGGTCCTCTTAAACATGTGCTCCTCCATGTGATCTTCCAACTTTCTCCTTGATGAATACTCTTTCCTACACACTAAACATGTTTCCTTACTAACAACAGGAGTACTTCTTCCTGTTACCTTGCCAGATGCAACACTCCTAGGCTTCACACTACTATTAGCACTTTCTTTGTATTTATAAGTGTCGCTTGAAGACACTTCAATGGCCAAAAATTTATTTTCTGGCTTGCTAAATACCTGATTTTGGATAATCTTTCTACGGAGTTCTTCAACACATGACAAAGTACATTTCTTATTTTTCAAGTGTCGATATAAATTGGACCTATTGGAAAATAATGTTCCACAATTTTGGCATTGTATTTTCTTCTTGATAATATTTCCATGAGATTCATATGTTCCCTGATCTGACTGACTACCAAGGCAAGGCAGAGGTACTTCATGTGATTCTGAACTGGAGTATTTTTTCTCAATACTTTCAGTGTTAGCTGAAGTAACACAGGTGTTCTTTGTTAAATGGTTGTTACGTGCTTGCCTATGAATAAACCCTAGGCTACAGAAAGGGCATTTGTACTTTCTATCCTCTGTATGCTGCTTCATATGACGTTTCATAAATTGACCATGCACTAATCTGTGGCAAATGGGGCACTTGCTTGTTGCCAATCTTGGCCTTCTCACATTACAGTGCTCTACGGCAGCCTTTGCTTGGGAGATTTCTACAGTGCCTTTTTCTATTGGAGGCTTTGACTGATGGGTTCCAACAGGGACAGAGACCCCACAACCAGTCAACAATTTGTGTTTTGTCAAATTTCCTCTGAAGTTAAATCCACAACCACAACATTCACATTTGTATGGTCTTTCTTCTGTATGCATCTTTATGTGCCTCTTAACCACATTTTTATTTATATTTCTATGACAAAACTCACACTCTACAGTTTGCACTTCATATGGCTTAGCAAAATCAATGACACATTTTCCTTCATTAATAGCAATGGGTGGCATTTGACTGCAGTTATTTTCACTTTTGTGACTCAAAAGATCACTCTCCTGACAAAACATTAATCCACACAAATCACACTTAATTTTTTCATTTTCTTTTATACTGGTATGTTGCTTTAAATGAAGATCAAAAACTTCAGCTGCAAATTTTTCATGACAAAACTTGCACTCAGCCTCTGCATTTTCTATCGTTTCTGTACTATCTTTAGTTATTAGGCCTGCTCCACTGCTTTCCTGGCATGAAACAGACATACTGGTGTTTCCAAAGATTTCTTGCTGTACACTGTTTTCTTGAAGCACCACAGATGGGATAGACTCATCAGATATTCTCAAATTTTCAAGTAAAATGGGCTCTGTTACATAATCCCTCTGCTGCAGTGATGATTTGCATGTCCGCACAACATGCCTCTTGAGCGCACACTTATGGGTGAAACCTAAACCACAGGAATTGCACACAAAAGTTCTTTCCTCAGTGTGTTGTTTTAAATGTCTTGTGAGATGCTGCCTCCATACCTTTCTTTGACATAACTCACACTCTACCATCTCTCTTTTCCTGAGTCCACCCATTTTTCACATGAATCCAAAACTTATATAAAAAATAAAATCATTTTTAGTTATCTACAGTGATCATGTTGGAAAATCAACAAATTGACATCTGATACACATGGTCTTAAGAAGATATCTAAAATTTATATTTGATATGAAAAAGTTTCATGACATGATTTCCTTAACTTCTACAGGAAGCACTTACAGAGCTTAAGAATAACTGCAATGCACCAGAATTCATTTAGAAACTGTACCAAAATGCATATTGTTAATAGTAGTGTCATTTAAAATGTGATGATCACTGATGGGTCACATTTTTTAACTGCATTATATATCTTGATCTATACATATTTCTAAAACACTTCCCTTATCCTGCATTTTGGGAGATTTAACTGTGGTTTCATTATTGTTGGTATGCTGTTATTTTGAGCTAACTGTTTGCAAATAATGCTCATAAATTTTCTCACAACTGTGTGCTATGCAAATCCTAACATTTTGTTCTCTCAGAAGTACCACAAAAAGGCACTATTTACAGTACGTGTACCTGCAAGAAAGCAGAAAACACACTGTAAAGAATAAGTAAATCAACTTTTGATCTATATAACTTATACTCATTCAAAAAGAGTACATTATACCAACTTCAAACTTTCAGAGAATCATAATAAAAAACTCATAACTAAATTTTCAAAAAAATCAACTACCTAAAATAACACTTTTTGGCATGAAGATTATAGTCTTCTGAAGAGACTTTAAGGCAGTAAACACAAGTAAATTAAATAACCAAAGAGAACCTAACGAACAGTTGTATTCACTAACTTGGATTAAGCCTGAATGCAGGGCCCTAATCTTCGCATCCACTGGGTCTATGCTTCTAACTTCACGGTGTGCATCATCAGCCTGCTATCAGTCGCACAAGACTTCCGTCCCCCAAACTCATTTGCCTCATCAACTCATTCTAATCTTGCATGTGTATGCTTCGTCACCCAATGGGATTTTACTCATCCTGCTGAGAATGAACATCTCAATTAGAAAGTGAAAGATTCTGTAGTTGTATTTATAAGTTAAATTCTAATGCATTGGATGAGCTTCAAAACAAAATTAATATCATGCAACAATAAGAATAACAAACAGCCTGATTAATGAAGACCATTTCTGTCTAACCCTAACTCTGAAATACCTAAATATCCTTTTGTTGAAAACAGACTAGAATGCCAAATGCAAGTATTATCCTACCTACAAAGCTAAGCATTCAGGGAATCACTATGAACTCATGTTATCATTTGATCAAAATTGAGATTTGCATACTATATTGGTAATCTGACCCTATTCAGTGGCAAAACATCATCAAATTGTCATGCCACATCATGTACCCAAACACATAGTGATAATGCAGTCAGGATTTTTTCATAGCAGACCTACCTACTCTCATTACAAATAAGCCAAGAGATGTTGCAGCAAGTTTCAGAACAAATTCTCGGGGTTTAATGATACCCATTTATGAAATAAGTTACAAAATGTCTTTTAGGATTAAATGTCACCCATTTATGATATCACATTTAAAATGGTACTACATTGCGCCTTTTTTCTTTATATGCATGGTACTTGGTTCATTGTAATGGTAAAAGGAAAATTCCAACGTGATTTTAACTTAGGTCAAGATTTCATGCACCATGTGCCTCTTGGATCCCTTAGGGTATACTACAACACTTTTTGTACTTTTTATGCAAGAAGCCCTTATTAAAAGTAAAGGCAATTATTCTTGAACTAGCAGAGCATCCAGAATGTCCATATCGCTACTTAGTAAATTAATACTTGCAAGACCAATCCATATACCTAGAAGCAATTTGGTTTCAGTTATTACTTCTGAAAGCATAGTTCTGCTTTTTACTTTGCAAAATTTACTAATAATGTAAACTTCCACTTCACTGCATACAGGATACTTGAGAAATCAATCTACGTTAATTAAAGAGTAAGGTATACCTCCACAACTATGTGTCAGGATTCTATAATCACAAACCATTTGTTTCAGAATTTGTTTGAATTTTCATTACTTTCCTTACAACACACAGCAAACATCCCTAAAAATTACAAATACAATCTTCATAACCCTTAGCACTCCATCAATGTTTAGTGAAGTATTTCTTACATATAAAATTCCCTTAATGTCAAAGCAATGCTATAAGCCAACAGGTTTCCTTTGGCTTCCACATACACACAAACACAGACATCACTGAACATTTCAGACGGTCACAATATCCAAGTTTTATAGTTTTAAGTAAATAAACTTCCACAAGCACACTACAGTTGCAAAGCAAACTTTTACTTACTTGCACAACATATCACCATAAAACCGAGCTTCAGTACAGAACACTTGCCCAGGTTTATATTTTTAAAAAGCTACATTAAAGACAATAACTGAGTATTGCAAAACACAATATAACTTCTCAATCCTACTAGACATTTCATTCACAATCACTTATTTTACCAATTCATATTTCTTCACTAAAGAAAACTGACATAAGTTTTCATGGCGTCAATATATGTCATACAGTTGAGAAGTATATATGATTACTGTACATCACCGCAACCCTTCAACACTTTCAAATAAAAAAAAAAAAAACTTGCAAATTTAACAAAAGTTGTACAATTCTCACTGGAATGGCTTTAACATATTGACATTCGCCAGATAAAAATGCCATGCATTAACTTCAAGTCCAATTGAATTACTAATGCAACCATGCATTAACTTCAAGTCCAACTGCATTACTGATGCAATCAAGATAATTAGAAAATATGGTTCTAAATTTACAAGTACTGTACTGTACTGTACTGTACAGTAAACCATATATATAAAAGTCATCATCATCATTACTTTTATTGTCACTATTATTAATTTGGAAAACAAGGTTAAATGCTCACTAGTGGAGAAAATTTAAAATAGAAAAGAGAAGTCTTAAAAATATAATTTTTTCCTTTTACTATACAGTCGACCCCCAGTATTCATGGGGGATACGTACCACAAGCCCCTGTGAATACTGTAGCTCAAATCTGTGAATACTTGACACCCCTCTAAAAAAGCTTATACAGTAACTGCCTATTTTGATAGTTCAAACACCAAAAAAAAACCTCTAAAAATGCTTAGAACTGAGTATCTTAATAGTTTTATCACAAAAAATGCATTTACAGTAAGAAAATATGAAAATACAGTAATTAGTGAATATTTCTCAATGAAAAATACAGCAGGTAAGCGAATTTTCTACAAATAACGTGTATGTACGTTCCACAGAAAAATCTGCCAATAGATGAAGCCACGAATCCAGAACCAAAAATAGGCAGGGGCCATTGTATTCATTCCATGAGATCCCCTGATGGAAATATATATTCTTTTGTAAACAAAAATCATTTTTCATACCAACCATGTCATGAAATTATTCAAATGACAATGACAGTCTTGTCAGTGGTCCCGGGATATGCTTGGGCTCATCCCAGAACTGCAGAGAGCCAGGGGTCTCATTTTTTATATTGTCTGATCCACGACCGGCAAGAAATTAGTGATGCTGTGAGGTTGAGGTTAGCAACATAAGAAATGGATTTCTATATAAAGGAATCTGTTTTGCTTCAAAAAATTATATTTTTTCACAACTGTACAAAAAGTGCAGTGTAGCTCATTGTACGAAAAATGTGCATGAAGTGTTTTGCTCTTGAAATTCAGTTAAAAATATAAGCCGTAAAATACACAACAAAAAATGTGCATGAAGTGTTTTGCTCTTGAAATTCAGTTAAAAATATAAGCCGTAAAATACACAACAAAGTGCCAATAATATTGCTAAGGCCCTGGAACTTGCCAAACTAACTGTATCTATTATAATCCAAAAGAACAATGCCATTCTTGTCACAAAGATGCATATCAGTTATAAAAAGATCAAGAGGCCCCTTTTCAAATAAATTTGGAATTAGAATAGGAGGTAAGTAAGTATCTCTACCAAGATGACAGTGACTAAGGTTTTGTGTATGTTCAACAATCTCAAATTCTCAAATATTGCTTAGGTGACCCATATTACAAGATACCTTTATTGCAAACCTCAGATCAAGAAACAACCTGCTGTTCTATTTTTGAAAACACTGGATGAGGGCGAGTGTGAAGAAATATGCTGCTAATCTATTCACAGAGATCTCAAATCAGTAGATCTTAGATGACAGATAGGCCTACAGCAATAAACAAAAATCCTTAATAAAGAAATGAAAGGCCTCCTCTGCAAGATGTCTCCCAGGAAAAGAAGACTGTTCAAGGCAACCCAGGATCACACCACTCATGGGCTGCTTTCCAATCCAGAAGGTAATCTCAAGCTACCATGGACCTTCAGCTTATCATACCAATCTCATGATAAATAAATAGTGCTAATAATCACACAGCAATGCAAAGTATGGTGTGCATAAAAAAAAATACATCAACTTAAAATTTAAAAAATACAAGGGAATAATGGACATGTCTACATAAACTTGGCACTTCTGTCTTACGATGTACAGCATGACCAAGGAGGCCCTGCATTAGCTAACTTACAGTGTCTCTATCTAGCAGTGATCATGTAAACACACTAAGATCTTTGCTCAGTACTCACACTAATCTCCAGTCTCATAATCCACGTGTAGCATTGGTAATTAACTAACTTTTGTGTTGCCATTGCAATTAATATGCCTTCTAAGCATGGGGCCACATGTAAGCATCTGTTGATCAGGCACACATGTAGACATAAGATGATCTGGCTGTAGTTAGATCTTAATAATATAGGCAAGGGCTGAAGTTGGCATGGTTATATTATTTGTTTGGGTTGAAGAAACAAACAGCGACTGCAATATAAAAAGTGGTAAAGAAAAAATTCATGGCTTTGCCAAAAAATATAGTGCTATGCTTCCATGGAAAAACAGTTTCTGGGAAACATAAAGTTGCCCCATAGTAAGAATAAAAAGCATGCTAACACTATATATGACTGATCTGGAAGCAGCAAGATGCAGGTTAAGTAGTAATGGAGATAGGAACAATTAAAGCAGCTTAAAAATTTGCAAAGAGAATGAACATTCAACATTCTTCTGATGGATGAATGCAAAGATTCCACAAACAACATGGCAACAAAGGCAAGAAAGTGGCTGGCAAAGCAGTGAGTGCTCCTCCCCAAAAAAGAACGAGCCATTCTAAAAATGACCTATGAACTTCATACAAAATGAAGGCTGGGTATTAAGAAAAACCTATACAGTAAGGTAAACGTGGAGTTCATTGGATGAATAAAACTAAAAAAACAACTTTCTGCATTACACTTTGCCAATGCAGAAGTCTCCCATCATCTCAAACCCGTTTGTTTGCAGTGCCAGACAATACACACACAGCAATTATTGCCAGTACATTAACAACTTGTCAGGAAAGGCATGGTTCATCGACCATAGAATTGCAGATGTTCTCCAATGCTTTTCTAAGAGGATATTATAAAAATTCATCTTAATTGTGCCAGGGTCATTATCCTTTAGGATAACTGATCATCCCACCCTCCAGAAGAGGAACTCTTGACATAAGGACAGTAGAATTTGGTGAAAGTTTTTAATGAAATACACTAAGTTCTATCTTCAGCCTATGGGTCATGTCACGATTTAAGCTGTAAAAAGGCTTTATCAGACGAATTCATCTATGAGACGATGTTAACACCAAAGGGTGAAAGGGATGGGGAGGAAGATGCCAAGCCAAGACTTGGAACTCCCTCAAGCAGGAAATACTGGCCAACACCTGGAAGGAGCTTTTGGAAAACATCAGTGATACGTAAGACTTAGTTGGATTCATGTGAAGGAGACCCAGATTAGCAGATGCTGTTGCAGGATGGAGTATTTTGGCAAATGACAGAGCCTGAAGAAGCCTAACAAGATACTTGAATTAGCCACCAATTGAGCCAAATATGATACAGTGCTAGTGATCAAGACTTATTAAATACCAAGGCTATATGCAAGAATTAAGGAACCTTTTCTATCAGTAGCAGTTGCGAGGCAAAAGTCAAACTAGTTGATCCAAGGTATTTGCGGCGGCTAGGGGCCACAACCACCCATGAAAAGCAAAAATCTGTGTACAGTTGTTAAACCCCTCTAAAAATGCTTACAACTGTCTATGTTAATAGTTTAAACACCAAATATACCTTAAACTATAACACTTATAACCGCCTATTTTAATAGTTTAAACACCAAATATACCTTAAACTATCATCTTACACCAAATATACCTTAAAACATCATCCTAAAACACTTTAATATCATTTCAAAGTCATCTTACAGCATCACCTTTAAAAATATATGGCTTAAAGCTTCATGTGAAAACTAATCAAGTTCCCCTACATTCATGCACAGCCATTTTCTCCCATACAGTATTCAAGCTGTCCTGTTTTCTTTTTAAAGTAGATAAGGGAAACATTGGGAATTCAAGAGTAGACTTAAGTAATATACCTAAAGTGAAACATTAGCAAAAGGCAAAATTAGGAAAGGATGAGATCCAGGGAAGAATAGGACTGGAAGCTTTACTTGACATGAAGTGTAGATGAGAGTTCGTACACACCTCCCTACATATGGATCCAGGACATTTCCACCGACATTTCACCCAATGGCTTTCAGAATCTTTCACCTCTACACTCCCCAACAGGAAGGTACACTTAGGTGGTACTTAAGATACTTTGCAGCATCCTTTCAGCCCCAGGTACCTGCTTTATGTCTTTTACTTCTTACACATTTCCCTTGGTCTTATCTTACTTGGCTGTCCAACTTCTTAAAACCACCTAGCAGTAATTCCAGTTCTCATTTAAGAACATACCAGTAAGCCAAGCCCTTTAAATGTCTAGAAATATGAAACAGCTCTCTTATTAAATTAATTTTTTACAAACACAATACAGTGATCCATCAATTATCCAGATCACCATTATCCCACACTCCACATTGTTCGACACACCCAGGACCAAGACCCCAAAGATAAGATATATGTAAATTTTAAAAAAATTTTAAAATCTGCAGCCTCAAGAAGACATTGGTTACACTGCCTACACTCAGACTGCCTGAGAAAGGGTTTTGGGGGGTGGGGGAGACCTCAAGAAGTTCCCATGGTGGAGGGGGGGGGCAGGTTTCAGATGGATCGGTGCCACTGGAGAGGAGGGACAGTAAGTCTCTGTAGAGGAACCTAAGAAGGGGTTGTATTGGAGGGTGCGTGGAGCTGGAGAGCAGTTTCTCTGGCTGGGAAGGGGAAGGGATGCAGTGCTGGATGGATGAAGAAGGCTAGGTAGACCTGACTTGATAAAAGCTTGTTTGGTTTCATGTTTCTATGTTTATGATACAGTAATTCACATTTTATTAAAGGATATGCACAGTAAGGATATGTACAGTACTGAGATAGGGTAGAGAGAGAGAGAGAGAGAGAGAGAGAGAGAGAGAGAGAGAGAGAGAGAGAGAGAGAGAGAGAACAATAACCAAGGGATGTTTACATCGAAGACTAACTACGGAAATACACACATTCCTTCACTTTTTTATTTATAATTAATGCTACATTATTTGCATTTACATTTTCACTGTATTTTCTCATTTCTTATTTTTTTAAACTAAAAGATAAATGCAATCATCTGTGTAGGCTGAGAGAGAGAGAGAGAGAGAGAGAGAGAGAGAGAGAGAGAGAGAGAGAGAGAGAGAGAGAGAGAGAGAGAGAGAGAGAGAGAGAGAGAGCTGGGGAATGTTTACATCAAAGCCTAAGCCCAGTAACACCCACATACTTCACTTTTTTATTATATTTTATACTACAGTATTAGTGTTTATTTTTTATTGTATTTTCTAATTTTCTATTTTTCAAACCAAAAGATATACAGGCAGTCCCCGGTTTACAACGGGTCTGGCTTACGACGTTCCGAGGTTACGACACTTTTCAAATATATTCATCAGAAATTATTTCCCGGTTTACGACGCATGTTCCAGGGTTATGACGTGTCGTACGCTGATCCGACGGAAGAAATATGGCTCCAAAACGACAGGATAATCAAAATTTGGAGTTTTTTTTCATGAAAATCTCAATAAAAATGCAGTTTACATCGTTTTCATTACACCCAAAGCATTAAAAGTAAGGTTTTCTTAAGATTTTTTATGATTTTCGACGATTTTTCAGTTTACGACGATTTTCGGTTTATGACGCGGCGTAAAAATGGAACCCCCGTCGTAAACCGGGGACTGCCTGTACACAATTGAGAGAGAGAGAGAGAGAGAGAGAGAGAGAGAGAGAGAGAGAGAGAGAGAGAGAGAGAGAGAGAGCAGCTGAGGTGAACTATCAACGGTGATGAAATATTCTCGTGTACTGTTATGATATAAGGCATCAAGGAGGAGAATGTAAAAATACCACTCATGGCCAAAAATCGTTTTATTGTATAAAAACGTCATTCAATACCTATATTTTCATGTCCTGGTCAGCATTTGTAAATGTGCCAGCTCTAACCCTAGTCACTTCTGCCTCAAACACAAGGGTAAAATTCCAACGCAGCGCAACGTGGTCATGTCCTGGGTCACTTTAGTGGGAGGCCGCCGCTAAACTACTACGGAGCAGGTGTGACATATGGATGGTTTGTTTTTTACCTTATGAATAATATTCTTCCTCTTGTTTCTATACTACATTAAAATTCTTAACAATCACAATAAACATTATAATAGTAATTTAAATAAAAAGAAGCAATCAATAATAAAGAAAACTAGAAGAAATTTCCATATCCTAGAAAACGTGTACTCTACATTTTTCTATTTAGAGAATTTTTTTCGGCAAAATTAGCTGGAAGTACTCTCTTTACAACTGTCATAATAAATAAAGTACAGTACAGGCAGTCCCCGGTTATCGGTGGGGGTTCTGCAATTGACCCAGCATCTCAGTTCACGGCTATCTCTCGGTTGTGCGTGTTTTGTGTAGGGTACTACGGACCAAGCACGTTTTTTTGAATCATCCCTTAAGATGCCTTCTAAACGCCCTGCTCCTTCTAAGGCTTCTGGTAAAGAGCCTAAGCGCCAGAGGAAGATCACGACACTCACGGAGAAGGCATACATTACTGTAATGTTAAATGAAGCAAAAGTCACAGAGAAGTAGCAGCTTGTTATGTCATGACTTCAAGTGCAATAGCCTTCATGAGAAGCAATATGAAGACAGTAGAAACCTTGCGATGGCCTTTATTGGAGAAGACCTCCCCGCCCCCTTTATCCCACCGACGGACCGTGACTTTAAAGGATTTTCATGGTCTGTACAAATTTCTTAAGAAAACCAAGCAGCAGCAGACAATGATAAAGGCATGGGATGATAATAAAGAAAGGGTCCCAAATGTGAATAACATTAATGAGATGCAGGCCTACCATACCACCACGCCGCCTCCCGAAACCCTGATGAAGCACCTCCTGAAGAAGGTGAAGAAATGCCCTCAGAGGAGGTGTAACTCCTCTACTTTGAAAGTCATATCTTCATCATCATTCATCGGACTGCACAGCTAATTCATCATCATCATCTATAATAAACATTCATCACCGCTGAGTACCCGTATGACTTAATCTTATTATTATTATGTATTATTATTACAGGTAGTAACCAGTGTAGAGAGAGAGAGAGAGAGAGAGAGAGGTGTATTACCTTCACTACACATTCACTACACATTTTTAAAACACTATGAACACACACACAGTATCTTTTTTGAGAGAGAGAGAGAGAGAGAGAGAGAGAGAGAGAGAGAGAGAGAGAGAGAGAGAGAGAGAGAGAGAGAGAGAGAGAGAGAGAGAGAGATTATCTCCTTACAATATCAAAAGATTGAAACCATGAGCTTCTGAGGGCAACACTTCCCCTCTGGGGAAACAAGGTAGATACTGTAATTGCTTTCTGCACCAAGTTTTCAGTTATAAGCGTGATGGTTATTGTTTACAAGCACACATAGTTTACACCTGCAAATGAAAAAACCTGTAGCCTACCAAACTATGTGTCGAATACGAGAGAAAAAGGGATTGCTTTTTTTGTTAAGTATATTTATGGAATTTATTGTTACAATTATGTGAAAATAAAGTATATAATTAATTTTTGCATACAGTTTTCAGTTTTACTTGTGATGGTTGTTGTTTACAAGAATAACAAAGTGACAACGTTAGGTGAGGAAGGGTAGGGAGTTGCCCTTGCACACCCCTAGATTTTTTTACTCTCCATTATCCAGATTTCCACATTATCAGACAAGCCCTTAGCTCTATTAATCCAGATAACTGAGGGATTACTGTAATTATAATTGACCTCTACAACTGAAGAAACTAAATTTATAAGATCATACTCCTGGAAAGACATTATTTCAAGAAAAGTCATTCAGCACCTACCTAAGTCAGGACATTTTCTCTTCTGAAACACAACATAATCAGTATAATAAAAACTTAAGCAATGATGGAAAATTTAATATACTGTAGCTTGAAAGTTACATGTATAAAAAAAAAAATTCTACTCAAGTTCATTTAAGAACCACCTTGGCAAAAATGACAACATGAAGATAGGGATATTACAGGTATGTAGCATCAAATGTTAACATTTACCTGTCCAAGTGAATTCATGCAAGTCATACCACAGAACAGGCAAAGAAACAAAATAGAAATCATGCTGAAATGCTAGATAAATGACTAAAGATGCCAGACAGCATGAACACAATGAAAAATTTAAATGAAAAATTATACAAAATGGACCTAACTTGACAACACATGCAAACTTGTCCAGCAAACCTCGAGACTTCATATAAAGAGGAGAGTAAGTCAGGGTCTTAATCCACATGGGTATTTCTCATATATCTGTAGGTAAAATGATGTCATCTTTTGTAAATTCCTGGTTACTCTGTCTCACTGGCTCTAGTAAGACAATAATTTGTACTTTCTCTAGTAAGACCAAAATTTGTACTTTAGTATAAATACAGTATGCACATACACAGAATAGATTGCTGTATGAAAGAATGAGTTTGTATGGTGGAATGTAGCAAACAAATGATATAATTAAGAACATTATCAAATTATTCACACTAAATGACTTGTATACACTTCAAAAGTGGCAAACATGGCTTCTGACAACATCTCTTGGAAAATACACTTACTACCATACCTGGTTTACTGGAGTGCCATTCTTTGATGTGACTTATGTCCCCATATCTAATTCATGCTGGTCTCTCTCAGACTAAACTGTGGCAGTCCAAAGTGGTCAGTACCTGTGAAAATAAAACTAAGCTGTATATAAACTAAGTTCCACTAGAACAGGATCTTCCATGCAATTATCTGCCAGTTCATTTTTACCTGAAGCATTTCATTACTCAAAAATTGCATAGAACTTCATATTGAACAGAAAAACAATTTAATACCTTTAGCCAAGGGCCTTGGATCCTGTATTCACAGGGATGCATACCACAATCCCCCACAAATGGTTTAAATCCACGAACAGTTAACACCCCCCTCTAAAAACATTCATAACTACCTATCTTGAAAGTTTCAAATATCAAATGTATACCTTAAACTAGCATCCTACATCAAATATACCTTAAACTATTATCCTATTACTGTATTAATCTTGAACATTTACCCTTAAAAATATATACAGTATATATAAATACTTCTGACGACCCTTCCAGCCAATAAGAGAGAGAGAGAGAGAGAGAGAGAGAGAGAGAGAGAGAGAGAGAGAGAGAGAGAGAGAGAGAGAGAGAATCTTTCTATCAACCACTCCCCCTTTCTATCTATCTATCTCTCCATCTCTCACATTCTGAGAATCATTTGAGAGAGAGAGAGAGAGAGAGAGAGAGAGAGAGAGAGAGAGAGAGAGAGAGAGAGAGAGAGAGAATTTTTCAGTATCCTTCATAGCTATTTTATTTGACCGCCAAGTGGGCAACATTTTCTACCCTCCACGGTCAATAAGTCAAGATAAATTGACAGATTACATTCCCCCATTGCTCCAAGCTTCGGAGAAGACTGGGAATCGATATATTTTCTTTTAAAAGTTTACAAAATTTACTGTAGAAATGCATAAATATGTTATTTTCATAATAAAATTAAATTTCATATATAATTACCAAGTAATTACATAGCTACACTTTCCTACTTGCGCAGCAGTTAAAAAATTTAAAAGTTCGCAGTAGCAATTCATTTGTTTATACCTATTGTTCCCTCTATCACGGAACAATAGGTACAATGTAACAGCAATAGTCACTTCTTTTATGCTTAACATCCATCAGAGGGGAGGAGGGTGGGCTCTGATCTTGTAATTACTTGGTAAGTATATATGAAACTTCTATTTTATTATGAAAATAACATTTTCATACGTGTAACTTACCAAGTAATTACATAGCTGAATCCCACATTGATAGGTGATGGGATAAATGGACATATTTTGTTCCAAAAACGATCAGATATGACGATGAATTTGCAACATAAAAATCTGCTAGCATTAATAAAATGCTTGTTGTAACCTTACCTAGTAAGAGAGCTGCAGAGATGATTACTGCCTTGGTCTGTGTTCATCTTGACCTGTAGCGACTTAGCAGAATGGGAGTGATAAGTCCCTACTTTTGAGAGGAGCTTTAGAGTGAAGGAGCCTTCCGAACATCCATAAAGCAATACAGAAAAAACTGCCCTTGCCCTTGGTGCAGTACCAACCAATAAAAATAGCTACCCACACCAACAACAACAATAAGGGTTAAAAAACCATCATACCACTACCACAGACTTGTGGGCACTCAGGGTACAAGTACCCCCTGGCTCCCCAAAAGAAATTGACACCCAAAAAATTCAAGGCTTTCTCCCCCAATACCAAGCCAGCCACCAATAACGGACCTAAGGTACTGCAATTTTCATATGTCATTTAAATTTCCTTAAGATAGTGTGAGGCAAAAATGGAATTGCATTTCCAGTATGTTGACTGGAGGATAGTCGAAAGCGACATACTATGCCTAAAGGCATAAGAAGTGGCAACAGCTCTAATATCGTGCGCTCTCACCTAGGAAGGTAGGACATCATTTTCTATTTGAGTGTGCGCCTCAATGATAAGACTTCTGAGAAAAAATAAAAGGGCATTCTTAAGACAAAGATTTTGATGGGTTCTTGACGGAACACCTGACGTTACTGGCAGGACCTCCAATTCTCTTCCTCTCTAAGTAATACCTCAGTGCCCTCACTGGGCAAAGGACCCTTTCCTCCTCCTCTGGTCCTAGAATGTCCATAAGGCTTTTAATAGAGAACATGCATGGCTAGGGATTAGACAGGGACTCGTTCTAAACCAGGAAGCCAAGTATGAAGGTGCAGACAGCATCTCCCTTCGAGAAACCTATGCACTTGTCTTTAGCCTGCAACTTGCTCACTCTTTTGGCAGTGGCCAAGGCTACAAGAAAAAGAGTCTTCTTGGTTAAATTCTTGAATGAAATGGTACGGAGAGGCTCAAAGGCAGGACCTGTTAACCATTTAAGCACTACATCCAGGTTCCATGACACGGAGTTGTCCTTTACCTGTTTATAAGTCTCGAAAGATTTATTCAGATCCATCAGGACTGGAGGCTAAGTCCACTCCTCTATGCTTGAAGACTGATCCCAGCATAGCCCTACAGCCCCTAATAGTCGACAGAGAGAGAGAGTCCCTTGGAGGCCCTGAGAAAGAGAAGAAAGTCTGCTATTTGGCTTACAATGGTTTTAGCAGGTAAGATATTATTACTGCTGCACCACCTGCAGAAGATAGCCCACTTGGCCTGGTAGACTTGGCTGGTAGACTTACATCTACATCTAGAAACAGCTTCCACAGCTTTCTTTGAAAAACCTTTTGCTCTGACGAGTCTCCGGATAGTCTGAAGCCTGTCAGAGCTAGAGCGGATAGTCCTTGATGGAACTTCCAAAGATGAGGCTGTCCTGAGAAGATGTGAACTTTGAGGCAGTAACCTTGGGAAACCCACAAGAAGTTTGAGAAGGTCCAGGAACCATTCTTTGAGAGGCCAAAAGGGCGCTATCAGGATCATCGATACGTTGCTGTGACTCTTCAACTTGTTGAGAACACCCCCCCGCACTATGTTGAATAGGGTGATCTGAAACATGGAAGTGTCTGGCTGTGTCTTTCTGTTCCAGTTGGCCTTCAGGTAAAACTGGAGAACTCTCATATGAAGTCTGCCTAGTCTGACAAACATTTCTATGGATGCCAGAGTCCCCAGTAGGCTCATCCACTGTCGAGCGAGCAAGACGACAGGGCTAGAAAACTCGTGACCGTCTGAAGATATCTGGAAATTCTATTGGAAGACGGAAAAGCCCGAAAAACCCGAGAGTTCAGAGTCACCCCCAAATGGAGGATTTCTTGTAACAGGGTGAACTGGGACTTCGGAAGATTGATAAGAGGGCTCAGCTCCTGGGGAAGATGAAGAATCTTGTGTAAGTCCTTCATGCACTTGTCCTTTGACAGGAATCAGAGCAGCCACTCACCTAGGTAAAGACTGACACTGATCCCTACCAAGTGGAGCCATTTTGAGAGAGGAGCGACAACTTGAGTGAATACTTGAGGGGCCATACAAAGGCTGAAGCAAAGGGCCCAAAACTGGTACACCTTGTCCTGGAAGATGAACCTTAGATATTTCCTGGAAACTGGATGGATAGGAATGTGGAAGCATGCGTCCTGCATGTCTAAGGTTATCATCCAATCGCCCTGATGAATGGAAGAAAGGACTGAATGGCTTGTATCCATTCTGAATTTTGTCTCCCAGACAAAATGATTGAAGGTGCTTACATCGAGGACTGGTCTCCAACCCCCCAATGTTTTCAGTACCACAAACAGACGGTTGTAAAACCCCTCCGTGCTGGTGTTCTTGACTTCCTCTAATGCCCTTTTCTGGATGAGAGAGGAAACTTCCTCCAAGGGCCAAATGTCTCTCGGAGCTTACCGAGTACGCTGCCAATGTGATGGGAGAAGTGGCTAATGGGAGGCTCTCCAGAATGGGATGACGTAGCCCTCCTTCAAAACTTTGATGATCCAAAGCTCTGCTCCTCTTATCAGCCACTCTCCCAATAATACAGAAGTCTAGCTCCTACATGTACATAAAGGACTTCCTTCCACTTTTTTGGTACTGGCTTGGAAGAGCCCTTCTTAATAGACTTATACGTAAACCGGACATTTGTACAGGTCCTGAATGGTACTCTAAATCTACCTCCACAAACGGTCTGTTGCTGGAGGGATGAGGCAGTCCTGGTTTGAAAAGCAGTCGAATCCATGGAACACCTAGACGACTGGGCCAAGTCGTCTTGCATAGATTTCTTCTGCACATCTGACCCAATTCCCTTCACTGTCTTGAGGAAAAGATGATTCTGGTCTAGGGGTGAAAACAACAGGGCTGACTTCTGAGTCTGGGTAACTCCCTTGGAAGTAAAGGAGCACCAGAGCTCCCTTCTTCAGTACTCCGAAGGTGACAAGAGGGAAAAACTCTAGAGAGCCATCTCTAATGGCTTTGTTGGCACAGGACAGAGCACCGAGCCAGTCGGAGGCAATATTTCTACTAGGTGCTGGTGGTCCTTGATTTTCTTGGCCCGTGCACCCACCATCCAATCCAGAAAACTAAGTACTTCGAAGCCCTTAAAAATGTCCTTGACTAGATGTTCTAGTTCTGCACAGGAAAACATGATCTTCGCCAACAAGAATGCAGAACAGCAAGAAGAGTTGATGAGACCAGAGAAGTTCCCTTAGGAGGAGGCAGCAACTACCACAGAGGGAGCTTCACCAGTCATGTAAGACAAGTACCTCCTGCGGACCAAATGGGAGGGAGGAAAAGCGACAGACGCTTTGCCCTGCTCCCTTTTGGCTGAAAGCCAGTCTCCCCTCTCCTTGAAGGAGATGACGCTGGAGGTCTAACTGGAGGAGGCGAAGGAGACTACAGCCTCTGAGCAGACGAAAGAGGCAATGGGCGCCTGGGAGCATGCACTTGGTGTTCAGAAGCGGGCACTGGGTTCTCAGGAGCTGGCGCCGGGCGCTTGGGATGTGGCACCAAACATTTGGAAGTAAACGTCAAGCGCTCAAGAGTTGTCGCTGGGCGCTTGGGAGCCAAGGGACAGAAGGTCCACAGCATAACTACAAGAAAGCTGGGGACTGCTAAGACTGCTTATACCGCTTAATAGGTAGCGGATCTGAACAGCGACCAAGTTTCTTGAAAGTGCGCTTAAGCGGTCGGGAAGAGTCCAGGTACAGTTTGTGGCACCTCCTGCCCACGCCGAAGTCGTCGGAAGAACTTGAGGAAAACTGATGGACACCCAATGACACGCCTTTGTAATGGATGTCTACCAGCACCTGGGACTGTAAAACAGGAGCAGCTGAGGGGGAGACTACCCATGGGTAAATCCCAACGACCTCCCTTGGACTTTCAGTATGTTTTCTCTCAGGTTTAGGGAAGCAGAACAGGGGCTCTGGTTAGGAGAACTGGCATTCGGATAGCCACCTCCTCCACTGGCACTGCATTATCACTTATCACTTTATCAGAAAACAAATTTTCCATTATCATTCTCTGGGAAGCTCCTAATTCTGCAACTGTACTTACAACTAGGTTAATTTTCTTATCAAATCCAGATTCGAGACTGGTGATGGTATCGGGATTGGAAGCAAGGGAGCCAGGCACAGGAGTAGGAGGTTGTTCAGCAGACTAACCTCTAAACTAGGTTTAGGCATAGCTTCTACACTATGAGATTGTTTCTTAGCTTTAGAAGCTGCTTTCCTCTTCCTATCTCTCTCTAATTTGTCTAAGTATGACTTAAGAATCTTCCACTGTTTATTATCCCATGCTGAGCATTCATTGCAGGTCTTTTTAGTGCTACAGTCTTGCCCCTACAGATTGAATGGGGATCATAACAAGCTTTAGTAAACCTAGTCTTACAGCCTTCACTGCAATAGCGAATACTCGAACTGCTAGAGTCTGACATAATTCAGAAAATACTAGGAGAACTAACCAAAATTATGATAATAAACTGCTGTGCAACCAAAACAAAGTAATTGTAGTTCACCAAATGCAAAATAACGAATGGAAAATTTTAAAAAGCTGCTGCAAATGGTGCCAATGTTTACAGCGAAGCTGGCAGAAACAAATTGAGCTTACCTGCCAGATTGTTTTCTGTGTTCCACGATAGTGGGCGGGGGCTGTCAACGAGACAAAAACAGAAGCAGCGCTACCGTGCATTTTAAAAAAGTTGCTCTGCGAGTTAGAAACGTTAGCTATGTAATTACTTGGCAAGTTACTTATAAGAAAAGGAAGTTTCATAGTAAATAATTCAATGGAACTCATTCCAGAGGCACAAAAGAATCAGCAGATAAAATTTAGGCCTGCTTCTAAATTCCAGAGAGACTGATACTTAGTTGAAGGGGCTTCAAATCTCAACTGATCTCAACACTTTAAGGTGCTGATCAACAGCCAGATCTAATAGCAAATGATGCAATGTAGAGGAAAGTATGCAACGATAACCTTGAAAGTAGACAATGAAAAAGTCTTATTTTATGTATGAAAGCAGAGAAACTTTGATGTCTACAAGGCGCCAGGTGCTGAAAATCTCTCTAGAACGGCACCCTGAGCAATACACAAACCACTGCTTTTGGCACAAGGCCATGGTTGTTCTTCACTTGATTAAGGATAGAACCCATGATACCTCTGAAAATGACATTTTTATAGTAAAATAAAGTTTTATTTATACTTACCAAGTAACTACATAGCTAATACGTTTCATTTATCGGCAGCTTAAATTTGAAAATTCAACATTGCGTTCCAATATTTTGGTGTAGGTAACTCGCCCTGCCCACTTTTGGGGAAGTATAGGTACAACACTACTAACGAGCCCAATTCGTTTATGCCCTGATCATGTAGTTACTTGGTAAGTATGTATAAAAATTTATTTTATTATAAAAATGTCATTTTTATATAAGTAACTTATCAAGTACTGTGACTACATAGCTGAATCCCACATTGACAGGAGGTGAGATGGGTGGGCATGTACCACTTAAACAAACACTCAAGAATGAAGATGAATTTTTAAAATAGTAAGTAGTTAACACTGAGAATGTTAGTTGTAACCTACCAGGCGAGAGAGCTCCAGCAGGAAAAGACTGCCTCTGATGCGGCTCATCTCAACCATAGTGGCGTGGCAGTGAAGCCAGAGGCAGCTCTACATGACTGGGGCTTTACAGCCAAGGAGTACTCCAATGGCTGCCAAAGCATACAAAACACAAAAGCCCTTGCCCTGGGCGCAGTACCAAACCAAGACCATAAAACACAAGTTACACATACACCACAAAATAGCTCAGTTACCATCACCCATTCATAACACGACACAACGAATGATGGGTGCTCCAGGTACTCAGTAACCTCCAACTTCCCAAAACTCAACAACCTAATTCAAGGCGGGTAGACAGAGGAGTGTAAGGGTAACCCCTACTCTTCCTCCCCCAATACCATGCCAGCTACTGATAATAGGCCAAGGGTACTGCAGTTCTCGTAAACAGTTTCGATGTCACGTACATAATAATTTGCAAAACACGATTTGCACCTCCAGAAAGTGGATTGTAAAATAGAAGATAGGGATAAATTAAATTCCACTTGAAGGAAATCGAAGTCACTACTGCCCCAATTTCGTGGGCTTTAACCTTGCAAATTGGCAAGTCTTTCTCTTGAATCTTCATATGAGACTCTGAAATCACGTCCCTCAAGGAGAACGCTAATGCCTTCTTGGATAA
This sequence comes from Macrobrachium rosenbergii, assembly GCF_040412425.1. NCBI lineage: Eukaryota > Metazoa > Arthropoda > Malacostraca > Decapoda > Palaemonidae > Macrobrachium > Macrobrachium rosenbergii. Next base: position 21,423,253 of record NC_089760.1, on the reverse strand, counting down.
AGGATGGGTTGGATCCTTAACTGAACACCAGAGGTTAGGGGACGCGCCTCTGATATTCTTAGTTCTCTGTAAATACTTCAGTGCTCTTACTGGACAAAGAGTTCTCTCTTGGTCCGTGGGACCTCGAATGCCCGTTAAACCTTTGATTGTGAGTATGGGGACAGGGAAAGGACAGCGTTTCATTCTTCACTAAGAACCCCAAAGTAAAGGAACAGATTGCGTCTCCTTGTGTGAATCCTACTTTCTTGCTCAGAGCCTGTAACTCACTAATTCTCTTGGCTGTAGCTAGAGCGACTAGTAGTAGTTTTTCTTGTAAGATCCCTGAGGAATGTGTCTTGAAGAGGTTCAAAAGGTGGACCTGAGAGCCATTTTAAAACTACATCTAGATTCCAGGATTGATAAGGTCACCGATGTCTTTATCTGTTGATAGACCCAAACCTCTATGTCTGAATATGGAGTTGAGCATCGCTCTGTAGCCTTTGATCGTGGATGTACCCAATCCTCGGGAAGAACTTAAAAATAGCAAGAAATCTGCTATTTGCACTACAGAGGTCGACGAAGATGATACCTTGTCTCTTCTGCACCAGCTGCGGAATATTGTCCATTTAGTCTAGTAGACGTTGGAGGAGGACTGACGTCTACATCTCGCAATTGCTTCCGTAGCTGATCTCAAAAAGCTTTTTGCTCTGACAAGCTTCCTGACAGTCTGAAGCCAGTCAGAGCGAGAGTGGATAGTCCTAGACGGAACCGATGAAAATGCGGTTGCTCGAGTAGATTTTGTTGCTGTGGGAGTAATCTTGGAAAGTCTACTAGGAGATTGAAGAGATCTGGAAACCACTCTTTCTGTGGCCAGAAGGGAGCTACCAGGGTCATTGACACGTCATGAAGGATGAATTTGTTGATTACGTCTCCCACCATACTGAATGGTGGGAAGGCATATGCATCCAGGTTTGACCAGTCCTGGAGCATCGCATCCGTTTCCCACGCGAGGGTCCGGGGCTGGAGAGCAATACAGTACAAAGGAAGTCGGTGATTCCTCGATGTTGCAAATAGATCTATCAACGGCTTTCCCCACCGTTTCCACAGGTCAGTGCATACCTGCGGATTCAGTGTCCATTCCGTGGGTAGGACCTGTTTGCAAGAACTTAATTCATCTGCTATGACACTGAGTTTGCCCTGTATAAAGCAAGTAACAATTTTGCGCCCAAATAAGATCCTTGGTTGCCTGATACAGTGAGAAGGAGTGGGTCCCTACCTGATTCCTTATGTAGGCCAGAGCTGACCTATTGTCCGAGTGGACTATGACTGGATTTGTGAGTCACTGTACAGAAATGTTGAAGGGTTAAGTGTATTGCCTTTAGCTCCTTCATGATGATATGGAGCTCTCTCTCAGGAAGTGACCATGTCCCTGACACTTCATTGTTTTCTAGGAGGGCCGCCCAACCCAGATCTGATGCGTCTGAGTATAATGTGAGGTTGGGTTTCAGAGGGTGAAGTGATTTCCCTTCTGCAAACCTTCCTGTTACAAGCCACCACCGAAGGTCCTCTTTGACCCACGGGGTGACTAGGAAAACAAACGAGTCCAGAAGAAACTTCCTCTGCCAACTGGCCTTTAGAAAGAACTGTAGCACTCTCGTGTGAAGTCTCCCTAAAGGAACGAACTTTTCTATGGATGAAGAGTTCCCAGTAGACTCATCCATTCATTGGCTGATTATGACAGGAGAGAGAGGAATTTCTGAACTGTCTCAATGCAGTCTTTTATTCTCTTGTCAGACAGAAAAGCCTGAAAATCCCGAGAGTTGATCTTCATTCCCAAATAAAGAATTGATAAACTCGGGACTAACTGGGATCTGTCTGGGTTTATCAGTAGACCCCATTCTTGGGCTAACACAAGAGTCTTCTTTAGGTCCTCCATGCAACTTGATTCCTGGGGGTGTTAGGAGCCAGTCGTCTAAATAGAGACAAATGTTGATCCCCATGAGATGTAGCCATTTTGCCAATGGGGTGAGGACACGAGTGTAGAAAGTCCGAAGCACAGCGCTCGAAACTGGAAGACCTTGTCATGGAACACAAACCATAAATATTTCTTAGCCTCTGGGTGGACTGGAACATGGAAATATGTGTCCTGCATGTCTATGGTTGCCATCCAATCCCCTTGACGGATGGAAGACAGAATTGAGTGGGTTGTTTCCATTTTGAATTTCACTGTCTGGATATAGAAATTCAGGGCGCTGACATCCAGGACAGGTCTCCAACCTCCCGATGATTTTGAGATGACAAATAGGCAGTTGCAGAACCCCGGAGTGTTGACATCGACTATTTCTATGACTCTCTTGGTGAGAAGAGCCGATACTTCTTGTGATAGGGCCAAATACCTCTCTGAGTCTAAAGAGTAAGCCGCCAAGTTGATAGGAGAGGACACTAAGGAAGGTTTCTCCCTGAATGAGATGGAACATCCAACTCTGATCACCTCTAACACCCAACGTTCAACATCTCTGCCCTTCCACTTGGTCCAAAATTGTATAAGCCTGGCCCCCACTGGTACACGGAGGATAGTATCCTCACTTGCGAGAAGGAGGTTTGCTTGCCTACTTCTTGATTGGTCGAATGGACCTTGAATACGCTCGGGAACGAGGCTGGAATCTTGTGTACCTCTACCACCTCGAAATGCTTGCTATAGAGGGGAAACCGTTCTAGGTGCAAACGAAGCGGAAGATGAGGAACGCCCAGACTCCTTCGGACATTTGGAGGACTGGGCCAGCAAGTCTTGCATGGATTTCTTTTGTAGTTCCGCTGCGATATGTTCTACTGTAGCGCTGGAAAAGAGGCCATGTTGATTTAAAGGTGCAAAAAGAAGTGCGGATCTCTGGGAGGGAGTGACCCCTTTGGAAGTGAAGGAACACCAATGCTCTCGATTCCTAAGTACTCCCACTGCAAACGAGGCTGCCAGCTCCTGGGATCCATCCCTGATCGCTTTATCCGCGCATGAGAGCACTCCCAGCCAGTCTGTGGCGAAGTTATCATGGAGAGCAGCGCAATCTTCTATTTTCCTCGCTAAGGCGCCGACAGTCCAGTCAAGAAAACTTTAGATCTCAAAGACCTTAAAGATGTCCTTAGTCAAATGTTCGAGTTCTGAAATGGTATATAAGATCTTGGATGAGGAAAAGGCAGATCTCCATGACGAGTCAATTAAACTGGAGAAATCCTCATAGGAGGAGGCAGTAACTCCTAATGATGGCACTTCCCCAGTCACATAGGATAAGTATCTCCCCTTGGATAAGCGAGGAGGAGGAGTGCAGAATACCAGTTTCCCCATATTCCTCTTTTCTGTCAACCAGCTCTCAATGCTTGACTTTCTTTGACAACAACGAAAGCACCATCTTAGGCAGCCTAGAAGCTTCCAAAGGCTGTCTCATCATAAAGGAGGGACCCAAAGAAGAGGGAACCGCTGGGGGAAAAGAAGTCCGGGAAGCAAAACAAAAATTATTTCAAAAGAGAAGGGTAGGCTGAAGCAGGCTGATCCTGTTCTACGTCCTCTTCTGACGAAATGGGTGAGAGAGCCAAATCCTCAGGCTCTTGAGACACTGCTGGTTTACGTAAAAGATCCATAATACTGTCTATGCGTTGTTTAATTGGTTCCAAAGCTGGATCCTGAACCGGACGAATGGTGGAGTGTGGCGCCGGATGCCTGGGTGAGCTTGGCGCCAGCTTTGAAAGGGAGTGATCGCACACTGGTGACCGTGCGCGAACTACGTGTTGATCTAGTTCCACAGGTGCAACGAATCCTTTAGATCCCACAGTGTGCTTGGAGCGGCTGAGAGATCTATTTTCAGTGGTCTTGATTATACGCTGTACAGAAAACTCGATGGCTCTGAAGAAACCTTGGCACATTTTTTACTTGTTTCCTGTTACATCGAATTCTGGATCCCACTAAGCACTTGAACCTCCGCAGATCCCACTTGATGAATGGATCCCTCAGGTCCCATTGGATGAATGGATCTGTTGGATCCCACTGGATGACTGGATCCCTCAGATCCTGATGGATGACTGGATCTCTCAGATCCCACTAAATCTCTGGATCCCTTGGATCCCTCTGGATGCCCAGATCCCTTGGATCCTAAAGCACGATCTACATGTTTCTTAGAGATCCGCTTGAGCGACAAAAACTGACGCTCTGACACAGACACTACAGGTGACACATCAGATGGATCATCCCAAAAACTACATGAAGGTTTGGGACTCGGATCCCAATCTCTGTTCCGCTTGCACGGGATAGGAAAATCAGACAGCCGCAAATATTAGCCTTTTCAATGGCCTGGATGCACTTTTGGAACACCAGCAGCATCTCTGACTCACTTTGTACTTGGATTTGTCGGATCCCGAGTCCGAATCACTCGTCGAAAGGGCATGAACTCCAATATGGACGCCTTTCCAGCGGCTGTCCACCGAGTCCTGGGAATCTCGAACAGGCTCAGTTGAGGGGGCGACTACCCGTGGGCAAACCCCACCAGCCTCCCTGGGGCTTACGGTTTGCCTCCTCCCAGGTTTAGGGGAGTTTGATAGGGACCTTTGTCTAGGAGCATCGGTGGGACTAGTAGCCTACTCCACTGACACAACACTTGCACCAACACCACTGGCACTAATCTTATCCATAAGGCCCCTCACTGAAGCCCCTAAGAGACCAAATTTCTGGTCCATTCTGGCTTCCAGACTGGCAATGGTATTGGGCTCGGAAGTTTGGAAGTTGGATAAAGGAGTCACAGATAAAGATGAAGGATTAGTGATAGGAGAAAATGCAGATACAGTACAGTTGGAAGAGCATGCAAAATAGGACAACAAATGGTATGAGAGTCATAATTGATAGAAGTTAGTCTGGTATTACAGCCTTTGCTGCAAAACCTACTGCTAACAGAACTAGAGTCAGACATTTTCATGAAAAGCACAAATCTAAGCTAAGTAAGCTAATACAATTAGCGCAATCACTGCCAAGACATGGAATACTTTACCAAAAACAATGAAAACCATCAGGCGAATTATACTATGACAAATGAAAGCTGAAGTCAACGACCATGTTAAGCCGTCAACCGGCAGAAACGAACTGGGCTCGTTAGAAGTGTTGTACCAATCCTTCCCCGAAAGTGGGCGGGGCAAGTTACCTACACCAAAATATTGGAACGCCACCGTGAATTTTCAAATTTAAGCTGCCAATAAATGAAACATAACAGCTATGTAGTTACCTGGTAAGTTACTTATATAAAAATCCCCTTTTTGGGATGAGACAGTCAAGCATCTCCAAGCAATTAAGTGTGAGATGCAGAAGTTAGTGGAAGTACATGGAATTCTGTAGCTTGAGTCAATTTCCCCTCCATGGAAGAATAAGAGACATCTACCGAGAGAGCTACAGTAGAAAGTTCAAAAATCATTTGCTCTGAGGCTACTAGGGCTCTACAGGAGTCACTGAGCAATTCTTGAATTTGAAATTTGCGCAACACTTCCTTAGGGTAGACAGAGAGGAAAGGCCTATGAGTCTGAATCAGGCCAAACTTAAAGAAACACATCCACTGCTCAAGCCTGAGGGCCCTCAAAGGAGCAGTAATTGACTAGTTGTTCCTGTTCATCTGCATGCTAATAGGTCTACATTTGAGTGCTCCTCTAATCCCACAGCAACTGATAAACTTGCGGATGTAATGGCCACTCTGTAGGTACTGTAGTTTTGTTCTTCTGAATCCCCAGCTGGCAAAAACACTGTCCTTCCCAAGAATGATTATCAAATCAATATCATGTTGTCCATTTCACTCAAAGCAGCACTCTACCCACTATAACTTTGTTTCTGACCAAGGATAAACCTGCTAAGCATCTTCAATAGTCTTTCCACTGCCCTGACATCTAGTAAGCTTTACCAGGTGTAGTGTTGACCATTCTATGCTGTATGTAAGTGTAACGATACTAGTCAAAATCCTTTGTTTTGTGTTACATGACAGTGGGGGGGAAACAAAACCTGGACATAGGTTTCAGAATAAAATGGTCAACTCTTGGTTTCAGTGCCTCCTACAGAACCTGGCTACGATGATGGTCCTGGATTACTTACAAGTTTAATACACATTAGCTGTAAGTTGTAATCTCTTATGCTGAGACTGTACTAATTGAGCCTGATTATTTTGGCAAAATCCCCAGTGAGGCCCTGTTTCCTAACACAGAAAATCCTTACCATTTAGGAAGCTTCCTTCAGAGCTAAAATTCTCAAGAAGCACGAATGAGGAGGAGTTAAGGAAGTTGACTGAAAATCATATTGCACAGAGACTGAGCCAGGTGAAGCAACAGATCTTTGGCCTTTGGAATACTATTGACAGAGTTGGCCAACTTGAACCAGTTGACTCAGTAGAAAAGATTTCTTCCTCCTAAAAATTGACACCATCCACTTTTAAACAACAAATTCCTTGCGAATACTTATGTATAGAGGTGCTGTACATGAGCCCATACAAAGCACCTTTAACAGCAATACCTCCTCTATAAATACACCTCAAAGGAACTTGCGTGACTGAGGATGTATTGGTACGAGAAAAATGTTTCCTGTACATCCACCAAAACATCTGATTGTTCTTTTAGAAAGTCACTAAAACCATGCTGGAAGAACCAAAAGCACTGGGACAAACAAGTAAAGTTATTTAGTCTCAATGTGTTCAACAATGTATCAACCAGTTGCTTATGGAGCTAGGAAAAAGTCAGGGGTAAAATCCCAGTGAACTATTGCCTGGTTCATTTCATTCTCTCTAACTTACAACCTCCTACTAAAGAATGAGAGACGCCTGCCAGAGAAGACAAAGGAAAAGCTATAGGAGACAAACCAGTGGAGGGTAACCTGAAAGGAATCATAACTCTCCTTCACTTCTTCTACCACGTAAGGTTCTGCTCCTAAGTTTTCCAAGCATGCCAGGAGGTCTCCAATTGGCTCACTCAAGGTCATGTGGCACGCAATCAGTTCCACCAGTACTAATCGAAGTACTGTACCACAGGCCAAGGATGAATCATAAATGGAACAGGGTTCTGAGCCATACCATCTGGCCCATGGGGTTCCCGATGACAACTGTTATCCAAACTAGTAAAAACGATGGGAGAGCATGTGTGAGCACTATTGTGAATGCACACCTCTAAGGCTTGTGGCAAATCAGAAGCAGACTGAGGTGCTTCACAATCATGTGCTCACAGATGGTCAAGGCACCCGTAGGTATTGTTCAGCAGCAACCTGCCACACAAGAACCCCGTCTGCATGCACGTGTGCTCCTGGTGATGCAAGGGTATCCATGATATCACACGAAGGCTTGGGGTACTGAGCACGTTCAGGATCCCATGTATCAACCATGCCTGTGGAGGAAGTAACACCCAGAGGCAGTTGGTGAGGAAGAAAACAGAGAGCTTAAAAACAAGAAGGATGTGGAAAAATGAAGGAAAGCATATGCAGTTCTGCAGTTCTTCAGCTTATGCCTAGCTTGTATCTTACTCTTATCCAGTGCAGGAGAATGGGCAATGTAACTGCCATGGTAGATACCACTGGGACACCTATCACAGGAAGGACAATCAATACAGGAGGGTCAGTGGCACTGAGCTTCTTAGCAGGTGCTGCACCAACAGGCAGTGACTCTCCCAACTAGCCAAAGCTTTGTGGTCTAGGAATGCTGAGAAGATAGGCTCCTGGAATACCCAGGGAAGCCACATCATATACAGATACTCATTCAATGATAATAGCCTTCTTTCTTTTATTCCCAAACCTTTTCTACTGCAAAGTGACCACTTCACACATGCCTCTCAGGGAAATGAAGACTGCAAGGCCCACTCCTACAGATGGAACAGTAACAACATGTATCATGTCCTTCACTTCTACATTTTTGGTTTTTTCTCCAATAGGAGAGAGACTCAAAACAAACACACAAGCAACAGCTTCAACTTAGCATTATAGTGGGAGCTTAGTAAGACATCCTTACTACATAACAGCAGAAGGAAAGGGGCTCTTACTTAAAAGGCAATGGTTTGCATTGCTGTGGGAACAATTACTATTCTGGCTGGTAAGATATAAGTAAATAATGCTTGGGTTGGTTGGTTATTGAGAGAATACTGGCCATTGGGTATGGCCAAGATATTCAGTCACTTTCAATATGGACTACAATCAGGAGAAATGTCTATAAAACAGGGGACTAAGCCCCTACAGTCATTCTTAACTGAGGTACATATAATCAGAAATGCTTCCAGCTTTTTACTATTGACTGTTAACTATGGAGTTTAGACATGTCCGGTAACTATGGGGTTTTTCTTGCTTACTCTTTCTGGTCTCAATAAATGAAAAGCCTCATCAGTTCTAAATAGAACCCTGTTCCAAAAATTAGCAAAGCTAACACTGGTAGATTTGATTTTGTTACTTTAATGAATCAGCCCTTTTTTCCTCCCTTATCATAGGACAGGCTACCATGAGGCTAGCCTAATTTTGTTAGTTTTACCTGTTTTAAGCAACAGTCAAAATACTTCCAACAAAAAATTTAACCAGAAGAAAAAAAATATATCATAAGAACAAAATGGAATGCTTGTTACATGGTCAAGAAAAAGTACAGATATTAACAGCAGTCACAAACCTCTGGTCAGCCTTCAGTGCTAAATGATGAACAACTTAAGAAAAACAATAAATACAAACACATGTTAAAATAACATTACTAAGTCATATATCAAAACTATATCAATAAAGGCCTAGCAGAACTTACAGGACTGTCATTGTAGCCTGTTGCTTATCAAATTAATTTTACTCACTTTCTCTTTTTTTTTAATTACCAGTCTTTAGATTGGAATGGACTGGAACATAAAAGCTACAGTAGGCCAAAGGTCAAGTTTTGACACCTAGCCTATGAAGTTGGTCTGCGCTGAAAATAATACTGAGGATGAAATTTACAGATATAAATATGTACATGATTAAAAAAACACACACACACACACACACAGATTAATACACTCCAATACATACAATTCCACATATTAATAACACTCCATTGAATATACTTCCTCAAACTTCTTCACAATCTTGCATGCATGTAAATAGAATCTTGCTTGAGTATGAATTGAGTCAAAAACTTGTTAACAATTTTGCATGCTTATAAATAGCTGAAAAAAACTGTTAATAATTTTGCATGCATATAAACAGAGTTAATCTTGAATGCATATAAACAAAAATTATAATCAAAACAATATTAAATTAGAATCTTAAGTGCCACGTAAATACATAAATTTATATATGTTCCATGGTACAATGCAGAGTGAGGGGTCACGACTTACTTGGGAGGGGGGGGGTTGTTCAGGGGGCAGAAACTCCTCCTCCCCCCAATGCCAAGTTAGGCCACAACATCCAGGGTTAGGTTAGGTCACATTCCCTCTGAAATGCGAAGGCCTATTACAAAAATACTTAATACAGTAGCCCTGAACCCTTACTCTGCATCTGCTCCAAACTGACATTAATCTTTAGCCTGTCTTTGAAAAGAGAAGATCAATAAGCTGTATACTCAAGAAACTGTCACAATATTCAGGAATGCATACTGTATACAGAGGATACCTGGAATATGCTACACGTCTACAGACTTAACCAGTTCACATTTTCATTCTAACCAACAACCTACACAAAAAAGCACAGAGGCCTAAGCCTACCAGGGCCAGTAGCATAAATCAATGAAGGTTACAGCAAAGCCTTAGCACCGTTAACCAATACCTAACAAAATTTTATAGCCAAGGATACTAATTACTTATAAAGTAGTCTACTGTTACTTGACCTACCTATGCCAAGACAAATGGGCCAGCCAACCTAACGACTCAGGATTTTTTTCGACAGTAGCAAAATTGCGTAAGTTATGAGCTTGACAACACTTCTAAGACCCAGCAACATGAAGGCAAACGCTAACTGTAGCTTTCAATACAAAAGAAATTATACTGACTTAGAGCCATGGCTTTGAATCAAAATAAATAAGCTTTTATTCATCAATAGCGCAGAACACCGATAATACATGGTGTAGTTATCCCTGGAGGGACAACTAGACATGTTAATTGTACTGAATTAACGTGAAACTAGAGGAGTACATAAGGAAGTACAATCACTTCATGACAAGAGAAATCTGGTGGTCACTTACGATATGCTGTGCATAGCGGCAAAGTACACAGTCGCACGTTTACGCGTTAATACACAAATCAAGAGTAACAATCGTTCTCGGCGTATTACGATGTAAACACACAGCCCCTACTGGGAAAGACAGCAGAATTGAGCATTATGCAGCCCTTCAAAATGATTTTTGTTTCTCAGATAAGTTTCAAATAAAATGTAACGAATAGCTCTTACTGCCCTAGACATAAATTTTTCTAGCTGAGAGCAGTGTATTTTATAGTATTAATTTGATGTATACGTAAAAAGCATTCATATTTCTTACAAGATTGCATTTGCGAAGCTTAGCCCTCAACATTGTATGATTCGAAGGTTCTTGTCTCACCTAACTTATATTAAATTATTCTATAAACCCAAGGATATTTCAAGAGCCTTATGAATTTTATATTTTATTAAAGCAAAATTTGGAAACAACACTTTTTCCATTATTGACAAGTTGCAATTCTGGTGGGTGATCAAAAGAGAAAATGGTTTTAGCAACCATTTTATTATTGTTAATGACCGTCACTCTTTTCTCCGATCGTGACAGTGTTTCACACCCCTTTCCGCAGAATACAAACTTAATTTCCAGATGAAATGCTTTTTTTTGGCAACATCTTGGCATTCGGACTTCGGTCGGCCATGTCTATTGAGTGACGTCATGAATGTATACAGGTACTGACCGCTCTCAGATTTCTCTGCATAAAATCTCTTGCCCTTCAAAACATGCTATGTTGTTTGCAAGATTGTCCTTTTGTCTCAAACAGCACGATGTTTTTAGGAGAGAAGTGAACTAAATCAACTGCGGTTTTAAGATAATATTGTCTAAAATGTGCTAAAACTTCGGAAGGATTTGTTATTTTCTTTTCGCTTTCCTCTCGGCATTCGTCTCGAGGGGGCCAGTGCCATGAATTCTTTCTCTTTCATTTCAGAGTACCACAAGCCCATACCACGAACGCGTTAACAAACAGCTGCGGTTATCAATGAATTATCCAAAGTACATTTTCTACCATTGCAAATTTTTTCGATTGTTTATTCTAAAAATAATGTAACCATCAGCTGAAATAAATAGAAATCAAATGTTACATAATTTCTGCAACACACTTGTTCAATACTTGCTTTTACAAGCAACGAGGGGGAAAATTAACACTGACCCCTGTACATTTACTGAATCCCCAAATCAAAAATTAAAACGACATAAAGCAAATACTATTCACTGGTGTAGCTGTAACCTATTCAATCTAAATTTTAATCAGTCTCCTCCTAATGATGTACTACATAGAAGCAAATTGTAATCTACCTATGGAAAGAGAAGATCGGCATTCTAGAAAAATTATACTCTAGAATGTAAATTATAAAGAGGGGAAAATGGAATATGCTAAATAAAACGTTTGGTTCTCATCCCCATCCTGTCTCACCTTCTGACAAGGTCTCAGCTTGGTTTGTGACTTGCCAGCGAAACTATACAATCGTTAGCACTATAAGCGATCTGATTCTCCAGTTATTTTCTATATTGAGGATTTCAGGACTGCAAAAGTGATTCATATTTACACATGAGTTACCCAAAAATATCTTCCTGGTCATACCGAATATCCGTTATCAGAGGTGGACACAACTGCTAATTTGTCCACTTCAGTGTCAACATATTCTAATGATGCTGTCATAGCACCTGCCACACCGACTGATCTCACTTCGCCTGCAAATTCTCTTGATATCCCCACTGCAAATGTTCGATTCGGGTTCCTGTAGAAGACTGTCAAGTTGAAACAATTGCTGATATTGAAGTTTTGTGGCTCACGTTGAAGTGATACAGTGTGCAAAAGATGACTTAAATAAAGCACAAGCTCAGGATAGTGGCTGGATTTTTCTGCTGGTGATGGGCTGTTAACACCACGATGAACCATCTGAAAAACAGCTGCCATCAATTCATTAAGTGGCAAGCCAGAAATACATTGTTAACAAAAATTACTTTTGGAACACATGCCAACAACAGTGAGAAATTCAACATCAGCAGAGTCAGTTTGCTGTTTTGTTTATAACGTATATGCTTCGTCGTGTTCTCATTTTGGTAAAAGAAAAGGGTTCAGTGACTGGTGGCAAACTAATGTGATTCTAACGTGCTTAGTTTCGCAGACAAGGTGTAAGCTTGGACAGCAGTTGGAAACTCATTATAAAAAAAAAAGTGTGTATGATTGCTGGGAATATGATTAAGCACATTTTTTTTTTTTTTTTTGTACAGTGCCTGACCGTGACATAGTTCTCGAGGCACAAAATAAAGATTTGGATAATTTCTGAATGGGGATTCTATTTCTTCTTTTAAAATCCATAAATACAACAAGGTACAAGACTACTAGAAGGGAGTCTACGGGCTGCTGGAGAGCAAGAGCCCTGGCCAGCACAAAGATGTCTTAATCTAGAAATTCTAGATAGATAGAAGAGAGCGTGCAACGGAAGGTTCGAAAATAAACCAGTAAAAAGAAAGTTGCACGGAAATTTGTTACCTCTGTCTAGTACACAAGTGTTAGTTTTATACCGGGAGGGCACTGAACGGAACTAAATCGCGTGAAATGACAGACGATCTTATATATTCGACACATTGAAGACGAAGAGACTTCATCCTCAACATCAACCTCTTAATAGTCATTCAAAAAAATATTAAACTACATTCAAGAAGCAAAAGCTAACTGCTAAACGAAAAATCTGTTATAAACTTATTTCCAGGAAAATTAAATAGCAACAAAATATGCATACCCATGCGCTTCTTACTTGTCGCGAGAGTAGTTAACGGGTATTTATATTAGCAACGGCATTTTGCGAATAGGCCTACATTTTTTACTTCTTTCAGTAAACCAAGGCACATTCCTCTCGGACGATAACAACAGCATATATTAATAAATCAAAGGTTAATGTACATTAAAAACAGTGACATGAGCATATATATATATATATATATATATATATATATATATATATATATATATATATATATATATATATATATATATATATATATATATATATATATATATTTATATTATATTAATTATATATTTTTTATAATTATCTATAAAACACAAAAAAAGACTACTAGTATGCAAGTCGTCTTTTTTTTTTATACCAATGACATCTTATAACTGTAAATTATTAAAAAAAAAACACAGCCAACTACTGCAACTTATTCTCGCATATGAAGCGATGAAATACAACTAATTATAACAACCCATACAAATATCCGGCGCAAGTGAACGAACAAATGAAATTAAGGAGAGCAGAGAGAAAAAGAGAAATTAATTAAAAAGTGTTATGCATATGCTTGCTACAAAATTTCTATATGATGTATATGAATATGCTTATGTTATCAAAATTGCAGCAGGCAGCTGGGTCTTGGTCCTCCTGAAGGGAGCTTCTTCACTTAGAACGCTGCAGGAGAAAGAAAAGTCTCCTTTAAGGGACCTAATCAGGTGACACGCAAGAATATAGCTTGGGGAAATGGATTTCCAGACTTACTCCTGCCAGGTCCTTTACCAAGGGCATTGTGGACATTCGACAGAAGGGCGCTCTCTTCAGGCTTTAGAACCACGGGACCTTCTTTAAGCATCTCTGCTTACTAGGTTCCTTCAAAGATAGAGAAGGCGTGGCTCTACAGGACTACCAAATTTATTGTGATTGGGCATACCAAGGGCGTGCTCCAGCTCAAGGGTGGTATGGGGAACCCCCCCTAAAGCACTTCATGAATACCTGAATCAATTTTCCTAACAAGAAACGGAACTTACCTACTCTTGGCGAAGTAAGATTGAGGAGAGCGTTGTCCTTCAGGAGCAGATCCTGTAGAAGGTTGACAAAAACAAGGCTTCCTAAATCTTTTCCCATGCATGGGAACAACAAGAATTCTGGGTTCTCTGATGGCAGGAGTCTGTCAATTATAACACGGGCAATGACGTAATCAAGGTTGCCAGCTAAGGTTGGCTCATAGAGAGCAACAAACATTTTCAAGGCAAAATAAACTGCCTAACAATGACCAATTACAAACCAAAAACAAACTCCTTAGTGCTAAATACCATTTACACATAAGGTGCCATCTGGAAATTATTCAGGGTGTTGCACTTGATTACACCATCATAAAATATAAATGGCTGGCAAATATCCAGAGACATATAAAATGCAACGTTTCTTTTGCTTGTTCAAAGGAGGCCAGAGTCGGCCAACTAGTGGCAACTCAACCAACGTGGAGCGTCAGACACGAGACATAATGATATCAGTAATTGATACTACTACCTTCTGGAGGTCAGCAGGAGCTGCTTCTTCAACCTCGATGGGGAGGGCAACATGGCTACAAGGTTCTCCATCTATTATGTCCTCCTAGAACAGATTAAGGGCCAGTTCATGCCATCGGGGATTTATGCTTCCCAGTGCCCTGTGTCTGTAGTCAAGTGACATCTTTTTCTCCCAGGTCTGTGTTGTTGCTAATTTCAACAGATAGCAGACTTGGCATGACTAAGCGCTCTTCTGTAGAAATGTCCTTGAAAGCACAAGTCGGTAAAGTGCCAAGGATTGCTGCACAAACTTCCATCAAGAAGTTACCCCTTCCAACTCCTTCTGGGCCCTAACATATAAATTAAAGTGGTTGGCACTGCCTAAGATGCGAATGTTGTCTGGTCTTGGAAGGGACTGTTTTTAGGCAAGAGGCGCCCCTTCGCACACTTAATACCAAGCTGATGACGTGCATTCTTATGGCCTTCTCTGTTTCAGCTTGAGTTATTAGACAACTCTTGGATGGATGAGGCCCATTATGGCCTGCTGCCAAGGAGGACAAGGGTCTGAAGAGTGAAGACTTCCTTTCTTCCCCTTAACCACAATGGTGGCAGGGGAGACCTGTACCATCCCGTTGGGACTAGGGCCTCTTCTTTGGATGGGGGCTTGTGCGGGAGCTGTAAATACGTTTAAACTAGTGCCATTTATGAATGCCTTCAAGCAAAGAAATTGCAGCACAGGAATTGCCCTTATGCAATCTGACGAGTGATGGCCTGATTTAAGGCAGGTGAAGCAAGTTCTTGGCTCGCTAATTTGTTCTTTTCTTTCCTATGTTAAGTAAAAAGGGTTTAGTGTACTTCACATTCTCTCTAAGCATAATAAACATCAAGAGGGACCTTGAATGGGCTTTTGGCGATTCAGGGGGTGCTTTGTCACGATGCAGAGCTCCATGAGGGTCTCATTAAAGAGATGACAGTATGGTAGCAGATGGGACGACAGTTTGTTGCCAAGTGGCAAGGTGGGAGCCATTGTTGTGCCACTGAATGCCCACTATTTAAAGGGTGATGCTTCTGGTGATTGTGGTGATGAGATCAATGAGGGTGAGCAGACATGTTGAATTCCTTCGATTAAACTCAACTCTGTCACTTGGTACAGCAGAATGAAGGTTTTCTTTTCTATCCAGTCATCGGGTTTCAGGTCTGGCTGCTATTATATAGTAACCTTGCGTCTCTTGTCACAAGGAGTAGAGTACTACCCAGCATTTGAAGGTGGGGTCAAAAGGAGTACTTGGTGCCTCCATATCATTGCTGCAGCAAGAGGTCCAAAGAAAGGGAGAAGTTATTCGATTCTTGTGGGTGTGCCGTGGCCGAGGGAAGCTTATGGGCTTGGAGACAATCGTCAAATACCCACCAATTCTTCAGTGATTTAACTGCCATTTTGCAATTCGTGTTCCTGATTACCAATTATACTTTCATCTCCCTTGTTTAACCTGAGGTATCCAGGCACCGGGGCATCCATCTTATCACAAACTGTGGCAAGGATAAGAAGGGTGATCTTTGGGGGTCCACTTTTGTTGACAGGAATTTGGCTGGCATACAATGACAAGAATAAGTGGTGTTTAGGTAGAAGGCCCTCTCATAAACCAGTGGTATTGAATGACATTGCTATTTCATTTGCATTGAGTACATCTTTTTGACTTGCTAAATAATCTTCTCCTCATTGTAAGGCAGGTTAAAGATGTGATGTCCAAACTCATTTAATCGTACACAGGGTGTTTTGAGCGCTGGCTTTTACTCATCTCCAGCTAATACTTAATTACAGATGGATAGTTACAAAATTCTGTTGCAAGATGGAAACAACATGGTAGCCATCTTAATTTTCATTGGCTGTTGGCATTGCTGTGCAACCCAGTTCTTGGGAGGTACTGTAGTCCCTGGTAAGGAGGGCCTGGATGTTGGATGTGTCTTATTTTTCATTAGCTGCTGGTGTTTTTGGTCAAACCAGTTCTTGGCAGACATTACCTGAGAAAGTATGGATGCATCAAAAGGGTGTGAATGAGAATTCCTTCATCACACTTGTTTGTGTTTGGTGGGAAAGTGAGTACTGTACTGTACTTCTGTAAGTGATGGCGGTCAGTATGAGAATTTCGTTTTTCTTGTTCATGGTGGGTTGCAACTTTTTGTTTAGTGCTTCTGGAAGTTGTCGGCAGTGGTAAGGATCAACATCTTTGACCTAAATAGATTTGATTAGAGTAGGACAATCTAGGTGGTCTTCATGCTTGTTTCTGTAGTGTATGCTTATAGGTGTCTTGTAGGTGGCAGGAAAGATGTTCTGAGAGACAAATCAGTGTCATACCTAAGAGTGAAGGCACCCTCTATCTAGGAATTTAGCCAACATTGCATCTCTTCAAATTCTCGGAAGGAGGAGGTGGGTTGTCCCAGAGGAGGAAGTCTGCCATATGCTGGTGAAGATGAAGTTAGGCATTTGTTGTACCATCCAACTGTCCATGACTGGCGAAAACAAAAACCACAAAGTGAAATATTGTACGTAACTAGTTATTATCTAAACAATACTATACAAAAATTCAGCAAGGTGCATGAAAGAATGGTAATTGCAACAGAACTGACTGTAGAGAACCCAAAATCTCTAGAGGCAAAACTGCCTGTTCTTGGAAGCGATGCACAAAGAATGACTAACCCTAACAGCTAGGACTTAGGGTTCTGTGGAAACCAATTACATAGTCAAACACATAGAAAAATTTTCTTCTTCTATGGAATGTCGGGCAATTGTAAAGAAACAGATTTATGATGTAACAATTTTAGATAGAACTGTTTCACTTCTGTGTATGTAACATTTCACACCTTATACCCCATTTTTTTCTCCATTTTAAGAAATTTTGGCTGCCAAGCCAGGCACTAGGGCACTTTTGGCCATTCAATGCTTAAGACAGTGAAAAAAGGGGGTCAGAGAGATTGGACAGTAAGAATGGAGTGGGGAGAAGTAAAAAGTGCAGCTAGAGAAAAGGGATGCTGCAAACACCTCTAAGTAATGCCAAAAGTGCACCACGTGAGGCAGTTGCTAGTAGACCATGCTTCTCTTCACATACCTTCTTTAGAATAAAGTACAGTACATGTCACTCAAAAGTACTTCAGTCAATTTCAGTTACCAAACAAAGGACAGTATGCTTTAATACCCTCTGTGACTTTGGACCTTCTTTTTCCAAAGGTACAAGTATTCAAGACTGCCTGATAGCATCATTCCAAAATCCACTCAGCCAACGACGGCCCATAATTTTAAGTATCTAAATATAAGTTAACAAAAATATTGAGAAACTTGCAACACTGCAAATTAACTCAAAAACTATTGTCGTTCTTTTAGTACAATTTCTTATAAACTTAGAGCCTTTATTTTTTATTTTCTATAAAACTGAACAAAGACCTACTTTGAAATGCACGTAAAGGTGTATTACTGATAAGAATATATTGAGCCTTCTCAAGTCAAGTTTGATTTGCAAAAGATTGTCGAGTGCACTGAAGGAGGCAGACAGCAATTTGTTCAGAGTAAACCCCTACAAGTCTTAGGAGGCCTGGAGTTTACAGGTTAGCCTTGGCTTGAGTGATAGGGATTGCTATTAAAGACACACATGATCTTTACAATACCATTATGGATTGTAAAAAAAAAAAAAAAAAATCAACTACAAAAACAACAAAAAGAGTTTTTGTAGGTCAATCTAGTAAACAATGTTAGGCTACCCAAATTTTTGAAAACTAGAGCCAATTTTTGGTGAGGTTAGCCTAACCATATCAATAAGGGAGGAGTGGATTCAAAATATTACCAGATGAACTGGCGTGTTGATCATAACCACCGTTGCTATTTTCTTGGAATCTGCTAAATTTTTAGAACCCAGGATTACATTATGATGACAAACAGTGCTATTATAAGTTTTCTTATATGACAACTGAGCGCACAAAAAAATTGTTTTGAAGATGGATATAGACTTTATAAAGGTGCAATAACACAAACATGTCAAGCACCCTTCAAAGTGCATGTTATTGTAAATTAACTAAAATATCAATTCCACAAGTGGAAAAGAATATCTTCTATTAAAAATAACCTCAAGGCAGACAATGTGAACAAAAAAGTAAAGGAAATACAATGCTATACATAATTATTTATTTCACAAAACCTATCCAAAATACAAAATTACAGAATACACAGCATAGAAACCATTTCTAACATACAGAAATCTTCCAACACCATACATACACAAAAAATTACTGTAGAATACCTCTCAAGTCTTGTACATTTTTTTTTTTATTTTTCAGTTACAGTAAAACCACTCTTTGGGAGAGAAAAAAGCCACTTCTATTAAGTACAGTAAACAAATATTTAGTGAGAACAGGAGCCTGTTGAATGAATACACTTCATAAAATAAAGGAAATGTGTTCATACAACAGCCAAACCATATCTTTACTCAGACTGGTGCTTTTGTTCCAAGTAGGAATTTCTAAAAGGTAAGTTAAAATTTCAAAAGGAACGGGGCAAGAATTTTAACCTTAAGATATTCTCAAACGTCATTCCCAATAGGCTTTATTGACAGTAATAATAAACAACAAAAAGAAGTGTCTCATGTTCCCTTCTGTTTTAACTTGCTGAAAATCTTCATACAATAGCAGAATAAAATTCACCTCTACAGTGTTCATCTTATATCAACCCAAAAAATGCCTTGTGGCATTTGACAACGTTGTGGCAGTAACAATTTGAAAATGAGCAAATCTGACACTTACTAAACTATGTAAATCCCACAAAATGGAATGATATTATGGCGTGCACTGAAAAGCCTGTGGCATAGAAAAATAAACTTCTAGTTAACAATATTTTTGGACATTTTCAGGTCAAATCACTAAATAAACACACCCTACAGTGTAACTGCACAAACAGTTTCTTTCAGACCCTGTCAATCACCGGGTTGCATTAGGGGATCAAGTCCAAAATTTCATACTAGTTAACTGTAAAAGTGATATCACTAAAGCATAGCTACCCCAATAATTTTCATTATCAGTAAATGCATAATTCCATATAAAAAAATTATTCAACTTAATATATACAGTATATGATGATTATGACTTAATAATCACCATGGAAGTTGCTACCTTTCCTATAAGACACACTTAACAGTTATCAAGATGGTTATAAAGTATCAAAGAACCATACATGTCATGATTCTATGGTAACCTACTCAGCCATAATTTAATTAAGTCGTAATTTTCCATTTCATTTATATAACTTGGTATTTCCTCAGACAACAGGTTAAATCTTTCCACTGCACCCAAGTCAGTGCTTTCGAAGGTTCCTGGAGGGGAGCAATTATAATTACAGAGGGAATTAGAGACCTTCAATGTGAGATATTCACCAATTTACTCACCTCTCCCACTCAGAATATGTTTCACTCTCCTGTGGGCAGGTCTGACCCTAATCAGAAGGGCAAGTCAACAGGAAAATGATGTAATGCAAAGGTTTACCTCAACAAAGCTTTTTTTTTCCATAAAGCTTCTCTAAGCTTGAATGAAAGTAGACTTGCCTTACTAAAGCTGAACATCTACTTAGGTAGAAAGGGGACTGATCACAAGCAGTACCCCTACTGGGATGAAGTCTCTGGTAGAAAATGTATAGTACTGTACTGAGCCTTAATCAAGTCATGTTACTAAGCACACTAAGGGTGTAAGATTGCACAAGAGTAGATACTAACACTGATCTGGCCCTATTTCTGAAGCTGGCAAAAATGCCAAACCTGGCAAGTTAATCTGCCTAAGCATTATACAGTAGAGCGAGAATGAAGTTCTTCTAAGTATTAACTTGGACGGCCATATCTGTGCAACACTCATTTGGACGACACCAGAGAAAAAAAAAAAAATAGTACTGTACTGTACCTGAATCAGTCATGTTTGCAGCCACTCTGTGAATGGATGATTATCTTGCTCTTAGCCTGACAGTGAATTACTGAATCACCAGTTATATCTTGGAGCTATCTATCCATGAAATTATTATTATTATGAAATAGTTTTATGAGATGGAATCCAGTTTCTACTCTCATAGGGGTTAAGCAAAGGATATGTTCTTAAATGAAATGTAATAAATGAAATGTAAGCTGGACAGCTAGGTGAGTACTTACCAAAGGGAACTGATGTTAAATAAATGCCACAAAGCAATATAGCTAGAGACTAGGTGACGCTGCAAAGAACAGCATCCCCCATACAGCTCCCTGTGGTTGATGGAGAACCTGAGGTTAGTGATCGACTGATTTATGGATTTTAAGGAATACATGCCAAGCACTGGGGCAACTAAGGCCATTCAGTGCTGAAACGGAAATCAACAGTGAAAAAGTTTGAAAGGTGTAACAGGAAGAAAACCTCGCAGTTGCACTATGAATCAATTGTTAGGAGAGGGTGGACATTAAGATGGAGGGGAGAATATGAACGGCAGTACAGTAAAAGAGGAGCGAGAGGTTGCAGCTAGGGGCCAAAGGGACGCTGCAAAGAACCTTAAGTAATGCCTACATTGCACCACATCAGGTGCACTGACGGCACTAAACCCCCCCCGCCCCCAAAGGGGTTGAGGTTAGTAAGCATAACCAATAAAAAATGACCAAGGCACAGTACTTGTGAGCGAGATGTCAACAACATCAAGCTTCACTGTAGTGACACCTCTAATATATCCTGGACAGACCAGGTTGATGTGCCCACATTCATTCTTCACATTACTGACAGTGAAGTCTTCAACTGGGACAGAAATACTACTCTTGTAAATCCTTTAGTATAAAAACCTATTGTCTGTTTGAGACACTGTCAACAAGGTTTTTGCAGACTAAAGGTATTTCTTTTCTACCATCAACAAATTCTGATAGGGAAGGGATTGCCAATATTTCTGAAATTTTCTCCAAAACTTTAACACCTGATCCTCATAATAAATTAAGCAAGTGTGTTATTCACATGGGACTAGTGGATTTTTCCTCCAGGACTCATATTATGATGATGTTTATCCCTAAACAGAGGGCCTGGATTGAATGCAGTGGGGCTTTCCTAAGCTGTCTTCGATACTTTACACCAGGGGAGCAAGATGGTTCACTAGTGAGAACAAAGCAGGATAGTACCAGTACTTTTAGAGAAGCACTGAAGGCCAACAGCCCAAGAAGTTCCCTCCTTTATGAACCAAAGGACTGAGGATAATGTGTCTATGTATTGTACTATATTTTAATGGGAGATAGGTAACCAACCTACACCTATACACCAGGTCCAAACTGCCTACTGTACTCACAACCATCAGCACCAACAGATCTTTCCACAGGTTCCAGGCAGAATTGAGGGAGTCTTCATGCAACATCATAAGGTGAGAAAAGGAGGTGATCTTTGTAAGGCCAGGAGGTGATCTTTGTTAAGGCCTTCTATTTGAAAATAATGCTGTCACAACTTTTTTTTTTTTGTGTCCAACACACAGTCTGTAACAATATAACTGTTTGATGAAATGCTACAGTAATGAGAATGGAGTTAGACCAAAATTTAGGAGGAGAATGATAAATCAAAAGTGGAATGCAGCCTATGGATTACAGCTTTAAACATGATGTAAATACTGTACACTAATGCTCCATTTAATGCTAAGGAGGTAAAATTGGCAATTTTTTGTGAAGCAGATCCTGCAAGATAAATTATGCTACCGGCAAAAATGAAAGAAAAACCTTGCAAATCTTGCAGATTAAGGTTAGGTCACTAAAGGGAAACCAAACTCGACTTGCATTTTATGCTATGCTTGCTCATATAAGCTGCAATTAAGAGAAATCAACACTCTTGGATAAAAAGATCGTAATTTGTTAACTGTAAATTATATGCACGGAAATGTTTACATTACCTCTGTGCTGCACATTGAATTATATGCACCAATATGTTTACACTACCTCTATGATACAAATTATTGTACAATACTGTATAAACAATTTTGTGTTCTCAATAGCAATATCAATCTATAGTTACTATATGGGCGACAGAGGTTTGTGGTAATGTTCTAAATTCTTTTTCCCCATTTTCTCTTATTTTATCATTTTGCACATTCTTTGTCTGAACTGTTTCTACAACAATAACATCCGAGTCCAAAGAATTTAATACTTCTACATCACTGCATCTCTCAGGAACATTACAAGAATTGGCATTATTCAATGAATTACTTTTTCCAAGAAATGACCCTGCCTGAGAACAATTTTTTCCTTTCACAGAGTCTAGTCTCATATTTTCCTTGTATTCAACAGCTGTATTACCCAAATCCTTGTTAGATTTCTCTACTGTTCTCGAGTCAGCATTCTCCCTTTGTTCATTTCCAACCAGACTAACATCAGTTTTTGGGCATACATTGCTCTCATCTACTTGCATAACATTCTCCCTTTGTTCATTTCCAACCAGACGGTCAATTTCTGGGCATACATTACTGTCATCTACTTGCACATTACACTCATCCCTTTTATTTTCAAAAACTTCCATAGCTATACCCACTTTCTGTGCATTTGTAATAGATGACTCATCTAAACTCTTATCTTTAGGCATGTGGGCCCTTTTAATGTGGCGATTCAATCTGGTTTGAGTTACATATGACTTTTTACACAATTCACAAGAGTATGGCCTATCTTGATGTAACCTCAAGTGAATTTTGACATAGCCTTTAGAAAGTTTCTTGAAACAGATTGGACAGGAATAAGGGCTCCCTGAATTATTGTCCTGAACAGGTGAAAGCCAATTTGTTGTTTCGGAAACATTTCCAGAGGAGGCAGTTGAAGAATTTTGTAAGATAGTAATGGGCCTAGTGTTCATATTACTGCAGTCCATATTATTTCCGAAGGCTACTTTTTCAGTGGATTTTTCTACTGTACCACTTACAACCTTTGTAAAATTGCTAAGTAAATGACTCGACTTATTTCTTGCTGCCTCTTCTCTTTGAACGTTTGATATGACTTGTCCACAATCTACTTGGCTACTGACTAAGTTTCTTGCACATTCTGATGCATTTTCACTTATTTCACTGCCAGATGAATTATACTTGCTTTTAAATCCCTGCTGCCCGTGCACCTTTTCAATGTGTCGCTTAAAATTGCCATGTAATTTGAATACCTTACCACAAGTTTCACATTTATAGGATTTTTCTGCTTCTTTGGAACTTGAATGCTTTGTCTGACTTCCCTTTGCAAAAGCCAGTGAATCTATGGGACCTGAAATTTTCAAAGTTATATGTTTTGGATCTAAAATCGGCTGTCCACTACCCATCACCAATAAGCCTATAAAATTACCTGAACTTTTCGATGGATTTAAATATAAATTCTCACCCAAAACTGTGCATCTTGCACCACCACCTGATGATACTAACATTGACATGTTTGAATTATGGGGAAAACAAGGATCTTGCTGGCTTAAAGTCTGTGGACCTGCAACTACATTTTCTAAATCTCTATGATTACTTCCATTTTCTAAACCTCTATGACTACTTCCATTTTCTAACTCTCTATGATTACTTCCATTTTCTAAATCTCTATGAATACTTCCTTTTTCCAAATCTCTATATTTACTTATTTTATTAGAATGATTTAACAGATGTACTCTCAAAAGATCATTACTCTCAAGCACTTTTCCACACTCATAGCACATACATGAAGACTTTGCAGAAAGTGCTGTCGTAATATTTTCATTCACTTTCTCTTTTGCAATATCTGTACATTCCACACCAACATGCCTTGAGTCTCTAGGGAATTTATTTTTACTTATGGATTTTTCATCACTACTATTCGCTTTTCTTTTCAAACTGGTTTTATCCCTGAATTTTGCATTAGCATTAGTTTTTTTAAGTGTTACCAATCCATCTTGATTCACTGTTGAGGATGAGGCAAGAATTTCAGTAGACTTCTCTTCCAAAATGAGTACATCGCATTCTTCTGATTCTCCTCCATTATTAAGCTGCATAATTATACCTTGCCTCAAATGCTCAACTTCATGGGAATCTGAAAATTCAAAGTTTATTATTAAAAGTACTCTAATACAAGCCATAGAACTAAAATGTATACATATATATCTTTTGTAATTTTGTACAAAGTTCACTCTGAATTTGTCTTAGAGCTTTTAAGCAATTTACAATGTCTCAAGACTATACAAACCATTATTATAATGTGACGTATTTGGAGGCACAACCTGCATATCAAAAATAACAGTTAAGCCTGCAGTAGCTACCAAGTGAGAGTAATCTTATCCCCTTGAGATGGAAACACAGACTCATTCAGTGTAGCTGAACACTATCACCCAAAGTTTAATCAGTATAGTAGGGGCATGGATCTCAAAGTAAAGTATTTTTCATTCCATAAAATAATACATTTGAGAAAGAAAATTACACAAGCCCATTTAATCATATTAAGCCTTACTCTGTGTACAATGAACTCAGCTACAATACACTGTTGAAAGAACAAAGGTTCTCCAGAGCATGCCATGCCTGCAGTCCACTGTATACCAACAACATCTCTTTCTTATGTGCAAACCAACATCTACAAGGGTGAAGGGAAGGGATGAGGGTACTAAAGACTGTTTAATGGGTTTGTATAAAAGTTTTTTTTTATGTTATATTAAAAAGACATTTTTATGATAAAATTAAGTTATATATATACTTACCCAGTAATTACTTAGCTAAGAGTTTCTACTCGAACAGCAGTTAGAATTCTGAATTCCATGGTAGCGATTCTTTTGTTTTGTGTAGGTGACTATACCCCGCCCACTTTCTGGGTGCGAAAGAGGAACAACATCGCCAACACGACAATTTGTTTATGTAAAAAAAAAAGTCCATGTGCGGGGAGGAGGGTGGGCTTCATCCGTAACTACAGTACTGGGTAAGTATATATAAAACTTAATTTTATCATAGAAATGTTATTTTTAAATAAGTAACTTACCCAGCAATTACTCAGCTGATTCCACATTGAAAGGTGGTGGGGATGTTTCTTCTACACCAACTCCTAAAGCATGCCCACTTAGCTTGGTAGACATTATTGGAGGAGGTGAGTCTACTTTTGGCAATAGCCTCTGATACCGATTTAGAAAATCCTTTCGCTCTGACGAGTCGATAGACAGTCGAAATGCTGTTAAGGCCAGAGAGGATAGGCCTTAATGAAACTTCCTGATGTGGGGTTGTCTGAGACTTGGAATCTCGGGAAGGAGTCTCGGAAAGTCTACAAGGAGATCGATCAGGTCCGGAAACCACTCCTTCTGCGGCCAGTAAGGAGCCACAGGAGTCATCCTTTCATTGTGGTGTGAGCGAAACTTCCTTACTACTTCTTGAATCATCCCGAATGGAGGAAAAACGTAAAGACCTAGGTTGGACCAGTCCAGGATCATTGCATCCGTCACCCAAGCTAGAGGGTCCGGAAAGGGGGAACAGAACAGAGGAAGGCGGTAACTCCTGAAAGTTGCAAACAGGTCTATGTTTGGTTGACCCCATTATTTCCAAAGGCTGGCACAAACGCGAAGATCTAGTGTCCACTCCGTGGGTAGAATTTGCTTGTGATGGCTCAACTCGTCCGCCAGTACATTGCACTTGCCCTGTATGAACCAGGTAACTAATCGAGTCTGGTTCCAATCCGCCCTGCATAGCAGGTCTCTCGCTACCTCGCAGAGTGAAAATGAGTGGGTTCCCCCCCTTGATGTTTGATGGCAATGAAGAATAAGAGGAATTTATTTTTGGTGATAGAAATTCATTTCTCGCTATAATGTGGTTCGGATTCCACAATAAGCTGTATGTCCCGTTGCTAGGTAACCAACTGGTTCTTAGCCACGTAAAATAAATCTAATCCTTCGGACCAGCCCTAGAAGAGCTGTTAACCCTTAAACGCCAAGCCTCTATTTACAAAAGTGTCTGCCGTATGCCGGTGGGGTTTGGGAGTTAGTGCTGAAGCGGAAAGAAAGTTTTTTTTTAAAAAATCACAGCACGCTTAGTTTTTAAGAATAAGAGTTCTTTTTTGGCTCCTTTTTTCTCATTGCCTGAAGTTTAGTATGCAACCATCAGAAATGAAAAAAAATATCATTATCATATACTGTATAAATATTGGAATATATGACAGCACAAAGAAAAATTTCATATACAATTGTATACAAATCGCGCTGTGAGCAAAACGGTTAAAGCTAACGAGCTATTTTTTTTTTCTCGTTGTATTATACACTAAATTGCAATGATTTTGGTATATAACAAATTGTAAAACAAACAAAGCAACACAGAGAAAATATTATCACAAAATGATGCATGAATTCGTAACGAGCGGACATAAAAAAGTTTTTTTTCAAAAATTCACCATAAATCGAAATATTGTGCTAGACTTCCCATTTGATGCAAAATGAAGGTAAATTATTGAATATTACTAGAATGTAAGAGTTTTAGCTTACAATTGCATTTTTCGACCATTTCGGTAGAGTCAAAGTTGACCGAAGGTTGAAATTTCGGCACTTATCGTGATTTATATGAAAATATTTCAAAACTGATAAAAGCTACAACCATGAGTTATTTTTTGTTGTATTCTACATGAAATTGTGCACATTTTCATATATAAAACGTTATGTAACGGCTAATATAAAATTATGCAAAAATTACGACAAAGTGACTAAAGAATTTCTGAGATTTTCAGCAGAGTTAGCGCGCGCGGACATATGGAAAAAGTTTTTTTTTCAAAAATTCACCATAAATCGAAATATTGTGCTAGAGACTTTTCGTTTGTTGCAAAATGAAGGTAAATAATTGAATATTACTAGAATGTAAGAGTTTTAGCATACAATTACATTTTTTACCATTTCGGTCGAGTCAAAATTGACCAAAGGTTGAAATTTTGGCACTTATCGTGATTTATATGAAAATATGTCAAAATTGATAAAAGCTACAACCAAGAGTTATTTTTGTTGTATTCTACATGAAATTGCACACATTTCCATATATAAAACTTCATGTAAAGGCTAATATAAAACTGTGCAAAAATTACGACAAAGTGACTAAAGAATTTCGGAGATTGTAAGAGCCTGACGCCGTCTCTTCCAAACACGTGTGTGTTCGTCGTCCATCGGAGTGGCGAGACGTTTGGCGTCTTCACAAACAGAAACATACACACAGTTTGATACAGAAGATTCGTTGGAACATTATGAGTACATGATTAGAATGCTTGCATGGCAATGCAAGTAGTGGTGATTGTACATACATCAAGACAACAATGGTTAGGGAGAAACAGACGGAAATATTGTATGGTTGAAATCGCGTTCCTTCAGAGAAAGAAAACGACATGCTCTTGTTGTCTTGTCCACTCCGATGGACGACGAACACACGAACACACACGTTTGGAAGAGACGGTGTCAGGCTCTTATAAGATTTTCAGCAGTGTTAGCGCAGACGTAAGGAAAAAGTTTTTTTCAAAAATTCACCATAAATCGAAATATTGTGCTAGAGACTTCTCGTTTGTTGCAAAATGAAGGTAAATGATTGAATATTACTAGAATGTAAGAGTTTTAGCTTACAATTGCATTTTTCGACCATTTCGGTCACATCAAAGTTGACCGAAGGTTGAAATTTTGGCACTTATCGTGATTTATATGAAAATGTCAAAATTGATAAAAGCTACAGCCATGTGTTATTTTTTGTTGTATTCTACATGAAATTGCACACATTTTCATATATAAAACTTTATGTAAAGGCTAATAGAAAATGGTGCAAAAATTACGACAAAGTGACTAAAGAATTTCTGAGATTTTCAGCAGAGTTAGCTGATGCTTCCTTTTGGGATAAGAAAGAAGTTCGTGCATGCGCAGCTGGGTCACGCTTGTAAACAAAACAACAGTGATCCGTGAACTCCCAGCATCCCTCAAGGCACGTGATTTAAAATTTTTCTGCGATTATTTAAAAAAACTTTTTGTAGTCGATGTATTTTACGTCCACTTGGCACCCGACAGACAACTTTTGTCGACATAAAATACGTCCAGTCGGCGTTAAAGGGTTAATCAGCTCAGTGGTCTGGTTAAACTAAGATATACTTTTTTTTAGGGCTGTGGTATTGTCCGCATGTACCGCTATAGTCTTGTGTACCTGTGTCACAAAATGTTGCAGACCTAGGTGTATCGCCTTCAATGTTCTCACGCTGATGCGAAGCCCTTTCTCCACCGAAGACCACCTCCCTGAGACTTCCAGGTTCCCAAGGAGTGCTCCCCAACCTAGGTCTGACACGTCAGAAAAGAAGTCTAGGTCAGGGCTCACCGGAACGAGAGACTTCCCTTCCGAAAGTCTGTCTGAAGACCTCCACCACTGCAGATCCTCCTTTATTTCTGAGGTTATCAGAGAGATGTGACGGTCCTGATGCACCTTCCGATCCCAGCAAGCTCTTAAATAGAACTGGAGAGGTCTCATGTGAAGTCTCCCCAGTCTTACGAATTGCTCCAGAGAAGCCATCGTCCCCAAGAGACTCATCCACTGGGTGGCGGAGCAAGAATGAAGCGAGAGGAAGAGGTATACTTTCCTCAGACAGTCTTCTACTCTCTTGAGTGACAGAGATTCCCAAAAACTCAGAAAGTCTATCAGAACTCCCAAATAAAGAATCTTCCAAGTGGGAATCATCCATGATTTCTCGAAGTTTATTATTACTCCTAATTCCTGGGTTAAAAGAAGAGTCTTCTGTAAGTCCTCCATGCAGCCGGTGAAAAGAAGCTTGGATAAGTCGCTAGCAGGAACCTTAACAGTGCAGAGTATGCCGACGAAGGAGCATCTTGCTCTGGAACAACCTCTTCCTCAGAAGAGACAGGAGAAAGCGATAAGTCCTCTGTTGTCTGAGCTGTAGGAGGAGCCTTCTGAAGCAAACAGAGTATTATCCAGTTTGCTCTGAATCGGGTCAACTGGAGGAGGAACAATGTCCGAGATGATACTACTAAGAAGCGGTGGAGGAGTGGGTGCCAATGGGTGCTCAGGGGGGCGATGTGGAGATGGGAGCCAGTAGCGAAACTTGTTGGTGAATGGGCGCCAGTGGGCGCTCAACCACAAACGGGAGTTTGGGAGCTTCGATGCTAGTTGCTGGTGCTGACTGTACAGATGAAGGTGTTGGGTGCACAACTCCTGATGCAGTAGCTCCTTCATTTGAAGACGAACGTCTTCCACTTCTTTACATCCCAGTCACTATACTCTTCACAACGAATACCCACTGAACATGTTTGTCCCCTACATTGAACACAAACAGTGTGAGAGTCGTAAGATTCTTCAGTCAAATCTAGTATTGCAGCCTTTGCTACAGTACCTAATACTAAAACTAGTGTCAGACATCCTGGAAAGTTCTAATACAAGTAAAAAAAAGAAAAAAGGGGGTAAAGAGTCGAAAACCAATGATCAAAACTCGCCTAACACTAACACTATCTTAATTATGCCGAAAGGCTACGAAAATAAACACTTCATCAATCGAAGATAGAGCAAACAACCAGAAAAGTATCAATTTCAAAATTCAAGCTGCTGCCAACCACAGTCCTTCAACCACAGCAGGCAGAAACAAATTGAAGCTTTTTGCTATGTTGTCCCTTTTCTTACACCTGAAAGTGGGCTTGGCACGTCGCCACGACCAAAACAAATTAGCGTGACCTGCAATTTCAAAATTTTAAGCTGCCAGTTAAAAGAAACTAATAGATATGTAATGGCTATGGGTAAGTTACTTATATAAAAGTTTAAAATACAGCAATCTGTATTTTTCCTATGTATACAAACCCAAGACTTTTATGTATATGAGTATCCTACAGTAAAAACTGGAGAATGTCATCAAACTTGGTTACAAGGTAGTAAACTGGTGGCTAAGGGAGCTGAGTAGGAGGAATAACCTCACTTACCTGACATCTACAAGCACTTTTTCCTTTTGTCTCAGGAACAAAGTGTGGCTGAGGTGGGAACTGCGATAAAAGGCTCTGGTTTGTATACCTAAGAAAAATACATATTATTTTAACTGTATATTTGTTCTTATGGAAATACAAATTATAGTGCCACCTTTTATATAGGAGACTCATTCCTTACGTTTCAAGGTCATCTCTGTCCACTAAATAGAAGTTGAAACACCACATGGATGCAATGACTCCTGTAACCTATTCAGTCTGGCATAAAGATGACAGAGAGGCAAGAGCCTCATCAAGTATGGAATAAATCAGAGAACCAGTGATGAGCTACCTAAACGGTTGGAGGGCAGCTATATCTTGGTCACATTACACCTCTACCACTGGCTCCAAACCCCTGGTTAAAAGGGAAGAAAGATCGTACTATCTTAGCCACCAAACTATAGGACTGGTTGCTAAACTGAGTACATGTACGGGCAGTCCCTAGTTAACAGCAGGGGTTCCATCCCCGGCTGAGAGCCACTAACCGAAAATCAGTGATAACAGCGACGAAAACCCACTTAACAGCACTGTTAACCATATACTGGCACCAAAAGCCCCACTTAACAGTGATGTTAACAGGAGAGCAGTGCCAAAATCCCCACTTATCAGCGCCATTAACCAGATACTGAAGCAACGTTAACTGGAGACTGGTGCCGAAATTCTGGTTAATGACATTGCTGGCCAAGCACCGCGACACCAAAACGCCGTTAACTGATGATGCCAGTAAGCGGGGACTGCCTGTAGCCACCTATACCTACACCTAGTAAAGTACACACTTGGCCAAAATGCTACCCCTCAGGGAGAGTAAGAAGCAGAATGAATAGAGGCAAATTAGTCAGTAACTCAGCCACAGCCTTACACTCTTCAAATATCTTTAGCAAGATGCTTTTCTGTTTAAAAGCAGCTGGGTGCTTACAGAACCTGCTTAGCAGCCACTACAGGTCCCAGAGGCAAAGTTTGGAACCTGTGCGTGAAGTCCCTCATGCAGGCTGAAGTGAACGTGGTCTATGTTACAATCACTTGCCCTCATCACCCACATACTGAAAACTTACTTGAAATGCCAGAGTGAACCCAAGGTTCTGACTTTTCAATTTCTGCCTGAGCTGTATGACTGACTACTATTGGAAATGTTGCAAGCTGATCTAATACATCACAAAGCCAAAAAAAAAAGGCAAGTGTTCTAAATTCCCAAACAATCAAGAGGTGCTAACACTCTGTGACATATGGGGTCAGGTCATACTTGGTAGCATACATGGTTCACACCAGGCACAGAAACCTTTCATCCAGACCAACTGAAGATAACAAGGAAAGGAAGCAAAAACTCATGTCTTTTCTGGCTGATGGTACCAAAATTTTGTGGAATTAGCGAAAAAGAGTGCAATTCCGATCTCCGAGTCCTGAACAGCATGGTTATGATACCTGACAAGATGCTTCATCAAGGAACAAAAGTACTGTACTGTGAATGAGGTCTCTCAATGGCTGAACACAGCACAAGTAGGCTTTGGAAGAGAAAATCACATCCCTACTCAGAAGACAAAGCCTCAACATTTAAATATTCCTATTTTTCCTGTCTCTTTAACCTTGACAGTCCAAATGGATGACAAAACTGCTAACAATAATTATGAAGACAATGGATTTAGACGATTAAAATAGCAGCAAACATTAGGCTTGAGATTTTGAGAAAGTTTAACAGTTACACCAATGATATATAGAAGACAAAAAAACCTGTCAATATTGTCTACATTCACAGCACAGATATGGTGGAAATTGACAAATGAAGAAATATAAAGTCAAAGCTGTTGTGGAATATAACAACACAATGGGAGGCAATCTTCATTTCTTTTTGGTATAAATAATACTGTAAATTTTTAGTGTTCCTTCAAACATAAAATCAAATCTCTCTCGCTGAGTTTTATAATGTTACATGAATAAGATAACAGGGCTGTATCTGGATAATACACTACTACATAATTCAAGGACAAAATCAGCGAATGTAATAATTTTTTTATTTTTCCTATTTTTCTGTAACCTCTGAGTTAACCTGGGAATGTAAAATGTCATTCCAAAGTCCAATAACTTCCAATGTATACAGATAATTTTTCAAAAACTTCAAACTCAATATTATCCTATAAAGAAGACAAAAAATATTTTCATAACAGTAGTTTCTAACTTGGGCGGCAGGCTTTTACTTCAAAATCGTGGTAGTGCTTTGATAGTTTAGTGGAAGTGACAATCCCCGCCCACTACAGGGGTAGTGGAAACAACTTAGCAAACAACCTCATTCCATTTGTGCTCATATGTCCAAGAGAGGGGAAGATGGAGGGTTCCAATTCTGTAGTTACTTGGTAAGTATATATGAAACTTAATTTTGTTATGAAAATATAATTATCATATAAGTAATTTATCAAGTAATTACAAAGCTGAATCCCACATTGATAGGGGGAGGGATATATGGACATACTCTACTCAAAAAACATTAAGATATGGTAATGACTTTGAAATAGAAAGTACTGTATTGCTAGCATTGAAACAATGCTTGTCATTTCCTTACCTGGTAAGGGAGCTACTACAGGCGAATACTGGGTCACCTCTACATAAGTGGGAGTCTTGTAGAGTGTAGAGGAGGATAAGCCTGATCGCTGACAAGACATACATCAATGCCCTTGCCCTGGGCGCAGTACCAACATAACGAATAACCAGACAACACTGTCACCTACACTGACAAAAACCCACTACCCATCTACTAAGAATGGTGAGCACTCCAGGTACAAAGTACCCCCAGGCTCCCCAAAACTTGACACCCTACGTCAAGGCGAAGAGATAAAAGAGAAAGAATGCTTCCTATGCTTCTTCCCCCAATATCATGCCAGCCACTGATAATGGCTCCAAGGCACTGCAATTCTTAAACACTTCCTTTATGTAGTGAGACATGAAGATCGATTTGAACCTCCAAAAGGTTGAATGAAGAATGGATGAAAGGGACATATTGTGGCTGAAGGAGAGGTAGCAACTCCTCAGACCTCATGCATTTTCACTTTGAAAGAAGGCAAAATGTCCTCCTGAATCCAAGAATGCACCTCAGAAATCAGATCCCTTAGGAAGAACGACAGTGCGTTCTTAGAAAGGGGGCGAGAAGGATTCTTGACAGAACACCAGAGGTTGCTGGATGGCCCTCTGATCTTCTTGGTCCTGTGCAGATAATATCTTAGGGCTCTAACTGGGCAAAGAACCCTTCCTTCTTCCTCCGGGCCAAGGACTTCTTTTAAACTCTTAAGGTGGAAGGAACGAGGCCAAGGCTTGGAAGGGTCCTCGTTCTTAGCTGAGAAACCTAGGGTAAAAGAGCACACTGTCTCCCCTTGGGAGAAGCCTACCCTCTTATCAATAGCCTGCAGCTCACTTATGCGCTTGGCAGTAGCCAGAGCCACGAGAAAGAGTGTCTTCCAAGTAAGGAAACTAAATTGGCTTTTTTCTGCTTAAAAGTCAAATAACTTGATGAGGTCATTAAGATCCCAGTTCGATGACAGGTCTAGACCTCTATGCTTAAAAACTGAGCTAGGCATAGCTCGATACCCCTTACTGGTGGAAGATGACAGACTTCTAGAGGTTTGCAGATAGAGGAGGAAATATGCTATTTGTGTCAAAGATGTCTCAGAAGACAAGACGTTATGTCTGAGACACCATCTACGAAAAACGGCCGCTCTGCTTGGTAGACGTCGCAAGAACATTGGCGTCTGCAACTTGCAATAGCTTCTGCAGCTGCTCTTGAAAAACCTTTTGCTCTGACAAGCTTCCTGACAGTATGAAGCCTGTCAGAGCAAAAGCAGACAACCTTTGGTGGTATCTCTTGAAGTGAGGCTGTTTGTGTAGCCTCAGGAAATCCACCAAAAGCCATAGAAGGTCCAGAAACCACTCCTTCATGGACCAGAATAGAGCTACAAGGGCCATCAAGACGTTGTGGTGCGAGACGAACTTGTTCAGCACTTCCCTTACCATGTTGAAGGGTGGGAAGGCATACAGATCCAGGCCAGACCAGTTTTGGAGCATGGCGTCTGTTGCCCATGCCAGGGGATCCAGGGCGGGAAGGCATAAGAGAGCAAGTCGATGGTTTCTTGAAGTGGCAAACAGGTCTGAAGTTGGTTTGCCCATAATCTCCAAAGGTTGAGACAGACCAGAGGATCCAAGGTCCACTAGGTGGGAAGGACCTGCTTCCGATGGCTTAGTTCGTCTGCCAGAACGTTCAGTTTCCCATGAATAAATCAAGTGACCAGCGTCACTCAGTTTTGGTCTACCCATAGAAGAAGATTTTTTGCTGCCTGGCAGAGAGAAAAGGAATGGATGTCTCCTCGCTTCCCAATATATGTCAGTGCAGTGGTATTGTCTGCATGGACTACCACTATCTTCTTGTAGATCATGGTTGAGAAGCACTGAAGCCCTCGATGAACTGGCTTCAACTCCTTGACATTGATATGAAGGTCCCGTTTTTCTTGGAACCACGTCCCACAAACTTCCTGACTCCCCAGAAGGGCTCCCCAACCTAGGTTCGAGGTATCTGACAAAAAGTCTGGGTTGGGGCTCAGAGGATGAAGACTTTCCCTGTGAAAAGTCTTCCTTTGGACAGCCACCACTGGATGTCCAACTTGATTTCCTGAGTTATGGGAAACACAATGGTTCGGTTTTCCTGCCCCAGTTGGCTTTGAGGTGGAGTTGGAGGACTCGTATGGAGTCTGCCCAGTTTGACAAACACCTCGATGGATGCTAGAGTTCCCAGTAGGCTATCCATTGATGGGCCGAGTTAGATAAGTGAGCAAGAAAACTGTGGATCATCTTGAGGCAGTTGGCGATTCTCTTGGGGGATGGAAAAACTCGAAAAGTCTGAGAACTGAGAATCATCCCCAAAAAGAGAACCTCTTGTGTCGGGGCTAACTGGGACTTCTGGAGGTTTATGAGTATGCCTAGTTCTTGAGTAAGGCAAAGAATGGTCTGCAAGTCCTTCATGCACTTCTTCGAAGGGAATCGAGGGAGCCAGTCGTCCAGGTAAAGACTGATGTTGATGCCGATCAGATGAAGCCATTTTGCGAGAGGGGAGAGGACACAAGTAAACACCTGATGTGCTCTGGAGAGGCTGAAGCATCTGCATATCCAGCGTTATCACCCAATCGCCCAGGTGAATGGATGACAGGACTGACTGGTTCATCTCCATCTTGATCTTTGTCTTCCTTATAGAGAGACTGAAGGCGCTTACATCGAGGAGTGGTCTCCAACCCCCCGATGATCTGGGGACTACAAACAGATGATTGTAGAAGCCCTCTGTGCAGATGTCCTGTACTTCTATGGCTCTTGTTGGGAGGGGGCATACCTCCTTTAAAAGGGCCAAATCCTTCTCTAAGCCTTTTGAGTAAGCCGTCAAGATGATGGGAGAAGTGACCAAAGGAGGGTTCTCCATGAAGGGGATGGGGTAGTCCTCCTTTAGAACCTTGATGTTCCACTGTTCTGCCCCTCTGTGACTCCATTTCTCCCAAAAATGAAGAAGTCTAGCTCCTACTCGGGAACGAAGGACTTCTCCATTTCTTAGGCAAGGCCTTGGAAGAGCTCCTCTTGATGGCTCTGGCTGAGAACCAGACATTGGAGTGGGATGTGGGTTGTGACCTGTGCTTGCTTCCATGAAAGGGATGGTGTTGAAGGGGAGAGAACATCGTAGGCATAAAAGACGATGAAAACTTGGGGCGTTCGGAGGACTGCACTAAGAGGTCTTGGGTGAACTTCTTCTGGAGGTCTGAAGCAATTTCCCTCACTATTGTCTTAGGGAAAAGGTGAAGAGGATCTACAGGTGAAAATAATAGCCCGACTTCTGAGACTGTGTGACTCCTCTAGTGGTGAGGGAGCACCAAAGTCCTCGCTTCTTAACACCCCCAACGAGAAAAGGGCTGCAAGTTCTGAAGAGCCATCCCTGATGGCTTTGTTGGCACACGACAGAACTCCTAACCAATCTGACGCAATCCAAGTCCTTGTAGTCTCTGACTTTCTTGGCAAGGTCTCCGACCAACCAGTCTAGGAAACTGAAGCCCTCGAATACTTGAAGAGGTTCTTAACCAGTGGTCCAGCTCTGGCGATGAGAACATTATCTTCGCCAAAGTGAAGGCCATGCAGCAGGAAGAGTCGATGAGGCTGCAGAAGTTCCTTTGGGACTTAATTATACCCAAGATGTTGTCCAATTGTCATTGTACAGACAAAACAGAAGGGTCTGCTACTGCAGAAGCTTGTTGTGCCAAGGCCTGAGACTTAGTATGAGGAGGCAGCTGAGCAGAGGCTGGATCCAAAACCCCAATGACAGGAGGTGTCAGGAGTTTAAAAGTGGCACCAGGGAGCGCTGGCGCCCCAGGAGGCTCGGCCGACAGTGGGCGCTTGGAAGGCCAAACGAACTTAGGAGCTAACTGGCGCTCATGCACTGAAGGGCGCTCAGGAAGAACCAAACGTCCTGTCAAAAGACGTTCAGGTGCCAAGGGGAACTCTGGTGCCACTGGGTGCTCTGGCGCCACTGGGCACTTTGGCACCAACAGCCACATCACAGAAGTAGCTGAAGACTTTGGGATCACCGAGTGTTCCGGTGCTAACGGGTGCTCGGAAGCTTGAGGGAGCTCAGCAGCAACTAGGTTTACGGTTACAGGAGCTGGGCAATCGGGCCCCAATGGGCGCTCAGACACTTTCTTAAAATCAGGAGAACGCTCCAGAGCAATGGATGGGTGCTCAGCAGAGTTCCTTGAGAAAGAAGAAGAGCGCTTGCGAGAGCGTCCATGTTTAACTGTCGAAGACTGTCCTTCTAACTCCGGGTGATCCTGAGTGAAGCGTTCAGGACTCTCCCAAAAACTGCATGATGGTTGATTATCTTGAGAAGGTTCTCTGAACCTTTTCACAGGCACTGGGGGGGGGAATAAGGCACATCCTTATCACGTCTTTTCAAGGAACAAGATTCGTCTTTAAAGCACCAATGGTGCCTGGGACTGGATTCACTAGAGCTAGAAAGGCTAGATGAAAGGCGGCTCACTTCCATTGAGATGCCTTTCCAATGGCGCTCTGTCGTGACCTGGGAAGCGACAACAGGTCTGACTAAGAGGGAGACTGCCTGTGGGCAGACCCAACCAACTTTTGGCCTACCAGTTTGGCTCCTCCCAGGTTTAGGGGAGTTTGCCAGGGACCTTTGCCTGGGAGAATCAGCAAACAGACAGCCACCTCCCCCACTGACACTGCACTTGTCCATAAGGACTACCACTGAAGTGCCTATCTGTTCCATTATATTCACTAATAATTCAAATTTCTGGTTAACTCTCAACTCAAGGCTGGCAATGGGGTCAGGATTGGGAGTAAGGGAGCTGGGAAGAGGAGATGGTGGAACAGACTGCGAACTGGGATTAGGCGGAATAAAAGGTACAAATTCAGAAACATTATCAGTCACAGACTTAGCAGAAACCTGACTAGCTAATGTTTTTTTACTAATGGCTCTAGAAGCCGCTTTCCTCTTTTTATCTCTAACTTTGACAAATGACTACAGTATTCAAAGTTTTCCGCATTTTAACATCTCAATGTTCACATTCATTGCGAATCAAGTCTGGAGAACAAATTTGACCCCTACAAGATGTGCTAAGTGTATGTGGGTCATAACAGGCTTTAGTCAATCTAGTATACAGCCTTTGCTGCAATACCTAAAACTCTGGGAACTAGAATCAGACATCGCCAACAAGTAAAAAGTCAACAAAGCCTAGATTTCTAAGATCAGTAAGAAAATCAGTCAAGAATAGGTAAATTCGGTCTGAAATAACCTGACACTATCTAATTATGCCGAAAAGGCTACCATAAAGAGAATAATTCACCAATTGTTGTAAAAAACAACCAACAGAGAAGCAAAATCATTTAAAAAAACCGCTGCTGCTAATCACTGTTGTACAGCCAACAGCCGGCAGAGACATACTGAGCTCTAGCCGAGCCAGTTCCTCTCTT
The DNA here is from genome assembly GCF_040412425.1 of Macrobrachium rosenbergii. NCBI lineage: Eukaryota > Metazoa > Arthropoda > Malacostraca > Decapoda > Palaemonidae > Macrobrachium > Macrobrachium rosenbergii. Next base: position 21,384,913 of record NC_089760.1, on the reverse strand, counting down.
ACCCCGAAATTGGGCGAGGTTAGTCGTCTAGCCAAAACAAAAGTAGAGCGACTGCAAATTTCAAAATTCTACCTGCCAACAAGTAGAATCTTATCTGTAATTAAGTAATTACTTGGTAAGTTGCTTATATAAAGACCTTTTGCTTTGTAAGAAAAAAAGTTACAAATACCAAATAGAAATTTTTTTTTTTAATTTTGAGTCAACAAAACATGCTTATCAATGGTGCATTTCTGTGTTTTCAGAAATGCACAGAAAGAAAATTTACTTCAAAAATTGGTGGGGAAAAATGAATCTAATATCACTGGTAGTTAGTTCAGCTGCAGTAAAATATTTAGTGACAGCATCTCACACAGCATTTCCAAAACTGATCATTCTCACAAATCTGATTTTGTTATCTGGATATTTATTTGCTTCCATCATTATGCAGTACTGTCAATGACAGCACCCATTAGGAAAAAATATAGTCTATAGGTTCTGAATTTCTGTCAGGTACACTGACAAGTCCTGCATTTTCCTGAAGAAAATTTGGTGCCAAATTCCACTTCTTCCAGTGGATAGGCACATGCCCAAACAGACCACTCACCCCACAATCACCATCATAACTATATCACTTACAAATACTTCAAATTCATCACTTTCAGGTTCTGTGTTTCTATCAAAATCATCCTCACTACATTCTCAATCACAATCACCAATGTATCTTTCCACTGCTTTGCAAACACAATAACTTTAGATGTAAAAAGTACCCACAATTCTCAAATTTCCCTTACACTGCCAATATACGCACAAACTCCCTCGAAAAATCAAAAAGTGTCACAAGAACATTAACAAGTTATTTCATAACAATAGAGACACCGTGGCAAAAATTTATTTCTTTTGTCTCCTAATTGATTTGTGAACAAGATGGCATCATAAAACTCTACCTCTCACTCCAACATTATCTGCCACAGCATTCTGAAGTAAAAGGATTGCTAAAATCAACAGCTGCATTTTGGCAGGACATTAAAAGTTAATATTATCGATACATCACATTTCCAGGGTTTTTAGGTGGGAAAAATATAAAAGTGTGAAATACAAAGATATATTAAAACATCCTCCATGATTTTTCTACAATTTCTCATTATGATTAATTAAAGGTTTAATGAAAGGCTTTTAAAATGACATCACACACTATCCTAGGTAAGTAAGAATATGGTAACCTAGGTTAGGGCATAAGCCTATTATTTACTTGAAATTACAGTGCCCTAGGTTAGGTTAGGTGAAGGGGTCTAGAAGGGCGAGATCCTCAACCAGGTGAAGACCTGGTGCCTTAGGTTCTATTACATTATGTATAGGTTAGGTCACAACACTATTTCAATTTACAGTCCCCTACATTAGGTTAAGATGTGCATTGGGGAAGGGGAGGGAGGAAGTCAGGTCAGCTAGGTAAGGATCAGTGCTCTAGGTTAGGTTTGGTTAAATACATCTTCCTATTTCATTCATTTTGTGTTGTCACCCACCTAAAAGCCAACTCTTCCTAATAAGGGTTCCCACAAACTAGAATACTGTGGGAAGGAGGCTTCCAGTATCTCTAAAACTACTCCATTTGCAGTAAAACTAAAGAACAACTCCACCTGGACTACTACCTTGGAAACTGATTTCTCCCATACTTTTAGTGTTGCTGATAAAGGAGGTGGTGTTTTTCATTGTCGGTCAATTATTATTAAGCTCAACTCTATCCAAGATGGTTGGGGACCCTGTGGGAATGCGGGGTTTTGGGTGGGGGAAATCAATGGTGGAAAGATCAGACTGCCATGCTGTTATTATGGAATGGTTCGGCGCATGTGCAGGTCATTAGGGAACCATATGTTCATGAAAGGACTGGCTAAGGAACCTATTATAATAGGAACTATACTAACCTAACTTACCCTAACCTAACCTAACCTAACCTAGTAGGCGGTGTTACTCGGTGAAGGGAACTCCACTTTTTACCAAAGGTTCCCCTATAACACGGGGCATGTGCGATAGCATTCCAGGATCAGTTCTTAAGTTAATTACAGACAACCACCAAAAACCAACTGTAAATTTTTGATAAGCAACCAAAATATAGAAAATGTTAATTTCCAAGGTAATACCCTATGCCGAGATGTTCTGTAGTTCTACCTCATTTGCAGTTCCTCGTTGGGTGAGTGGGTTCCATTCTCAGCTAGCACTCTGCTGGCTGCGGGTTCGAATCTCCGACTGGCCAATGAAGAATAAGAGGAATTTATTTCTGGTGATAGAATTTCATTTCTTGCTATAATGTGGTTCAGATTCCACAATAAGCTGTAGGTCCCATTGCTAGGCAACCAATTTGTTCTTAGCCACGTAAAATAAATCTAATCCTTCGGGCCAGCCCTAGGAGAGCTGTTAATCAGCTCAGTGGTCAGGTTAAACTAAGATATACATGACATCTACCTCATATGCTAACAAAATAAAAGTCAGAAACACTTAAAGCAAAATTTCAACTCCAGAACATCATTAAGGTTAAAAGTAAAAATTTATCTGCAATTTTATCTGTAATCCCACAGGCCTAGTGCCATGAAGTTTCAGTAAAACTGAAGACTACTAATGATGCCTCATTCACGCCAGTCACCGACAAGGATATTTACTGCTGTATCTTAATGCATTTGTTAGTAGAACTAAGTATTGGCTCCATGTTGAGCATTATCGTGGAAATTTACTTTTTCTGTAGTATTTGGTTGCTTATCAAGAATTAAATGTTATTTTTTTCACTCGACTGTAATTAACTGATTATATTTTTGCCATTGTGCAGTGTTATAGGGGGAACTTTAGGTAAAAAGTGGTTTCCTTCACTGGGGGCCTGAGCCACCGGCTAAGTAACGCGACCTTCTAAATTAGGTTAGGTTTGGGTACATTAGGTTGGTATGGTTCCTTTTATAGTAGATTTCCTTAGCCAGTTCCTTCTTGAATATTTGGCTCCCTAATGTCTCTCGTATTTGCAGAACCGTTTCATAAAGTGCGTGTGGAGCTAATACTTAGTCTTTTGTGTATGTTTATATTTAATGTCTTCTCTTCAAGTTTCCATATTCTTCCCCAAGGGGTCTGGTACTAGCCTATACACAGCGCAGCCATATTGCACATAGGCTAACTGGTAGGATTACAGTCCGTTAGTCCGAAGGCCCGATGGTCCGAAGGTCCGATAGTCGTAGGTTGGTATTTTTATGGGTGTTTACTGGTTACAATTTTGCCGTATTAGCTATGGAGGGGTGGGGGGCTGATTACAGTCCGTCGGACTATCGGGCCTTCTGACTTTCGGACTATCGGACCTTCGGACTATCGGGCCTTCGGACTATAGGGCGGTCACCAACTGGTAGTTATCATACAAGAGGGGTTCAGTAGTTGGTTAACCTAGGCCAATGTTCTTTCAAAGCATTTGACCTAAGATAACACATTACTCTGAAAAGTTATGGTTTCGGCTCTCGTGACACACGTTGTCCAGTGCCACTTGAGGGTAGAATGGTTCTCTTTGACATAATAGGAAGGGCACAGAACCCTCTGTTGGGTTAGGTTAGGGTAGGTTGCGAAATGTTAGGCTACTGTGTCTGCAGCCCCGTCTCGCCCTCGTTTCTGTGTCCCCAACCCCAGAACCTGTGAGTTCGGGTCGTTTCGGCCCTAAGTCATTTAGGCCGTAAGCACGTTTACGTGCAAAATGGGCGCCGTGTTTAGTACCAGCCCCTTGAGGATGTACGTAAAACATAAAATAATAACGGTAAACACCATAAACAAAACGGTAAATGTCCACTGGATATAATACTAGTATCCCAATAGAGGATAGGCCTAGTACTGCATCACTTTACTGAGAAACGAAATAGGGCTGTTGTTGCTCCAATTGCTTTAAGACCAGATGTGTTCTGAAGACCTCGTATCATTCTTGTCGTTTTAATGAAGTAGTTTCATATCACGACTGAGTAGCTCGTCAATGAAAAAAATGCCTCGTTTTTAACGAAACTGTCACAATTGTTCAGATCACATGTAGAGCCATTGGAATAATCACAGTCCAACGTAATAGTGGTAAAAAAATACCTACTTACCCCAATCGTAGGGTAAAATAAAGGCCAGGCCTTTGCAACTGTAGCGAACAATCCGTCTACCTCCAAGATAACGTCATTCGAATGTTAACCTTCAAAAAGATGCAGACAATCAAGTATCTGGTTCAGCGTTAAACAATTGGAATTAAAAGCAATTTGGCAACTTACGCAGTATACTTTCGAACACGGGTTTTTTTATCTGGTACGATTCGGATTGGACTAGCAGCTCAACTATTTAACTCAGCGTTGCCACTGCCAAGGGAGTTTTCCCCTACCCCAGAGGCGAATTCTTCCCACTTTCCCACACGCACCTAATATAACAATAGGAAAAATGAAAATGAAGTAGTGCTATACATTTTAGTTTCAATTCATATTGAAAATAAACATTCCAATATTAGGTATAGACAAATGAACTCAGTTAAAGAAATATGTATGAAAATTTAATGCATTTATAGTAAATGTATATAAATTATCAATTATTATGTCATTACAAAAACATTGATTCAGCACTAAGAATGTCACAGAACTTTGTTTACTTTAAAGAGGAAAAATTAGATTTTACAAGAAAAATTATAAACATATATAAATTTCAGATTGTTTAATTGCAAAATTCATGGCTGTAACAACAGTATTGCCTTTGACCAGTAGCAAAGGAAGAACGGACTATGCTCAAGTAAGTTATGAAAATACATTTCTAAGACAAAAGTTAAAGCATTTATAGTAAATATAAATAAATGCCAGTTTATTCTATTATAAAAAAGCATTGATGTTGTCGCGAAAAAGTTCAGTGCACGAGATTTTTTCGCTTCAAACTCCCACCGATTCTATGGGGCTGACAGAATAGCGGGAACTTCTAGACAAGGCACGTCATAAACACGACTGTTAATGCACATTTTGCTGAGGTCCTTAAGCCTGAATAACTAGAAGTGAATTAACCCAATTAGCAACTGCCTGGACAGGGAAGTGAGACTGTAGCGCGCTGGCCTTGGTCTTGCAGAGATCCCATAGTTAACAGACTTGTTGGTTAGACTCCAAAAGGTTTGTGTACAATTAATAACTGTGAGTGCTCCTGTGTAGTTGTAATGAGAATGATTGGGTAAGAATAGCTGTTTGGGCGTTTGTGTACTGTGGTGGCGTTGTGTTAGTCGTGGTTAGATTCCAGTGGTCTCTTTGAAGTTGAGGGCAATTGTCTAGCCCATGTGTTTCGTGTTGCAGGTACGGAGATTGTAAGTTCGTTAGTGCGTTTTTGGGGGGGTTTTGCGTGAGTGTTAGGTAAGGATGATGATTCAGATGGTTTTATTTTTATAAATAAATTGAAAAACCCTGGTACGAGACTTGTTTATCCTTGCATGGGGGCTAAGTCACTTTCGTGGTTCGTGGGTTGATCGTGCAGTCTATCGGCACAACGAAAACACAGTGACGTCTGTCGAGGAAATTCCCGACAGATGTAGTATTTTAAAAATCCTTTAATCACTAAGAATTTATAACTAATTTCACTGTCTGTGTATTTTTCAAAGTAACTTGACTCTGCAAGGTAATTAAAAGAAAGGTTTTTCAACTATCATTGCCACAGCATTCAACTCTGCTTTAATCCTATAGCTCAATAAACATAGTCATGAGCTGATTTTTAGTCACTCCATTAGCAAACGCATATGAGAATCCGATTTCGTATGACCGATGAGTTCCGATTGTCTCGTCACCAATCCTTATCACATATTTTGCAATGAACCTTTCCGCCGTGCTTTTCACCGGATAACCATCCTAAAGTCCAGCTCTCCTCTTTCCGTTCCTTCCTATATCTTTGGGCAAGGTAACCTTTTCCAGTTACTTAAGGCATAATTACAGAAATCCCAATACAACGTCTGTGTATTTATTTAATAATAAAGCTCCTCTTACAATCCTTATCAGGAAATGACTAGCCTGAAGCTAAACAGATTCAAAATCACAAATCTGAACCTTGAACACGATGTCCCTTAGAATCAGAAAACAGGCCTACCGTGTTTATATCATCATTGTTATGTTGGACTGTTTAATATTTTTCAAAAAGTGAAATTGCCCTACATCCCCCTACTCAGGTCATTTTCCCCGTAGGTATCCCTATCATGGAATACCATCATAGTCTAAAAATAAAAATAAAAAAAAATTGGCCTCCCCAGGGTATTCGTCAAAACGCCGGTCTGTACGACTTATGATATATCAGGAACAAGACCAAGTGTCTTATCACCTTTTTTGTTTTTGCAGTGGTAAACAATATGAAATTGTTTCAGTAAATACGTTTCCTTACGGAATTGCATTCCCTCTGGTTTTTGGCATACTTGCATAATGTTGCTTAACTGCCAGTTACAGAGGGCGTATTATAAGCCATGGCAGCAAGACGGTAATTTTTTTAGTCACTGCTATTTAGGAAAAAGACCGACGGAAGTGCGTGAATGTGCTTGAATGAGAAAAATAGGCCAAAATTTTCTTTGCTTATGTCGCTGAAACTGGTTACGTTGTGTATCGAAAACCCAGTTAGGAGAAAAAAAGATTGTCAGTAATGATGCAGTACGGTTTGTAGCCTTGTTTTGGCTCAGATGTTAATCTGATAAAGGAAAGATAAGCATAGGGTCGATACATTTTAGCAGCCAATGGGACTGCATACAAGGAGTAAACCAAAGAGCTCCAGCTGTAGCTTGGTCAAAAACTCTGGCTATTTTGCACTGTAGAACAGGACTGGTATATGAGAAAAAAATTAATAAAAGGATTTTTCCAACTTAGATGAAAAGGCCCCCACCTCTCTCTCTCTCTCTCTACAGCTCAGTGGTCTGGTTAAACTACTGTAAGGTATACTTAACTTTCTCTCTCTCTCTCTCTCTCTCTCTCTCTCTCTCTCTCTCTCTCTCTCTCTCTCTCTCTCTCTCATTAACCAAGCAGTTCGTTGATACAGCGAAGGCTTCTATATATATCTGGTTTATTCTGCAAGTTCAAGAATAACGAAACTGATGTTAGAAGTAATGTTGCTGACATTCCATCATTAAACAATTACAGTATCGGAAATAATAGGAAATTACATATAAACAGGACACAACCCCGAATGAAATCTCTGAAAGAGAAAAATATCAGCACTGAGGAGTTTAGCTACAATCTTTATACTTGAGAAACTCATCATAGATATTGGACCTGATCTTCCCAAGGAAATGAATGAAAAGGGCAATAAACGTGGCATCGATAGCTACTCCAAGCAGAAGGCATACAAGGTTTATGGTCTCGGGTTGAAATGGTGGCGTTTTAGAAGTTTCCGTAACTGTCCATCCGAGGCGTCTGTGGGCTTTCCTTTGACCTTGCCCATCTTGGCATTCATCTGCATCCAGTGAACTGCACGTGGATTCCAGTGGATGACTCTTGAGCTTTCCGTTCCAGTTAGTTTTTTCATTTGAAAATTTTAGAATCTGAACATTGTTTCCGTTCTCTTTCTTTTGCACACGAAAACGTTGGAACTCCACTAGACAGTGTGCCACAAAGAAAAGGAAAAATCGGAGAATGAAGTAGAAGAACCAGACGTCAATCGCTTTGGGAGACGCAGATTTTGGCAAGTTACTGACTGACTGAAAAAGAAGATACCAAGTTCTAGCATTGGGCAATTAAGGAAAAAATCTTATGTCGTGTATTTCAGCGCCGCATGCATATTGCAGAGAAAAATGTATGATAAGACAATAAATCAGGAAAGAAATGTGAAGGAAACGTGTTCGAACCTGTGAGAATAAAGATGCTACAACGATTAGCAGTGAAAGGGAAGTTGAAGCCCTCTGGTAAAATTCATCTATGGGAAAGGCAAGGAATGAGAGGTGTCCCAGCATTTCCAACACTATACACGGCCCAAGCATCGTCAGGAAGAAAGCCTCGCTCTTCCGATCGATGAGCACCGCCACCACAACCTGGTCTCTGTCATACTGAAAGAAAGAAATGAGAAAATATATCCATTGATGCTGGTCTACCACAATGAATTTTTTCTTCCCGTCCCGAAATGATTATCTTAGGGCTCTGAATGATTTCGCAACCATATCATCACAAATTTAGCATTGCTTAATATTTTGGTGGGATACCCGCCTAACCAAATCTTTTAAGACATAAAGGAAGCATGAACATAGGATGAGACTGATCATAGATAATAAATAAAGACACTGAATTAATGCGGTATCAGTTTAGTATAATGAACCCCTTTCTTTCAAGCGAAGCTATTGTTTGAGATTTTTTTTTTTAAGGAAACGGACAGGTTAGTTCATTGACGTCCCAGGTCCCGGGTTGAAGTCAACGTTCTCACAGAAGAGTTTTATGGAAACATGCTAAAGTTAGTTTAAAATAGAATGATTGCTAGTGAGTGCAACAATGGACAAAAATACAAGAATACTCCTTGAAACCATGCCATAAAAAAACTTAAAGAAAATGTTGACATCAACAAGAAATGGCCATTTAATACGACTTCACCAAAGAATCCACTTCATTCTCTTCCACAAAAGCTCGTGCATTTCACTGATAAGAAAAAGAAACCTTACAAGCATACACCCTGTATACGTATAATTCGTCGTCTTTCTAGTCGAAGAGAATTAGTGCATTGACTATATCCTACAAACCGATCCACAGGATGTAACGACGCGTCGTCGTTGTGTATTTGACGCCTAAGGGATCTTCAGAAGGTAAGCTCCCGTGTTGGTAAAAAGCCAGCTTAAGCAAACAACATGAAATCTGTAACACCTGCTGATACTCCCACATTACGCTGGTTCATATGATGAACTCTTGAGGTAGTTCGAAAATAAAATGGCTTTTAGTGATGGCAATAACGGACAGGATTCAAGGGTACCACATGAAACCTTGCCGGCGAAAAACAGCGCAAGCATTAAATAGTGACACAAATGAAATGTTTAATTTTTCCTCCTGGTAATTAGTAATAATTGAGGCTGATTTTCAACTGGTGATATGTTAGTGATAAAAGACAAATTATTTGTCAGCTAACGCTACTTTTCACGCCGTCGTGGATATGTAACGTTAACATGCATTACTACTTACGAGCTAAACAAAAAAAAAAAAAAAAAACTGACAAGAAAAACTCAGGAGGTGCCGTAGTAAAGGCCATACCTCCGTCTCCAACTCAAATCACCTCAGCTTGGATGTTCTCGAGGTGTTGCAAACACTCCAAATATTATTTTGTAATTATCATTACGGACAGAATTCTTCTAGTTACTTACACGTAGCCCTGTCGAAGCTACTCTGCAGCGAATGGCGGACACGTGGTAGATGGGAAGGCTCTGATTATCGCTTCTGACTTTGAGCGTCTCTTCGTCAATCAGAGGATGGTCGTTTCCTTGCAACAGGATCGGTATCAAACAGAGCTGAAAGATCGGATATCTGCTTTTTCTTTAGGCTTTTTACTGAAACAAGTGTGAAGAAAAATCGCTGGGTAGGTTTGTAAGCCCTAGGTAAAATCTGCAAACGTTAACCTGTTTTTCAAATTGTTGTACTGTAGTCTGAAATGAACACTTATCTTGTATTTATAAAATTTTTTTCTATTATGATTACTTATCTGCTTGATAAATTCACAACGATCATCATAAGGATTAATTCTATTAAGTGATTAACGAAAATGACTTAAATTATTACTTGCCTGAAAGTCGAAGGGAAACGCCTGGAAATTAAAGTTGCACTGCACAGAGATATCCAGAGCCTTTATCATTTCGATGATAACATCTTTCCCATCGTACTCTTTGGCTATAAAAAATAACGCTTTAATTTTCAACTTCTCTGCAGTGTCTGTTTATGTATAGGCTTCTAATATTTTGGGTTCCATTAGTGACATTTACTGCATAAATCAAAGAAACTGTATTGCCCATCAGTGACTAATCCATTTCATGAGTAATAGATGGATATTGATTTCAACGGAAACAGAAAAATAATTGAATTCGGCTGGCATACGAATTTGAAAGTATAAGTACCTTCAAAGCTTTCTATCAGAGTAAGACTGCCATTTTTCTGCGGAATGATGGTTAGTTTGAAAATCATGTCATTGCTGTTTATCCTGAGATTTCCTTCGAACGTAGCCGTAGAAATATACAAAGTTGGGTACCACAGGGTCTCTAAACTTTTGATGTCCAGCATATTTTTTACTTTATCGTGATCTCCCAGATTGTAAAACTGGAGTCTCTCATCCCGCCACCTGAGAGTCACTTGAAACAAAACCTAAGTGAAAAATAAAGTCAAATATAACATTTTCAAGTTCTAAATATGACAAATATTGTTAGATCTGACAGAAAGCTTTCCTACGTAAATCTTCTTCTTCTTCTTTTAACGTGCTTTTTTTCCCATTTTTGTATGGGGTAAGCACGATGCCTTCTTTTGAAGGACTTTTGATCTAAAGCCTATATTTGTTTCACCCACACATGAAAAATTTCAGTAAATTTTTATACCTTGCATTAACAGAAATCAGTTTAATGGTAAGCATGCAAAACAATAACTTACTCTATAAAAAACATTTCCATGGATATGTAAATTTGGTATATATTTCGACAATAAAAATATCTTGAATCAATTTAAACTGTTATCGTGATCCAAAGAGCACAGGGATGAATAATAACATTCTTCTTATTTATCCCTGTGCTTTTTGGAGCAGGATAACAGTTTCCATTTTTTTCATATTTCCTTGTGGAGCAGAGGAAAACTGAGATGAGCAAAGTAGCCAAACTCCAGTTTGACTGTTTTAAGAAACTGAGAAGTCTATTGCTGTTTACTGACTTCTGCTGATAAGCGACAACAAACCCACCTCTTAAGCTAAGAATCTACTTCATATATGGAAACCCTACGTTGTAGCTGGGAAGAAAGGAAAGGCACATGTCTTACCTTAATAATATTCTCATTTACATCAATGCTGCGAATATATTTCATCCACAGGTCTACCGATACTCTTCGATCTCTGGGGGCCTGAAGTTCGTAGTAAGTCCTATCAGGCCCTAAGAAAATGTCACAGCTGGAATCGTCGTCAGAAAGGTCAAAGCAATCTCCCTTATTCCCATCGCAGCGTTGATCGATAGGAATACACTGGCCATTGCTGCAGGAAAACTCTTCTGGGCTACATGTGGAGAGACTGAGAGTGATAGTGTTGTTATCCTTTGTAAGCCAGTCACGTCGGCCTATGGGATGGTCGCCCTCGGGTTTGACCTGAAACTGGACCTCTCCATTCCTTGTCTGAACTTGGAAGGCAGAGCCTTTCCAAAGACCTTGCAGATTTCTTCTTGATTCTAAAGTTATACGTTCAAAGGTTTTATCTTGTTGGATGGCAAATTCGTTGTCATTTGTCAAAGCATGTCCCTTCAGTTTCAGAAAAAGCCCTTTTGGTATGAGGCACATCAGATTTAAGGAAAAATTCATGCAGTCCCATTGGATAACAAAAGACACGCCCTTCCTTTTGTACAATAAGGGACACCATGGTAGCTCTAAATTTCTTGAGACTTTGCTATAAGACATTTGCATCCATGTATCGCCAATATCCTGGATATTTAACAAATACTCTGCTATCATTTCCATATGTTCAACGTCTTCTAAGACTGGCAGAGTTCCTCCATAGCCTGTGCACATTACGAGAGCATGGGAATAATTGATCCTTTCTCTAAACATAAGTATTGAGAAGTTGTGTTTCTTTTTAAAAATTTCCTTAAGAGCACACGAAGTGATAATTTTCTTCTTGTTTGGGATGACATCAATTACATATAGATAGCGGGGAAAGGGTACCTCCGTAAAATTTCTCAAACGGACAAAATTGATCTGATCCATACTTAGCAACCCCTGTAATATTTGTAATGATGCCAAGTAACCACAGAAGGTGCTCGCACCATCCATGTAATGTGAGGTTATATTGACAAATCTGGACGCTAAAAGCTTTGGTGGAATTTCGTTATAATCTTGGACATACGAAGGCTCAGCGAGCTGGCCGTCGTGAAACAACTGCATGTCTGTCCCTTGGACAGAAATGCAAACATGATTCCAGAGTCGTAATTCGACGATTGCATTAAATACAGTAAAACGTCCCGGAATTGATACGGTTATGTTGCCCCTTTGTACTGAAATACAGAAGTGTGTGGCATTAAGTCTTTGAGAGAAACAACGAACAGTGTTGATTGGTTAAAAAAGAATTACTTGTAGCATATATGATACCTAGATATCGGCTCCTTTGTGATCAGCTGATGAAATATATACCACAAAAAATGTCAAGAAAAAGCAAAAAATTTTGGAAAAAAGGACGCAAAATCTGTCTCTGGATATTTAGATCCACGTGAAAGCTGGGCTGAGATGGTGCGGAGTAAGAGTGGCACTGAGTCTGACTGGAGCAAACGCACGGAAGTGAAAGAATAAGTGCTACTCACGTCACTTCTTGTACTCCTTTTTTGTCGGGGAGGGGGGCCGACTATATCTTCAATTTTTTATCTATGGGATAAAATATGATCTTTCTTCCTTACGGGTAATTCACCGATTGTTATCAGATTATTGAAACAAATCGAAACTAGTGCCTGAATCTCATACCTAAACCATTTTGCATTCATGACAGGGACCACCCAGTACGCATCCAAAATCCTCTTTTTAATCGTAACACTCTATAAGTATAGAACTATTTTCATTCTCACCATTTAACCCTTCGCAACAGCTGATCTTATTCATAAAAACCGCATTACCTAGCAGAGCAATGAAAAAGACTCCTGGGTTTGATATCTAAGAAAGAAATACAAAAATGGAAATCTAAAGGTTGATGAATTATATTTTAGAAGTGGGTTATCAAAATACCTTTAAAACGAAAGCGATGCAGTCGTGGCAAATAACAGTACTTTCCTGTCTGACTGAGGACTTGGTGCAGGGCGATTATAAGCATGCTATTAGCAATCCTGTGTATTGATAGCTATGACTTGCTTTAAAGTAAGAGCTCAATGAAATGACTGAGGAGAGATCTACATATGACCAATTTTCCATATATAAACTTTGATATGATCAGTAAAATTAAAAGAATTATTGTAAGTTTTCCCTGTAATATTTCAGCATATAAATACAGCGAGCAAAGCAGAAACTATCATAAGGTTGTGCACTTTAAACCAAAAATCCTTTGAATCATCACATAAGAGTATTCGGTTTATTTCATTTGTACTCTTAAACACAATGAAAATACAGAATTTAGTCGGACGAAAACTTACGGCTTATCCACAAAGAGGCGGAGTTAAAAAACGTTCCGTACTCAGACCAACAGGTAGGTTTTATCCAGAAGCAGATGGCGAATTGCTCCAGTGTGTCTTCCGGGATGTCGAAATGTCCTAAAATTTCAACGTTGCCTCCTTTCCCATTCACACTGAGAGCCAAAGCTTCCATCGTCAAATCATCTTGATCGTCAGCTATTGTTTCATCGGTCACTTCGGCTCTCGCGTTGAATTCCCGGGCAGCATTCTTCAAAATATACGAGTCTTGTTCCCCCAACAGATAATTGTGTGTATTATGGCGGGAATCCTCATGTAAAGCTGTTAAGCCATTTGGTAATCCAATGGTGCCTAAAGCAAGCATTATTTTATGTTACATACTTAGCTACTACAAACACTCATTATTGCATGCATAATTAGTACACAAACACACACACGCATACAGAGTAACATGTCATCGGCGCAAATCTCCAAATACATGGACTTAGCAAGCACAAGAACGCCAGCGGCGCTTAGTCTGAAGAAAATTAATTTTATTCAGTTTTATACAACAATACACGAATCAAATTTACTTAATGCCCTTTTGATATTTTGATTACTCAATTGAAAAACCATCTTACCCAACACTGAAACTTCCAAGAAGAATATGAAGAAGAAGAGAAATGAAGATATCGAAACCTCTCGGACACGAGAATCCTTCGTTTCACCCATCTGGTCTTTCCTCTGCATGTTGATCAACTGACAACAACTTTGTCTACTCCACCTATGTTTGCACTTATTTCACCGAAGGACCGTCGACTTGTGTTAGCAGCCATCGTTAGGTAACGTTTCCAGAGGTCATACTGTATTTATTAAGAGGGGCTACGTAAAATATGAGTGATACAATCTTCTCAGGATAATAATGTTTTATCTTCCGCCAAAGTTAACCCTTAAAGACCATTGTTTATTATGGGTTTGACACTTATAGATGGGATAATGGGAAAATGACTGAAGTGAGTAGATATTTACATAAGCAGATAGCTACACACACATTCAACAAATGGACCTTTCTTCTTAGAGGCGTTGTTGTCAGGTGTTCTCAACAGTCATTTGGGTTGAGTTTGGTAGCACCACACCCTTTCATATATATGTGTGTGTGTATATATATATATATATATATATATATATATATATATATATATATACATACATACACGTACACATATATATGTATACAGATATGTATATATCGTTCCTAAGCCAGTTTCCTTAATAGGATACTTTGGCAGTAAAATAAAAAGTCAACAGTGATTTCTCCATTTTCATAGGAAATCCTCTAGATTAGGGTGTAAGGATTACTGATAAAAGGAGAGAGAGAGAGAGAGAGAGAGAGAGAGAGAGAGAGAGAGAGAGAGAGAGAGAGAGAGAGTCATTAACTATTTATGCACCAGATGTTAGCACTGTCCTAGAGCATAACGAAAGTCCCTTTGTGTTGACATAAGCAACAGTGTGTACAGCAAGCCACGCCCAACGGGTAGTCTCATTAAGTCAAAAGTGAGCGATTGATTTGATATACAACACACAAAATTAGAATTAATGGAAGAGTCTATATTCGCCCATTCTACAATGGCTGTTATGACCATAAATTTTATCAGATTACTTTTTTGTCTGTTATTTAATGAAAATTAACTACGAGACGATAAAGTGTTCCTTTTGTTTTGTGTCTTTATATAGTGAAGCCTTTTCGTGTAACAAATGAAAATGGAATCTGAAGACAAGGACGCTGAGTAGCCTTAAGTTTATTCAGAAAGTTGAAGAACAAGTTTAATAAGAATTTAAAACTGTATTCACCTGAACAATGGCAAAGTCGTGTCCCCACACGGGACGCAAGCAGCCATTCCCGTCAGAAGTGAAAACGGGAACGGTCTACTTCATGACTCGCTTCACATCATGTGGACCACATGGGTCTAGCAATACTGGGTTCATGAGTTCTCGAGAGAATACAAATCTGGCAAGCAACATCAACCGCACTCATATGAATATTGTGTACTATGTTATTCTGTGTTAATATACTTGCCTTCTTAATCCCTTTCCTGATTTGTTATCAGATATTCAAACAAAACAACAACACGGTCCTCAGACGATGAAATATAATAAATGTGTTTTGGAAATCCCAGCTGTCTCCCCTACTAAGTGGCCTATTTAATTTTGAGTATGTTCGGTTGGAAAACATTTACACTGTGTTGAAATTTTACTTTGCAATAAAAAAAACCTGCTTCACTCAGTAGCCTTTTCCAGTTGGCCCCTTAAAGTGAAGTACGGGAAAATCCTCCATACATCAACAGGATATTATCCATCCTGTCACCTGTGGGTCGATCTAAATTTATTAACTTGAATTCTGAATATCCCTTGGTCTATAATAGCAGGTTATCACAGTTCCTTATTATTTCTTGGAGACAAGTCTGTCATGCAGATTCTCAAGAATCTGCATATACATAATGAGAAATGGCATGCCTAGCTAGGTCCTAACAAGAGACCGATTTATCTATCGAAGAATTAGCTGGTCTAGAGTTCAGTCGTAATGAAATAGGAGAGAAACTACTCGGTCATAATTAGTTTAATCAACTGTTGAGAAGTTCTTCATCATTCTCTTTTAAACGTTAAATTGATAAGTAAAATATAATCTCCCCCTTTTTTCTCTCTCTCTCTCCTAATCCCCCTTTTTATTTATTTATTTATTTATTTATTTATTTATTTAGTTAACTACTTAATTTTTTTTGTACTCTTTCCCCATTCTTTTTATGAGAAGAACCTAAAAGAGTTCAGAGGTCCGGTTAAACAAATCATTTATAACTAGTTAACCAATTTACGTTCGGTTATAGTTTGCGCTGTATTTATGTGTGTACTATTATAGTTCCAGCTTTCAGCATTAGCATCCCCAACCCCCCCAAAAAGGAATCAATTAAAAAGGGCCAAATCACATAAATAAACACTAAAATTATTCTATTGATATTATGACGTTCGGCTGTGTGCATGTACGTGCCTAGTTCCAGCGTTCAGTTAGCCATAGAATACAAAACCTTGAAAAAAAGTTCCCAGTTACATATAAAAAAAACATTGTCAAAAATACAATGTACCTGATATTGCACACACATGATAATACCATTTAAAAGCTTAAAAATATTAAAATTATTGTCGTAATACATGACGTTCAATCACTTAAAAGCTTAAAAAAAATATGAAAAATATTGTCGTAAACTTGCCGTTCAATATAGTGTTCTGCAGATAATTCCGTTGTATGCTTGCGGGCGTGTTATTTTATAGAATTTATGTCTTGAATAATGATGATGATTCGGGAAAAAAAAAAAGCAACGGAGCTCAGGGCACTCTCGACATGTTCCTGCTGTGTGCTAACTCAAAAGAAAAGATTCAGATTCAGCCATCGGTATTAGTTCACTCCTCCCCACCCCTACCTGCTTCCTCCCGCCCATCGAGCACATCGATGACACTCATTAGGTAGGTGCACTTACATATTTTTTTTAATTCTTTAAAATTAACATGAATGTTTACTTTTTTAAAACGAAAATAAAATGTTTAACTATCTAACGACGTATTTGCGACGTTAGCCTATGGAGTAGTTAAGTATACCTTAGTTTAACTAGACCACTGAGCTGATTAACAGCTCTCCTAGGGCTGGCCCGAAGGATTAGGCTTATTTTACGTGGCTAAGAACCAGTTGGTTACCTAGCAACGGGACGTACAGCTTATTGTGGAATCCGAACCACATTATAGCAAGGAATGAATTTCTATCACCAGAAATAAATTCCTCTAATTCTTCATTGGCCGGCCGGAGACTCGAACTCGGGCCTAGCAGAGTGCTAGCCGAGAACTCTACCGACTCGTCCAACGAGGAACTGTATGGGGTAGAAGCTTGCTGTGTACAATGCGAGACTAAAAATTTTTTATTTGTATATAGCATTGTACACAGCAAGCTTCTATGGGGTAGAAGCTTGCTGTGTACAAACTTTATACAAAAATTTTTAGTCTCGAAAATTAACATGTATACATTTGCTGTTTTAAAAAGACAGCGAAATGCTTCACTGTGGAAAGACTTATTGTACATGCACATTTTTAGAAATGTTATGGGATTCCTTATCGGGTTTTATAGGGTGTTTAGGTAGTTTGTTTTTTTCCGGCCGAAGGCGTTCGATTTTTCTGTTATACAGTTGGTTTTAATAGCATGCTTCTTTACATTTTTCATAAAAAAATCTAACTCGACTTTTGTATTATGTATAAGAAATATTGGCTGGTGGGTGTAAGCGAACCTATGAATTTTATTGTACTTATATGCTTCACCGTAAATGGAAATAAAACGAAAATTGAAAGCTCATATATTTTATGAAACCTTCGAAAAACGGCTGAAATTAACGGGTAATCAACATGTTCATCTCAACGACACCTTGGATGTTCGATTTAGATGTAACCAATTAACGGATTCATCTATGATCGAAGATTATCCAGATTTTTCGTACAAACATGATTATAGCTTACCAACATTTAGTTCACATGTATCTGCACACGAAATAAAACAGGTAAAGACGCTTTCTTCATTTCATAAAAGCGCGCACGAGTGCGCGCGCGCACACACACACACACACACACACAGCGCGCGCAAACACCCGTTGTTTGTTTACAAAATCACGACAATAAGATTTATTATCCTTGACTCGTACTAAGTTAGAATTCGGTCCCTCGCGGCTTTTTTTTTTTTTTTTTTGTTATTTCTCTTTTCTTTCGTCCCATCATTAAGAGACAGATGAGATAAATCATCCTCATCAAAGAAAACCAGAAGTAATGTACGGATAATGATGAAGATCGGAGGTTAACGGATGGAAGAAAGATTGTTTTGGGTAAAGATGTCCGCGTCGATAGGGTCCAGAAAAGTTCTCTGGCGGGACCTCCTGGGGTTATAGGTGTTAAAATGTCCTCGGGCTGTTTTCCGTTCTGTTCTTACCTGGGAGATAGAGAGATGCGTCTACCAACGGTTTTACAAACAGGTGATCTGCTCATGTTAAATTATGATCATACGACCTTGTTTCAGGATCGCGGACATCTTAATCATATTGTAGTTTATTAGCATTAGATACACAGGCAGACAAATGGAAAATGAAGTTCGTGATGCGCATTTTCGATCTAAGAATCAAAGTTTATATCTTTCACCAAATAGTTTCGTGATCGTTCATAGTTAATGTACCGAGTCTGTTTTTTTTTATTGATACTGTCTAGAAGATGATCAGCAAAATACCCAGATCACAGCTTAACGACAAAGACATGAAAAAGCGTAGAACAAGTTGGTGCATGTAGGGGATTAGAGTAATGTAGGTTTAGACAATATCTACTGCTAGGTTTTATGTCAGTCAAAGCGAATACAAACCGCCTTTGTTGAGAGTTTTGACAGCATTCTACAGATGACCTTTTACTAAAAGAAAAAAAATGATAATAAAAATTGCTTAGTATCAAGATGCGGTGAAATAAATTTTTTTCCAGAGTATCCAGTCTTAAGTGTGAAAAAATGCTATAAGAGTCCTGATTCAGAAGGTAGCCAAAGGCCGCTTTTTAAAACAAGCAAGATTACAGGAATCAGAATGTACCATAAACTGGGCTGGAAGAAACACGACGACGATAACAGACAATCTCGAGCCTCCTTCATAACTAAAAATTTCGCAACTTAGGTCTAAAGACACAATAAAACCATTTGCATTCTTTAAAGTGACTCGTTTCAGAGAGGAGCTATTAATAGCGTCTAGCCTAGAATACGGCAACAAGGGTGCTGTTATCTGCTTTTTCAAAATAACCAGGATTTTAGAACAAAAATATAGTCAAATTGCTACCATTTTATGGAGGAATACAGTGTTAACTGGATGTTTACTACTTTCCGGGACCTTTAATCCCTAGAATAACCTTCCAAATGTGTGTTTTTTTCCTTAATACTGTATTGATGTAGGCCACTTTTTGAGGGGGAGGTACTTCTGTTTGGCCATTTTCCATATGCTTCAAGAGAGCTTCGCAATGACTCAGGCTGGGGCCCTGCGTTTATTTTGATCTCGATTTTACGAATTTTAGGCTGTCAAGCCATTTAATGCTTAAAACAGTGAAAAAAGGGGGTTGCAGTGTTGGACAACAGATAAAATGATCCAGAAAATAAATGAGATGATGTGAAAGGATCTAAAGGTAGAACTTGGAGAAAATCCCACATTTGCACTAAAAAGTAGTTGTATGAGAGGTTGACCAGCAAGACTAAAGAAGGGAAGCAGAAATGGAGGTAAAGTAAAAATGTGGGAGTGCAGCTAAGGGCCGAAGGGACTCCGAACGCTCTCAAGTAATGGTTAACAAATACAGCAGGTGTCCTCAACTCCTCAAGGCTCATCCATCTCAGTTACTTTTCAGAGACGAGACTATAGGCCTAAATACTAATCGTTTTGAATAACGAGCAAGTTATTTTATTACTTTATATATGTGGCATATATAATGCACTGTTTTCAAAATTGAAATGAACACTGATTAATGTGTCTCAATAGTATGCTGAAAGTATTTATCTGCTGCTAAAAAGACATTTTCAATAAAGTTCACCATGCTTTGCCTATCTCTAAAACGTTTTCTATTTTCTCTTGAATAATTCCTTTGCTCATTTTTGCCATTATAAGCTACACAAAACCAGTGTGACAATAATACACAAAAAAGATCGCAAAACATACTGAGCTCCTGGTAAATATCCGCGGTTCTCAGGTCAATAATTACTGGAGATTACTTGTTACTAAGTAAGTACGTAGTAAGGAGTGTCGCCACCAGAGCAGCGTTGTTTGCAGCACCGGCCGACTTCAGTCGCCAGGGAATCGTGGCAATTGAAAGGGTGCTTAGTGTTAAGCAATTTTTTGTGTGCATTATTTCCACAATGTGCAGCTTACTATTGCAGTAATGAGCACATGCAATATTCAAGAGAAAATAGAGTAACATTTCACGGGTAGGCAAAGCATACTGAATTTCACTGACCTTTAATTTTGAAGTATAGTCATTTGAATGTCTTGTTAATAGCAGATATATGCGCATTCTCTGTTATCACGTCTTATTTTCAGCATATTATTATGGCACAAGTTAATGGCGATTTCAGCTTTGAAATCAGAGCATTATACGTCTTACATATGCCACATATTATAAAGTAAAATATACCTTGCGCGTTATTAAAAACATTTAGTAGTATGTAGGCCTATATGCTATGCTAAATTTCGTCTTTGCAACATGTTACTGAGATGCATAATGACACCTGCTGTAGTTTGTCAGTCATTAAAAACTCATTCTAGTAGGTAGGCCTGCAGGATACTAACTATGCCCAGTGCTGCTCGCTTTCCTCTTAAAAAATTCCGCCGTTTTCTGATAACAATCGGTGAATTACCCGTAAGGAAGAAAGATCATATTTTATCCCATAGATAAAAAATTGAAGATATAGTTGGCCCCCCTCCTCGACAAAAAAGGAGTACAAGAAGTGACTTGAGTAGCACTTATTCTTTCACTTCCGTGCGTTTGCTCCAGTCAAACTTAGTGCCACTCTTACTCCGCACCATAGCCCAGCTTTCACATGGATCTAAATACCCAGAGAGAAATTTTGCGTCCTTTTTTCCAAGTTTTCTGTATGATTAGACCTAGTACTAGTTTTAGGATAGAGCCTACCTGTATTCAGATGCTATATGTATACTTTATATTTCACTTTCATGTATGCTAAATGTCATTATTAATAATGTATAATTGCAACATGCAAAAGTTTATTATTTCATCAATAATCACCAATAGACTAATGTAAATACTCAACCTAGACTGGCGAGTCAGTACATAACTGGTATGCAATTATTTTTATGTTCTAAATAAGATTTTGCAATACCTAGAAATAAATAGATTTCCTCAACTTGACCATATCAACGACAGAAGTATATTTCGTTTCGAGTTACAATTAGACATAGTGCAGCTATAGTCTGACTGCGACGGCATGAGAATCATGAGATTCGAACAAGGCCATATTAATTAATGTAAACCATAACCTCCTCAATTTACTCACGTTTATTTTCAAAGGACCCCTTTCAAGATCTCTTACTGCGTATTCTCACTCTCGCCCTACTTCTCTGCAGTTTTTCGCCGTGGCTGCAGCAATCACTAGAAAACATCAGCTCTAATGGCCATGTTCGAATCTCTCTCATACCATCGTAGACAGACTAGCTTTAGGATAGAGGCTAATTATACTCAAAAGATACGGTACACATTTCATCCATGCTAAATTCCATTACTTATATTGTGTTCGTTCAAAAAAGCAAAAATGCTCGATATGGTTTCGTTGTCAATCGTTAACAAGTGACTTTTCTCAGAACCGAATTGAACCGGGAAGTTTAACCGATATTTCACTAGAATTCACTCAAGCCCTACACGACTTGAAACTCAATATCTCATTCACAAAGTACCTGTTCAAGTTTGAGAATTCACGTAAATTTATTCCATTATTAATGATTTTTCTTAAAGGCTTATTAATGAGTGGGTTAAATATATGAAAGTACGATTGCCTTATCTCATAGAGGTAGGATATCTGGGAAATCCGCTACAGACAACAAAGTTTCTGCCTCGTCAAATTTTCCGTCACTGTCTCCAAGCAGTCAGTAGTGAGTGATGGCCCAATTCCAAATGTAATTCATTATCAGTAAACCATTCATAAATGTAGAAACGGTTAAAAAACTCAAATACAAAATTTTGGTATACAAATTTCATTCTACAAGTTTTATTTTCCTTTCTTGCCATGTGAATATACATGGCGGAAAGAATTTTCCGCCACTTCCATCTCTTCGATGTATGACGTCATCATCCGTTTCTCGGACGAATTTCCGCCAAAATCCAGCACTGACCATGCCGTCAGTTTTACAGTCTTACATACAAAGGCAGCGTTAGAGCTGTTTAACAAAATGCATTTTATCAAACTTTTTTTTTTTAACGAAATCCTGAAACGTCACACTTGGTGAAATGTTTCAAGACGACGTAAAGAAACCCTAGAAAACTACTGTTATTCGATTCAAAGTAAAATTGTTGTAATTTTTTATAATAAATCCAGGGTTTATTTTAGGTTTTCATCAAAAGATACATCTCATTGCTTGGAGAGAGCAAGAAAATTAAGTTTGGCAGCCTAGCTAACCCAAGGTGGAAGAAATAGTAAGGTGATTTCTTGAGAGAACGAGTTTTGTGTTTTCCCGCGCAGTGACGTCACTTGGAACCAAGCTGAGTAAGTGGCAAGAGGTTCATTGACTCATACTGTTTTGGAGGGAATTGTCGATCTTTTAACATTTCAATCAGTTGATAAGAGACAAAGATGGTGGTATGTGCTGCGTTTGGTTGCAATAATCATGATCGCCATCGCCAAGAAAAAGGCATTTCATTTTACAGACTTCCAAAGGATCCATCTCTTTGCAAAACTTGGGTTAATCTGTGCAAAAGGAAAGATGATTTCAGCGTGAAGAATGCAAGAATATGCTCCATTCATTTTGTCCCTGGTGATTTTAGAGAAAGCCTTAGTCATACTTTTAGATTATCATCCTAAAAATGCATGCAAATTGAAAGATACTACTGTGCCCACTCAACACATGTATACTAAGGATATAACTCCAGGTAAATATTGTTTATTTGCTATATCAGTAGAAGAGTATTTTTGTTGGCTTAGCCTATTTTGGAATTGAGAGAGAGAGAGAGAGAGAGAGAGAGAGAGAGAGAGAGAGAGAGAGAGAGAGAGAGAGAGAGAGAGAGAGAGACCCATTCAATATTTCTCAAATGAAAATGGTTTGGTTTATAGTCAGCTGACTTTAAATACAAAAATTTCGAGTAATCTATTTATAAGGCATGTTTATAAAGCTTACAATTCAGGTCTTTGTATACCTTCTTTTTGTATAATTATTTTATTTTATAAGCCTATATCTATGCAACACTTTTGCTTGATGATTGATATAATTTTCACGAGTGTGTTTTTGCTTAAGCCTATTATCAACTCTCTCATATTGTTTGTTAACTGTTGCTATTAGGCCCATTGCTATAAACTAAAATACCTAGGTTTACAGCATAATGGCGCATAGGGCTAGCCTAGATTTTTATATGGGACAAGGAAAATTTATGACATGATTCTCTCTCTCTCCTTTTGTCAATTCGTGGGTTAATAGTGCATTCACTTAAGGTAGATTCCTCCTCCTGAAGAGCTCGCTTAAAAGGCCTCCCTCAACTTGGCTGCTAAAGAAAGTTTTTTTTTTTTGTAGACAATTATAGGAGTCCTTTCAGGGGAGCCCTTCAGGCAGATATATCTAACTGAAGTGAATTAACTATAGTAAGTAGGCCTAATATGGCCAAAACCCTTCATGATTTTCAGGAGGCATAATATAAAATTATATATCGATATAGGCCTAGGTCTTTATTAGGTTAAGTAAAACTCACTATTATTAGGTTAGGTAAAACTCATGATCATGGTCATTATTTTGCAGTAATTATTTTGCTTAATTTTGTGGGTCAGGAAGTGTAAGAGAATTAAACCCTATAGCTACCTTTAAAGTTCAACTGTTAAGTATTGTAAAACTAGGTCTATTAGGCTAGTTCCTGACACGACATGAGGCTAAACGTTTAATTGCTGCAAATTATATACTGTAGTAATGATTTTCAATTCCAAGACTCAAAACTAGTCTATATTGACACAATGAATATTTATTATAGGCATTATTATTTATCAATACCTTTACCTAATTTTCTGAAGCAGGAAAAAAAAAAGTTCACAACGCTGTTGAGTTTATTCAGTACCTTAGCATTTATGTAATATTTTACTACTGATTAGGCTATATGACATTTTCTTCTGTAATGGGAAATATTTTATCAACTACTTAATAATGAACTAATTGAACTATAAAACAATGCAATAGTGCCCTATGGCTAGAAATGCATTGCAGTAATATTGGACCGTGAGTGGTTCTGGGTTCAGTTTGACGTCGCTAACTCGTCTCGATCTGCGCGTGATTCCACCTGTTGTTCTTCCACCTTAGGCTAACCTACGCTCTCAACTACTCATTTAAACCTTATTTTAAGTACGACTTAATTACGAATATACAAAAGTAATTTCTCAATGGTATGGTTATCGAATAATACACCAGCATTTAAGAAAGGTAACAAGAAAAAATCTCGGCCAGGCAAACGCTTATTGATTCGGCAGGTATTTTTGTTGGGTCTTTTTAATAAATTCCGAAATAATGTACTTTCCTGTGGTAGTTATTTCGTTTCAAAGCCTCGTAACGCTGACCATGCCATGGGTGCTGGGCCAGGTGTTTTAATGTGAAAGCCTGAGGAGACACGCTAGGCAGATAGACCATCACCCCTGTTATGTCATAGACTGCATGTATCCTACCGTGCTATTACACACACACAAAGCTGATTTGTCAAATGGTGTAAAGTAATTTGGCTTCGTTTGTATGGCTTTTTAATCAACAGATGACAGTATTGCTCCTTATTTTGACAGTGTAATATCTGGATGTCAACTGCTGTCTTGGACCTATATTTCCTAAAAGTTCCTCGGATTTTTGTTTATTATTGCAGTTAAGATTTTTGCCATCGTTGATGGGTACTCTATCTGGTTATCTTCCGTAGAATTCGTGAGCACTTCGATATCGATTTTCAAAGAACTTTGTATATTAATTTACAATTACGCAAGGTATTATAATTACTGTCTTTTAGTTTTCTATATTGACTTAAGCACGCGCGCCACACAATTTCATCAGAAATTCTTCCAGCTTTACTCTCTTTGGGAACTGTGTTGCTATAAGAATAAAATCATTTAAATTCTTTACTTCGGCCGGACTATAAGGCTTCTCGCAACTTTATCTGCACAAGGATTTGATACCAATGTGTTATTAACTCGCTTTATTGAATAACAATAGTACATTGGATGTAAATGACAAAATACATGAATTACGTAAATATCACCATGAAAATTAGCTTGCAGTCAGATGAATTTTTTTTTACAGAATCTTGCAAATTTAAAAGAATTTAGTAGAGTCCAATTTCATAAGCTAAATAAAATCTATCAAACCCTAGTCATTAAAAAAAAAAAGGACTATGGAAACTAGGACTACTGAAAAAGCAGACCTTACAACTAATTCAACCATTACTTAGAGCTTAATATTACATGAAAGACATACAGAACAGAATTTCCAGTTTCATTTTTACCTTTCTCATATGTGTTCTTGAAATACTTTAATGTGGAGATCCTTCGTTTACAAATATAAAGCTCACTTGGACTTCTTAATCCCGAAAAAAACCGAGTGGATTGTATCTGAGGCAACCCACATCATAACAAAGAACACAGGTCAGGCGAGGAGGGTGTCGACCCAACAATCTCTCTCTCTCTCTGTCATTGGTACAGCAATCTCCTCGCTGGGTTCTCCGATCTTCTCGAAGAGAATTTAACTAAGATAAAGCTAACAACCAAACTATATTTGTCCCCTAAAGAGAAATGCTCGAATATAAAACGCAACCAAACTTGCGAGATGTGGACTCTTGTCGTACAGGAAAATTAAACTTAAATTTACTTCCGTTGCTATTGTAACAACATCTAGGAAATATTAACAGAATAACAAGAAAATCTTGTAGATATACAATTAACTTCATACTTTACTTGGTGGCTTCAGTGGAAAAAATTAAGATATTTCAATCTTTCATGTCAGGGAAAACAGACTGACAGCTCAACTTCCAATTAAGAGTCTTGTCAAGTAAAGTTATTGAATGACGACTTTTCACTGAAGACATCTACATTTTGGAATTCATCTGAATAACTCGAAGAGAAGTCTCTTCAATACACTGCTAATCCAAGTTCTTAAAACGTATCTGCAGCGGCACTCTCTATGGCCACTTGAGAAATGGTAAAAAGCAACTGGTCCCTAAACTGAATCAAAACACGGATTCTTCAGTACAGACTATCTAAACGTACTGGTGACTAAACAAGGCAAACATGACAGTTTTGTTCAGCAAAGAACTTAATGTAACCGACGACAATTCCTTTGCAATGTTCGGTTGCGTTCTTCAAGTACCCGAGTACCACTCAGACTATCTTAAATACAAATTTAAAATGTTCACAAGGGTATAAAAAACCACCACCTTTCTAACCAGACAGTACCACTGATAAGTCATTTTAACATTATGCTTAGAAACAAAAGAGCATCATTTATAGAGATGCATGGCACACATTTGAAAGACACTACCGTCTGCAGAGCTGACTTCTATTATTAATGTACAGTACACCTGAAGTTTCTCAGATGGCGAAGCATAGTAACAGACAAGCAACCATTAACATGTGGTCGAGAGATTTTAGTAAAGGGAGCCGTTCGGTCCTCATCATTCAATTTACGTGTGAACAAA
Organism: Macrobrachium rosenbergii; assembly: GCF_040412425.1. Classification (NCBI taxonomy): domain Eukaryota; kingdom Metazoa; phylum Arthropoda; class Malacostraca; order Decapoda; family Palaemonidae; genus Macrobrachium; species Macrobrachium rosenbergii. Next base: position 21,358,200 of record NC_089760.1, on the reverse strand, counting down.
AAATTATTACAAGCTTGGAAACTTGAATAGATACAGTCCCTCTGCTCACCAGTGAACACCTGTTGCGAGCGGGGTTAATTTAATACTCGTACCGATATTTTATTTTAGAATACTTTTCACTTTCTGTAAACTTATTTCATTTTTTTCACCTATCACAAATTTGTAATCTGGAACCTTATAATAACAGGCTCAACAAAGTGAACGAAAATGGAAATTATTACATCTCAAAAATTATCACTTGTAACAACTTCAAAAATCAACACTGGGTTGAAAAAACGGACCCTGGCGTACGTAGCCTGAAACTGGTCAGCTATCTTGCGAAGATCAGACCCAATAATGAAGCACAATACCCTATGATCCTTGTCTCTGTCCTTTTCTCCAGGCAATTCTCTCTCCCCACAAGTTGTCATTTCGACGTCACTGCTCTTGTTTTCCCGCTTTTTCTCTGCGTTCATTTCGGCACATGGTTCAGGCTCCAGTTCGTCGCACAAATCAGGCTCTATTTCATCGTACGATTCAGATTCTGCGTCGTCGCACGGCCCAGGTTCCGATTTGTCGCGTGATTCGGGTCCCTCCTGGTCAGGTTGTTCACTTCTGTGTATTTCAAGATTCGTGTTCAGTCGAAGTCGTGGCCTCAGACTTGAAGGATTATTCTTTATACTTACCAGGGGATTGCCAACACGCACGAATGCAGCAGGCTTGTTTTGGTTTTTCTCGTGTGGTCGAGTGGATGAACCATAGGTTGTCGATACACAAAATGAAGTTTCCTGATTTGTATTTGTTCTTGGCGGTAAAAGTTGCTTCATTGCAAATCCAAAAGGGGATGTTGGTGTGTCAGGCGGAGTCAGAATACCGGGTACGGGAAAAGCTGGGCACGGAATATTGATAGGATGAGAAATGGTAGTTTGGGAAGTAGACGACTGGCCATCTGGAGGAACAGAAGGGAAGAACACTGAAGCTGATATCTGTCCTCCTCCTGCAGCCGATGTCAACGGCCTTTTAGTCACGTCGGGTTGATGGGTATTGGGGTACGAGTCCATGTTTAATCAATTCTTACTTGATACTTTTCTTCACTTTTCAGAAAATGAATTGTTTTCCAATATCCTCTTTGAAATACGCGAGATGAAGCCACTGAAAAGGAAAAGACGGTACTTGTATTTACCTATAAATTTTTGTCCATGCAGTCCATCTAGCATTACAGATTTATCTTATAAACCTTCAGTTATATAAAAGTTTAATTATTATCTTTACGTACCATGAATTTCCACTAAATAACAAGTTACCTTCTTTCCCATATATATAATCTAGAGCATTCTAGCTTTATATATGTATGTCAGTATGCACAAATCCCAACTATCAATAGTACCGGGAGATTGGACAGGCAACCCAGTATTCTGTCTAGCCCAAACCCGATGGAATCGGGAAAACATATTTACTAAACGTAGTGAAAAACAAACAGCTAAATACCAACGCATGTCAAAAGTGCATTCCAGAAGCCGTTTTCCACAGCAAAAGGTAGAGGTAAAAATGAAACAGTCACTGTCGTATTCTGCCTTTAACTCTGTACTGGATTAACGATGAAGGTGTCACAGACTAAATTCTAAGGTAGGTGGCTGATTTGGAACTTTAATATTTCCCTGAGACGCTAATTTAGGTGTTTTAGATTTATTATTTTCTTAATCAGTGTACACAAATTAGTGGAATTACACAAGTAACTAGGTAAAAAATTAAAGTGACCGATGACACTCGCACACCGACGTAGAGAAAAAAATGCAAGGGCATACAAAAGCTTTAGTCTAAAGATAAAGACAAGTATAAAATCTTAAACATCCAAAACATATAGACAGGTATACAAACTATGTTCAAAAGCTTAAATCTCTTTTGAAACAGGTCACTGGAGTACAGAGCTCGGCATACATATGAATTATAGTGTCAAGTTCTGAATGAGTTTACATTCTATAGAATATGAAGTAGTGAAGAATGATTTGGTACGAATGTGATGGGTGCATTTTCTTCGAGGATCGTAGGGTGATTATGATTCAGTTCAGAGCGAAGGAACGTATCCCGTGTTTTGGAATAGGATTACAATGCTGTATGTCGGTATTTCTTTGCGGGGAAACAACCGAAAAAAAAGTAGTGCGTGCGAGTTGACTACGGTGCCTTAACAGTTGCAGGTTGTGTGCAACTGCATACGAATTTTTAGTCGGCTACTGGAAGGTATATTAAGTGATCAAAAATGTAATCAGTTACTATGATGGATATTACGTAATCAAAAATCTAATTCGTGTCAGCAGAGATACAAGTGGGAGAACTGAGGAAGGATGATTGGGATATATAAATCGAGTATCTCCGTTGAATTTGATGAGCATTGAGACTGTTTATTTTGAATACTTAATATTACTAATCCTTACTTAGAGAGAATTTAATTAGCTATGAGTGTTTTGTAACCCTTTTAAAGGCCTCGCCGATTCCTGTAGAGCTTGTAGGGATACATAAATCGAGCATCTCCATTTTAATTGATGAGCTGACACTGTTTCAATAATTTACTTATTCATATTACTAATTCTTACGTGGATAGAACTTAAGTAGGCAAATTTTCACATGAAAAATAATTTTGTTTCTATGACAATCTCTGTGTAAGAAATTAGTGTTTAATATAACACCCTCGTCTAGTCCTGTTAAGCTGATGCTTACACTAGTAGTCGGGGCAAGTCGTTTTGTTTTCATCCTTATAGGGTTAAATCAAAACGTCTGTTCGACAACCCAGGTTTTCCCTCTACCACTGGCCGGGGTTTGTTTACAGTCGCCCCAGTTACAAACGGAGACAATATCAGGGTAATGGACCACTCGACTTGAACCGCTGAACTGAGTTACCACAAAATGGTAATGTGTTTAAAAAACTCATCAATCCGAATCATTTTAATTTTACGGTTAAACGTGTACTATATAATTTATAAACTATGAATTAGACTTGACCCATGACTAGGATTACTTAGGCTGACGGGAGCATGAACATTTATCAGTAAGGAATTGTGAACTTTAAGTGACGTTGGAAGAGTGAACTCTCGCAAAGACTTAAGTTTTTCAAGAACAGTTACCAGTTTGAAACCTATTTTGAGATTCGAGGGAAACCTGCAGGCACATCCGTGAATTATATTTAACATTATCATTTTATTTACAAATATACCTTCAACTTATTTCCGAGATTACCAAAATAATAACGCCTTCAGCTACACCGATTTATTTCTACTGCTTGGAGATGGCATAATGCTGAACACATCGGCGTTTTCAAGCGTCAGGTAAATGTAGTTTTAATAGCGAATTGCCAACTCTCAAACTCGAGTACATGGACAAGGCGCCACCCCCGCCCCGAGGGTAATAGCCAACCCAGCTGTAGTCAAATGTCTTCTCTTCATCATCACCTTGCAAATACCTCGTTATCGGTGAATCTGCTGTAGTCAACTGACACCTGACTCTTGAACCTATATTAATGATGACGCTTATGTCTTTTAAACGCGTTTAAACCTAAACTGAACTATTTACGCGTTAATATTTATCAATTAGTCTTGTTCGTAAAACGAGTCCATTGTTACATTTGGATTTGTTTACGGGGTCAGCTGACATTAGGAACAAAAAAACAGAAAACAATTTCAGCTAATACCAGTTATATATATATAAATGAACTCATTCATGACCACAGTCCCATAATACATCCTATATTCGTTTTGCTTGGTAGCCTTCATAACCAAAATCTGAAAAGAAACTAAGATAAACGTGTACACCTTCTCTCCCCATGTGAACTTTAGTTGTGATGTTGTTGCAGTGCATTTTTCTACTCAATGTACCCTGACGGTTGCATCCCTGCATGGAAATTGGTCTGGAATCCTACACTTCCGATCGCAGTGTTACGCTCCGTAATGTCCTTGACTGGGGCCGCAAGATACCCATCTTCAACAGCATGAAAAAACTATTTCCCGATCAACATGCTGGTCAGTTTGCAAAACCGCACGGAGTTAAATTAAATAACAATCGCACATGGACGTACAATTTACAAAACAAAAGCTTCAGTTCGAGAGTAACTACCATATCCGGTCTTGCCTTATCCTTTTTATTTTGCTTTACAAGAGTTATTCATACCTACATGACATTACCTTCAAATATTTATATTAAATTTCCTTAAACACCGTTCTACATAAAACAAATCACGGTCATTGTTTAAATATTCAATATAAATACTTAATTTTTAACAAAGATACAAAGAGCTGATGGCGAAACTCATCCTCCTACTATATTTATAATGGAAGTTTACTCGGGATTACTTTTGTGGGTTCTGGGCTTACCACAGCGGCGTATTCGTTCTCGACAACAACAACAACAATTGGCCTCTCGCAAAGGCCTACACTACAACCAGAGGAATATTCGTAAAACTGCTCTGAAAACGACATAGCTAAATGTGTACATAACGTAAACTGATTTAATTAATACTTACAGAATTACCGCTCGGAGCTATTCCTTCCTCTCGACGACCTTTGCAGTGTATGTCCAACCACTTGTCAGATTAAATATCACCGACACTGACCGTATAGCTTACGACACTGAGCCACATTAGTCTTATTTGACAGTGCTGAAGAGAACCTTTGTCTTTACAGCGAAATCATTCTCTCTCAGCAGCATCGTGCTACCCGTCCATGCAAAGGAGCGAAATGCGCAGTTCAAAGCTTGTCTCGAGAGCAGACGGGGACGAAAGGCTGGAGAGAACAGACCAGGGAGGACACTGTGTTTACCACCACCTTCGACCCAGCGTCGATGTCTTTGCCCTCAGGGTATTCCCGGGATTGGCAGGTGTCTATCGCGGGAGGGCTGCGCGCGCACACCCATCTGGACGGTGATCTGTTTTTAACCAGTTTTTCTGGACAAAAGTATCCAAATAACGTTTTAGTATATCATTCAAACAATTGTTTGACTTGTTAAACCAAGACAGACTAGTGGTTCGGTTGATGTAGAATTACCTTAACGCACTGTACCGGTGCTCCGTAAAAGCCTTCGTGTTCAATCTTGTTTCTTGCGACTTGCAGTTCTTCTCTTAGATATTATCAACAAGCAGATTACCTAATTTCCATATCCACAATGGGAACGCATACGTGTAATAGTTATTAATCTAGAGCGCAAAAATCTATTGTTAGCTGGAAACTGTGGGTATGAGCTTGCGCTTGACTGGAGAGAGAGAGAGAGAGAGGCGACAGATTAAAGAAAACCCCAATTTTAATATTTAATATACACAAAGGGATAAATTTTATTTTCGTCAATTTTAATTTATACACTGTTAGGGATAAATTTTATTTTATCTATTTTGAGAAAATTTAAACTACATTTTGTGTGTATATATATGTGTGTGTGTGTGTTTGTTGTTTTTATGTTTATTTTTACTCTTATGGAATTTTAATTGCTTGTAGTGTCCCTCGTTAAACGCTGGAGTTATATTTCATATTTTTTCGTAAAAAGTAAATCCTTTTGATGCCTTTTATGCCAAATTATGAAAGGGCCTGATTTAATGGCAAGCAAGTGTGTGTCAGCGTTGAAAGCCTCAGCGTATGAAGTGTTCAGTTCTGTACATTTTTCAAAGCAGGAAATCAAGGAAATTAAGAACGAAAATTTAAATTTTTTTAGCAGAGATTGCGACGCTGTAAATGCACACACACACACACACACACACACACACACACACTCCTAATAATGGTGGCTCCAAAAATAGTGGAAACTTGGTTGCTGCCATTTTTACACTCCATCAGTTGAGTGGTAAAGAGTTCCGTGTGCAAGAACGTCTGTGACATTAGCTGTTGTTTTACATGCTTTTATTTAATTTGACTTCTGCGTCTGTCTGTCTGTTTAGGTCAAATCTTGTAACTCAGTTTTCGACCTGTTCCCCTTCGTCCGATGTACTTGAAATTTTGCATGGTTATTCAATCCCGGTGATAATACGACCTTACGTGATCAATAAGTCAGCAGTGGTCACTAGTGACCCTACAGTGACCTTTCCGAGTATCTCAGGAATTGTATGAAACTCTTCGGATTTTTCACAGCTTCTTTGACTCGCTAGGATCTATCTTCTATATAACCCATCCCCCTTCCCTCTTCCATTCCCTCTCCCTTCCCAGTCCCTCCCCTCCCCCTCTACCCCAGCACACGATTAATTGTTAATTTAGCTGTGTCCTCCCCTCCCCTTCCCTCTTCCATCTCCTCCCCACCCATCACCCTCCCCTCCCCTCATCCATCCCCTCCCTCACCCATCCCCTCCCCTTCGAAAGACACATCAAGTGTTAATTTAGCTGTGTCCTCCTCCCCTTCCCTCTTTCCCCTCCCCACCCCTCCCCCCCCTCTTCCATCCATCCCTCCTCACCCCACATCCCATCCCTCCCCTCCTCCTCCCCCCCTTCCATCCCATCCATCCTCTCCTCCCCCACCCATCCCCCCTATCCCCTCCCCTCATCCATTCCCTCCCCACCCCTCCCCTCCCCTCATCCATCCCCTCCCCACCCATCCCCTCCTCATCCATCCCCTCCCCACCCATCCCCTCCCCCATCCCCCCCCCTCATCCATCCCCTCCCCACCCATCCCTCTCCCCTCATTAATCCCATCCCCACCCATCCCCCTCCCCCTTCAGCACACATCAAGTGTCCTCCCCTCCCCTTCGCTCTTCCGCCCCTCCCATTCCCTCTTCCATCCCCTCCGCCTTCCCCTTCCCCCCTCTGCCTCCCCCTTCCCTCCCCTTTCCAAAGAACACAATCAAGTGTTAATTTAGCTGTGTCCTCCCCCCCCTCCGGAGCAAAGATCAAGTGTTAATTTAGCTGTGCCCTCCCCTCCCCTTCCCTCTTCAATCACCTTTCCCTCCCATCCCCCTCCCCCTCCCAATTCCTGAGTATAAGATCAAATGTTAATTTAGCTGTGTCCTCTCCCTCCCCTTCCGTCTTTCATGCTACATCTACCCTAGGTCTGCATTTTCCAGCTGCCCCAGACACAGTCTCCGATTTCTCAACCAACCCTGAACACTCACACCAGCAGCTTTTTTAAGTTTTGTCTCAATAAGTGCCAAAACATTCAGTCTCCTCTTCTTAAACAAATACGTTATCACCCCTTTTACTTCTCGCCTGTACTATATCCTCGCATTAAAAGACAGGAAGACGTAGTATTTTGTCATTTCTTTGGGCAATTGCAGGATGCATGCAGACTATGGAGCTGCTAAACTTATGACACCATATATATATATATATATATATATATATATATATATATATATATATATATATATATATATATATATATATACATATATATATATATATATATATATATATATATATATATATATATATATATATATATATATATTGAATCTAATTGTCACTTTTTAACAGGTATGTATGCAGTTGTAATAACCGCAATATCTGTTGTAAGCTTATCCAAAAAGTGTGAAGAAATAAAGAAGGTTATATATTTTATATATATATATATATATATATATATATATATATATATATATATATATATATATAAGCACCTGTTCCCCTTAGTGAGGTGACTACACAAAACATTAACCTTTTGGGATGAGGTTGATAGTCTCATGCGCTTTTCTACCCTGACTGGACTCACTACAATTGACTATCTGCCAGGTAAATATTTCGCTGTTTGGAACATCGTGGGCTTAATAGATTTCTCTAGAAATTATTAGTACTTGATATTTTATTCAAATTTCGTTATCTTTTATGAGAGTGATGCAGAGATCATTTTTACCATGCTACACAGCTACTTTGCCTTATATTCCTTGTTACCTTGCAATTATTATTTATTTATTATTATTATTATTGTTGTTGTTGTTGTTGTTGTTGTTGTTGTTGTTGTTGTTAACACATAAATGACATCTTTGCGTACATCCCCGTGCTGCCATGCATTCATATGTCTAATAGAAAGCATCTTTTAGACCTACATTCATTTAGGGTATATATATACAGTATATATATATATATATATATATATATATATATATATATATATATATATATATATATATATACACACCCACGAGTGTTCATGAATATATGTATACTCCCAGCATTTTGATGGATTGAAGCTTATTCATAAATTTTATAGATTATTATGGCCAACGTCGATAAGTTAAAATAACACATTACCTTTTCATTTCCCT